>NW_027529443.1:6738502-6825171 GCF_008692635.1 Crocuta crocuta | reverse complement strand
TAATGTTATTAATAACATTAATTCATGTATCACAAACAGGAAAGTTTGTGTTCAGCTTTTTAAGAACATAATTTCATATTAAAATTTCCTTGTGTGGATATAGTCTGTATATTTATTATTCAAGGCCATATGGCATTTTTAGTAGTTACCTAGTATTCTCTTTAATAGCCATAAAGTAGTCTTTTAAATTAATATGCTGTGGTTAACATGTCATTTTATATTCTTTTTCTTTTTTTTATGTTTTCTTTAACATTTGCCTTCAATGCTAAATAAGTAGCCCTATTTAGATGTCTTTGAAATACTTTTTCCACTTTGAATTATATTTTTAAATATAGTTTTCAAAAATATATTTTAAGACAGTATATTTTTTAGTCATCTCAATTGATGCAGAAAAATGATTTTACAAAATTCAACATCCACTTATAATAAAGACTCTCAATGAAGTGGGAATAGAGGTAACATACTTGAACCTAACAAAGTTCATATATGACAAGCCCACAGCTAGTATCATATTCAACAGTAAAAACCTAAAAGCTTTATTTCTGAGATCAGGAATAAAACAATGATACCTAGTCTTGTCACTTTTATTTAACCTAATATAGGGAGTCCTAGCCAAAACAATTAGACAAGAGAAAGAAATAAACTGCACACTAATCAAAAAGGAAAAGGGAAAGCTCAGATGATATTATATTATAAGTAAAAAACTATAAAGACTCCACTAAAAACTGTTAGAACTAATAAATTCAGTAAAGTTGTAGGACACAAAATCAATATACAAAAGTCTATTACATTTCTATATACTACTAAACTGTCAAAAAGAGAAATTAAGGGGGAAATCCCATTTGCATTACATCAAAAAGAATAAAATACCTAAGAGTAAATTTAACCAAGGAAGTGAAACACCTGTACACTGAAAACTGTAGGACATTCATGAATGGGACTGAATAAGACAGAAATAAGTGAAGGAAACCATAAAATGAAAGGCAACATGCCAAATGGGAGAAAATATTTGCACATCATATCTGATAAGGTGTTAATATCCAAAATATAAAAAGAACTCATGAAGCAGAGTAGGAAAAAAATACAAGTTTAAAAATGGGCAGAGGATTTGAATAGACATTCCAGGGGCTCAACATCACTAATTACGAGGGAAATATAAATCAGAACAATGAGCTATTGCCTCACACTTGTTAAACTGGCTATTATCAAATAACAAGAAACAAGTGTTGGCAAAGATATGGAAAAGAGGGAACCCTTGTGCACTGTTTGTGGGAATGTAAATTGGCGCAGCCACTATGGAAAACAGTGTCGAGGTCCTCAAAAAATTAAAAGTAGACCTAACATATGGTTCAGCAACTTCACTTCTGGGTATTTATTTGAGGAAACGGAAACACAAACTTGAAAAGATATATCCATTCCCATGTTTCTTTGTGGCATTCTTAGCCAAAACATGGAAGCAACCTGTGTCCTTAGGTGGATGAATGGATTTTTTAAAATGTGGAGTTGATCTTCCTACCAACCTGGACTGTTTGCCTTGGGATTATCATGTGAATGCAAAATTTCTGTCTTTTTTAAGCTTCTTTGTGGCCTCTTTGATAATGACAATTTAGCCTTTACCCTAACTTAGTTCTCAAAGTCTGGTCTTCTGACTAGTTGCATCATCAGCATCACCTTAGAAATGCAAGTTCTTATCAATTGATGGGTAGATAAAGAAGATGTGTGTGTATATATACAATAGGCTATTATTCAGCCATAAGAACAAAGGAACTCTTGTTATTTGTGACAACACTGACAACATAGATGAACCTTGAGTGCATTATGCTAAGTAAAATAAGTCAGAGAAAGACACATATATATGGTTTCACTTATATGTAGAATCTACAAAGAAAAGAAATCAAATTCATAGATGTAGAGGACAGATTGGTGGTTGCCAGAGTCAGAGGATGAGGACTGGGCCAAATGAGTAAAGGGGATCAAAAGGTACAAACTTCCAGTTGAAATATAAGTTAGGGAGATATAATTTATAGCATGGTGACTATAGTTAATTATAATGTTAAGCATATTTGAAAGTTGCCAAAAGAATAGATCATAAAACTCTTCATCACAAGAAAAATATTGTAGTTATATATGTATTTAAATTTCTTGAGGACAAAAGTTATACATTCCTAATCTTTATGTTTTTCATAACGATACCTAATCTTGTTCACAAATACAGTAACTGACTACAATGTCAAAGTATTAAAATATACCAAATTATTTATGTTTTTATTACCAATATAATCCATGCCCATTGTAGAAAATTTGTATATAAAAGCAGAAAAGAAAAAAGAAAATTAAAAGATAGCTAATACCACTACCTATATATAATTACTGATATTTTCCTGAGCTATTTATTTTGGAGATAGTGCTAATTCTTTTGAGTAATCCAGAAGTAGGCTGAATTTAAGATGCTAATTTGCAATATTGGGGTCTCTCATCAAAGCTCAGCTTCTTTTATGTCTTATGCTTACTTGTAGGTCGTTATCCTCCTACCACAGGAGAGGTCTGTTTTCATGGATATGAGATCTCAAAGGACCTAACTGAGATTCACAAAAATTTGGGCTTCTGCCCACAGCATGATTTGTTGTTTAATGACTTGACACTCTCAGAGCACCTTTTTTTCTACTCTGTGGTGAGTCAGAAATGTTTTAAAATTATACAGTGAATTTAAATTTTTTCTTTTGGTATATAGATTATGAAGTTTAACACATTCAGCTAGCACCACAGAATAGTTTCAACACTCCCTCATGCTATTCCTTTGTAGTCATCCCTATCCCTGCCCTGGTATCACTAGTCTATCCTGTATCACTAATGTTTTGTCTTACTGAGAATACCATAAAAATGGAATCATATAGTATGTAACCTTAAAAGATTAGCTACTTAAACAGAGCATAATGCTTTTGAGATCCATTCAAATGGTCACATGATAGTAGTATGTTTCTCTTAATTACTGGGTAGTAGTTCATGTTTAGTTGTAACACTGTACACCAATTAAAGGACATTTGGCTTGTTTCTAGTTTGAGTGAGTATGAATAAAGCTGTTCTGAAATTCATGTGAATTTTTTGTCTGTAAACATAATTTTTCACTTCTCTCAGAATGGGATTACTGGATCATATTATAAGTGTTTAACTTTATAAGAAACTGCCAAACTCATTTCCAGAGTGATTGTACTATTTTGCTCCTTCACCAGCAGTGTATGAGAATTCCAGTTGCTCCATAATTTTGCCATCTAATACAGGTGTAACTGTATGTAATCCAGGTTTTAATTTGCATTTCATGAATAGCTGATGATGTTGATCATCTTTTGTGTGCTTACTTGCCATTTTTATACCCTCTGATGAAATGTTTATTCAGGCCCTTGTCTGTTTTTAAAATCTGGATTGTTTGGGGCGCCTGGGTGGCTTAGTCGGTTAAGCGTCCGACTTTCGCTTAGGTCATGATCTCGCAGTTTGTGGGTTCGAGCCCCGCGTCAGGCTCTGTGCTGACTGCCAGCTCAGAGCCTGGAGCCTGTTTCAGTCTGTGACTCCCTCTCTCTCTGACCCTCCCCTGCTCACGCTGTCTCTCTCTCTCTCTCCTAGAAATAAATAAAACATTTAAAAAAATAAGTAAATAAAATCTGGATTGTTCATTTTCTTATTAAAATTTTGAGTTCTTTATATGTTCTGGATATATGTCCTTTGTTTAATATGGGCTTTGCAAATATCTGTATTTTTTCTTATTTTCTCTAGCTTGTCTTTTCATTTTGTTGGCAATGCTTTTTACAGAGCAAAAGTTTCTAATATTGAAATCTAATTTATCACAATTTTCTTAAAGAATCCTGCCTTTGCTGTCTTTTCTAGAACTCTCTGCCTAAACCCAAGACATGAAGATGCTGTTTTTACTTCTAATATTTTTGTAGATTTACATGTTGCACTTAGATCTGTGATCCATTTGTGGGTTAGTCTCTGTATAAAGATATAAAATGTAGATCTAGGCTCATTGTTTTGCATATCAGTGACCAGTTTGTTCTGGTGTTCTACAACCATTTTTGAAAACATTATTCTTTCATCTTTGAATTACTTTTTCCATTGTCAAAGATCAAATGATTATTTCTGTGGGCTTATTTATGAAGTCTTTCTTATGTACTGTTGATTCACATTGCCCTGATTACTATAGCTTTATAGTTAAGTCTTAATATAAGATAGTGCTATTCATTCAACTATAATCTTTTTCAAAAGTGTTTTAGTTATTGTAGCTACTTGGCCCTTCCAGATAAATATGTGTATTATCTCTTATGTGTCTACAAGAGTTCTGCTGTGATTTTGATTGATATTACATTGAACCTGTATACCTTTCTTCAGACAGAGTAAACATTGTTACCATATTGAGATTTCAAATCCTTAATCGTGGTATCTCTCTCTATTAATTTAACTCTGATTTCTTCACCATTTTTACTTTTCAGTACACAAATTATATACACACACATTATTTGGAACTTTAAAAGTTTTTTTTTATTTCTAGTTTATTGCTGGTACATAGAAAAACTATTGACATTTATATGTTGACCTATTATTCTCTGACCTTAGCTCACTTACTGGGTTTAGGAGGTTATTTTCTTTCCTGGGTTCCTTGGTTTTGCGCATAGGCAATCATATCATTGTACAATAGGGACAGTTTCTTTTTTGGTGCTATATGTTTGCCTTATCTTTCTTTCTTTTTTTTTTTTTTTTTTTTTTTTTTTTTTTTGCATGCTGCACTGGCTAGGAATAGCATGATGTTGACTAGGATTATTCAGAGTGTGCCTCCTTGACTTGTTTCTGATCTCAGGGGATGGGATTCTATTTTTGACCATTAAAATTTTTTTTGCAGCTACCCTTTATCACTTTGAGGAAGTTCCTTCCCCCTTGTTTGTTCTCTAAAGTTATTTAAGAGTCTGTTTTTTGGTTTGTCTCTTTTTTACTTTGGTGGTTTCTTTTGTTTCTTAAATTCTACAGATGAGTAAAATAATTTGGTATTTGTCTTTCTCTGACTGACTTCACTTATCATTATACTCTCTAGATCCATCCATGTTGTTGCAAATGGCAAGATTTCATTCTTTTTTATGCCTCAGCAGTATTCCATTGTATGTGTATGTGTGTGCATGTATGTGTATCACATCTTCTTTATGTGATTCAATGTTATTTAATGCCTGCCCATGAGGCTTCTAAAATGATTGCATTTTATTTCTTTTAAAAATAATTTTTTTAATGTATATTTATTTTTGAGACACAGAGAGACAGAGCATGAACTGGGGAGGGACAGAGAAAGAGGGAAACACAGAATCAGAAGCAGGCTCCAGGCTGTGAGCTGTCAGTACAGAGCTCAACATGGAGCTTAAACCCATGAACTGTGAGATTATGACCTGAGCTGAAGTCAGGCACTTAACTGACTGAGCTACCCAAGCACCCCTGAATTATGTTTCTAATGTAAGCATTTAAAGCTATGATTATTCCCCTAAGCACTCCTTTGTTGTACTCCTCAAATTTTGATACAATTTGCTTATTTTCATTTTTATTCAGTTCAGAATATTCTCTACATTCCTTGAGATTTGTTTTGTGTCTCATAGATCATTTACAAGTATGATTTTTAAAGTACAAGTTATGGAAATTTATCCTGTTTTCTTTCTGTTATGCTTAGTTTAATTCAGTTTTGGTCAGGGATCATATTTTGTGTAATAATGAAGTTTTAAAGCTGCTAAGGTTTAGAAGATTGATTCAAGTTACGTCTAAGGGGAGTTCTTGTGCCTCTTGGATTTCTTTTTTTTTTTTGAATAGTTTATTGTCAAGTCGGTTTCCATATAACACCCAGTGCTCATCCCAGCAAGTGCCCTCCTCCATGCCCATCACCCCCCTTCCCTTCTCCCCCACCCCCATCAGCCCTCAGTTTCTTCTCAGCAATCAAGAGTCTCTCATGGTTTGCCTCCCTCCCTCTCCCCAACTTAGCACCTGGAAACCTTGCTGCCACCATAGACTTGAGAACCTCAACCACAACCTTTAAGGATTTTAGAAGTAGCTTATCCGTGAAGGAGTACAGATCCTTTTAATTTTCTGAATGAGTAGTTCCCAATCAATGTTTCTTCAGTTAGAGACAACAAGCTGAAGAATCTTAATTCCAGCCAGCAGTCACAATATACCTTGGATCAGATCAATAAAATCTGGATGCAGAATCTGGATGCATCCGTGGTGGCTGCTGCCTGTGCTCACGGACCTGAGGACTAACTGCCCTCTAGAGAAGGAGAAAAAGGGGAGACGGGGCAGGGGAAGGAGGTGAACGAGGAGAAGAGAAAGAAACGGAAGGAAAGAAAAGGAAGCGAGGAAGAGGAGGATGCTGCCGCTGCTGCCCTGTGGCCACTGAGAGCCCGTGCAGCCTGAGCACCTGGCCCCTAAAACTGCTAAGGTTTAATGACTCGGGATATAGTCTATCTTAGTTACTGTTTATACGCATTTGCGAAAAATATGTTTTCTGCTGTTTGGTTGGAATTTTCCGTAAATATCTAGATTTAGTAACTTGATCTTGTTGCCTAGTTCTATTTGCTGATATCTGTCTAGCAGTTCTGTTACTGAGTGAGGAGTACTAAAATATCCTACTTTAGTCATATATTTTTCTAATTTTAATTTCAGTTCTATTATTTTGTTTTTTTGTTTGCTTTGGGTTTTTTTTTTTTTTTTAGACAGAACAAAATCAGAGAGATAAGGAGAGAGGTCATCTTAAAGACTCCATGCTGAGCCCCCATTGTGGAACTTGATCTCACAACACTGAGATCATGTCCTGAGACAAAAATCAAGAGTTGGATACTTAACCGACTGAGCCACCCAGGTGCCCCTCTGTGTTTTAAGTTCTATTGTGAGATGTATACATGTTTAAAATTCTTATGTCTTTGTGAAATGATTCTCATATGAACATGTAATGTCCTTCTTTTGTCTCTGGTAATTTTTTTTTGTTCTGAAGCCAACTTCATATGACATTAGTATAACCATTCCAGCTTTCTTTTATTTGTGTTTTCATGGTACTGCTTCAAATACATTACTTTAAACCAACCTCTATCATTAAATTTTAAGTAAGTTCCTTGTAGACATTGTATAATATGGTTATGTTTTATATACAATCTGAAAGTATCTTTTTTTTTTCTCTTTTCAAACTTCTATTTAAATTCCTGCTAGTTAACATACTGTGCAGTATTGGTTTCAAGAGTAGATTTCAGTGATTCGTCACTTACCTACAACACCCAGTGCTCATCACAAGTGCCCTCCATAATACCCATCACCCACCTCCCTATATCAACCCTCAGTTTGTTCTCCGTCATTATGAGTCTCTCATGAACTGTTTCTGTTTACCCCCTCCCATCTGTTTCTTAAATTCCACATGTGAGTGAAATCGCATGGTGTTTGTCTTTCTCTGACTGACTTATTTTGCTTAACATCATACACTCTAGCTCCATCCATGTCATTGCAAATGGCAAGATTTCATTCTTTTTGATGGCTGAGTAATATTCCATTGTATATACATACTCTTTCTTCTTTATCCAGTAATTGTTGTAGACATTTGGGCTCTCTCCATAGCTTGGCTATTGTTGATAATGCTATAAACATCAGAGTGCATGAATCCACTTTGAATCTGTAATTTTTATCCTTTAGGTAAATACCTAGTAGGGCAATTAGTAGATCATAGGGTAGTTATATTTTTAAATTTTTGAGCAACCTCCATACTGTTCTCCAGAGTGGCTACACCAGTTGCATTCCCACCAATAGTGTAAGGGTTCCCCTCTCTCTGCATCCTACCCCAATACCTGTTTTCTCTTGTGTTGTTAATTTTAGCTACTCTGACAGGTATGAGGTGGTATCTCATTGTGGGTTCCCCTTTCTCTACATCCTACCCCAATACCTGTTGTTTCTTGTATTGTTAATTTTAGCCACTCTGACAGGTATGAGGTGATATCTCATTGTGGGTTTGATTTGTATTTCCCTGATGATGGGTGATTTTTAAGCATCCTTTCATGTTTCTGTTAGCCATCTGGATGTCTTCTTTGTAAAAGTGTCTCTTCCTGTATTCTGCCCATTTCTTAACTGAGCTATTAGTTTTTGGGTGTTGAGTTCATAAGTAATTTATAAATTTTGAATACTAACACTTTATCAGATATGTCATTTACACATATCTTCTCCTTTTCCATAGGCGGCCTTTTAGTTTTATTGTTTCCTTCTCTGTTCAGAAGCTTTTTATCATGATGAAATCCCAATAGTTGATTTTTGCTTTTGTTTTCCCTTGCCTCTGGTGACATGTCTAGAAAGAAGTTGTTACTGTGAAAGTCAAAGAGGTTGCTGCCTGTGTTCTCTCTCTAGGATTTTGATGGTTTCCTGTCACACATTTAAGTCTTTCATCCATTTTGAATATATTTGGTGGAATAAAGTGGTCCAATTTCATTTTTCTGCATGTTGCTGTCTGGTTTTCCCAGTACCATTTGTTGAATAGTCCTTTTTCCATTTCCTACTTTGTCAAAGATTAGTTGACTATGTAGTTGTAGGTCTATTTTTTGTTTTTCTATTCTGTTCCATAGTTTGATGTGTCTGTTTTTGTACCAGCACCATACTGTTTTGATGACAACTGCTCTGTATTACAGCTCGACATCTGGAATCGTGTTGCCTGCATTTTTTTTCTTTTTCGAGATTGCTTTGGCTATTCAAGGTCTTTTGTGGTTCCATATGAAGTTTAGGATTGTTTGTTCTAGTTTGTGACAAATGCTTATGGTATTTTTGATGGGGATTGCACTAAATGTGTAGATTGCTTTGGATAGTATAGACATTTTAACAACGTTTGTTCTTCCAGTCCATGAGCATGGAATGCTTTTCCATTCCTTTGTATCTTCTACAGTTTCTTTCTAAGTGTTTTATAGTTTTCAGAGTACAGATTTTTTTTTTACCTCTTTGGTTAGGTTTATTCCTAGGTATCTTACACTGTTTTTGATGCAATAGCAAATGGGATCAATTCCTTGATTTCTTTTTCTGCATCTTTGTAATTGGTAAATAGAAATGCAACAGATTTCTGCAGGTTGATTTTATACTCTGCAACTTTGTTGAATTCATGCATTAGTTCTAGCAATTTTTTTGGTGGAATCTTTTGGGTTTTCTACATAGAATATCTTGTCATCTGCATATAGTGAAAGTTTTACTTCTT
Organism: Crocuta crocuta; assembly: GCF_008692635.1. NCBI lineage: Eukaryota > Metazoa > Chordata > Mammalia > Carnivora > Hyaenidae > Crocuta > Crocuta crocuta. Next base: position 6,815,945 of record NW_027529443.1, on the reverse strand, counting down.
CCTTGTCAGTGTGGATGCCTTTTATTTCTTTTTGTTGTCTGATTGCTGAGGCTAAGCCTTCCAGTACCATGTTATATTAACAGTGGTGAGAGTGGGCATCCTTGTCTTGTTCCTGACCCTAGGGAAGAGACTCTCAGTTTTTCCCCATTGAGAGTAATATTAGTTGTGGGTCTTTTGTATATAGCCTTTATGATGTTTAGGTATGTTCTATGTATCCCTACTCTGTTGAGGGTTTTTATCAAGAATGGATATTGTATTTTGTCAAATGGGGTTTTTTTTTTTTTGCATCTATTGATAGAAACCTATACTTCTTATCCTTTCTTTTATGAATATGGTGTATCACGTTGACTGATTTGCAAATATTGAACCAGCCCTGCATCCCAAGACTAAATCCTGTTTGATCATTATAAATAATTATTTAATGCACTATTGAATTCAATTTGCTAGTATCTTGTTGAGAATTTTTGCATCCATATTCATCTGGAATATTGGCCTATAATTCTCCTTTTTAGTGGGGTCTGATATATGTATGGCTACTCAGGCTTTCTTTTGGCATCCATTAGCATAATAGATGGTTCTCCATTCTCTCACTTTCAATCTGCTGCTGTCTTTAGATCTAAAATGATTCTCCTGTAGACAGTATATAGATGGGTCTTGTTTTTTTTTTTTAATCCATTCTGATACCTTATGTCTTTTGTTGGAGTAATTAGTCCATTTATATTTAGAGTGGTTATTGAAAGAGTTTAGTGCCACTGTGTTACCTGTAAAGTTGGCGTTTTTAGTGATGTTCTCCTTTCCTTTCCTGTCTTTGTTGCTTTTGGTCTCCCCCTCTCCCCACCAAAATCCCTCTTAATATTTCTTGCAGGGCTATTTTTGTGGTCACACACTCCTTTGATTTTTGTTTGTCTGGGAAACTCTCTATCTCTCCAATTCTGAATGACAGCCTTGCTGGATAGAATATTCGTGGCTGCATATTTTCCCCATTCAGCACATTGAACATATCCTGCCCCTTCCTCTGGCATGCCAAGTTTCTGTGAACAGATCTGCTGCAAATCTGATCTGTCTTCCCTTGTAGGTTAGAACTATTTTTCCCTTGCTGCTTTCAGGATTCTTTCCTTGTCTGTTGTTTTTGTGAATTTGACTATTTTATACCCAGGCGAATGCTGGCTTTTGTTAAATTTAATGGGAGTTCTCTGTGCTTCTTGGATTTTGATGTCTGTGTTTTTCCCCAGATTAGAAAAATTTTCTGTTATAATTTGCTCACATAAACTTCCTGGCCCCCTCCCGCTTTTTTTTTTTTTTTTTGTCTTCTGAGACTCCTATGATATAAATGTTGTTCTTTTTTAATAAGTGACTGAGTTCCCTAGGTCTACCTTCATGATACCTTTGTTTCCCTCTTCTTCTCCACTTCATTATTTTCCATTATTTTATCTTCTGTGTCACTAATTCATTCCTCTGCTTTGTCCATCCTCACTGTCATGGCAGCATTCAAGTCTGCATCTCAGTTATACTGTTTTTAATTTTAGACTGACTAGATTTTAGCTCTTTTATCTTTGTAGTAAGGGATTCTCTGGTGTCTTCTGTGCTTTTTTAAACCCATTAAAACCCTTATAATTTTTGTTTAAATTCTAGTTTACTATGCATCTTAGTTATAACTGTATTGATTAAATCCCTGATTGTCATTTCTTCCTGTTCTCTCTTTTAAGGTGAATATCTCTGTCTTGTCATTTTGGAGGAAGAAATGATAAGATAAATTTTTTTAATTAAAAAATATTTTTTAATCAAATAAAGGAAGCTAGATCCTAGGTGTGTTTTGGTCTGCTTGTTAAAAGAAGCTCGATAGAAAAAAGAAAAAAAATTAAAATTTTGAAAACTAAAATGAAATATTTGCTCTTTCTGTATCCGAACACAACACACGCACACGCACGCACACACACACACACACACACACACACACACACACAGGCCATATCACCTTTATCAAATGCACTCCAAACAAGGGAATAGTTTCTCTCAATACCCCCAGGGGATCCTCAGACCCTCTCTGCCATGCTTCCTCACCAGAGCACTCCCAGGCACTGAGCTCTGTCTGAATCTTCAGACTCTGCACTCCACAGTTTATGTTGTGCAAAAAAAAATGGTGGTACTGAAACCCTCTCGTTTTTCCTTGTCAGTGGTTTTGGAGAACATTTTTCTTGTGCAGTCCCCTGCATGTGTTTTTACTCTTTCTCTCTCTCTCCTTCTCTCTAGCTACTTTCAGGAAGACTACTTTTCTTTTCTTTTTTCCCCCACCCCATCCTCCCATCCTGCCAGGGACACTCCCCATGCTTTTAGGGAGTGCAGAGTAAACATAGGCTCCCTTTTGTCTTTTTTTTGAATAGTTTATTGTCAAGTTGGTTTACATATAACACCCAGTGCTCATCCTCACAAGTGCCCTCCTCCATGCCCATCACCCCCTTCCCCCCACCCTCATCAGCCCTCAGTTCTCAGTATTCAAGAGTCTCTCATGGTTTGCCTCCCTCCTTCTTCCTAACTATTTTCCCCCTTCTTTTCTTACATGAACCTGACACACTGCACTCTCTCCCCATCTCCTCTCTGCAAAAAGGGCTCCCTCCCCTTTGGGGCTCCTAGGCTCTTCTGCACCCCAGTTCACCTCTCTGCACCTCATACCTGTCTCATTCTCTCCCTCAAATTATGAAGGTTGTTCTCTTAATCCTCAAACCAATTTCCTAGGTGTTCAGATGATTTGATGTTGATCTGTGGTGGAGGGAGGAGACAAGTCCAGAGTTCCCTTACAACTCTGCCATCTTAACTCTTCCCTGAAAATATCTTTTAATGGATGTGTTTAAATAATTAATTTTTTAATTTTTATTCTTTAGATAATTTATTTTTAATATAACTAATACTATATTTATATTTAAGTCTGTCCTTTTATTATTTGTTTTCTGTTTGATCTCACTTTTTTTTCTGTTTCCCCTTTTCAGTTTTATTTTGGGTTATTTAATTTTTAGTATTCCATTTCAATTTGTCACTTGTGATTTTTACTATATTTCTTGTACACGGCTTTCACTGATTGCTCTAGATATTGCAAAAGAGACTTAGCTTTTCACAATTATTAATCTTGCAGGATTCCCATTCCTTTCTACTCTTGCCACCGTCCCTGCCACAAGACCCCAGTGGGTTGGGATGAAGAGGACAGCAAAAAATGGAATTGGCCCTCATACACTCTCTCAGAGCTTTAGGAGGTTTTTTGGTTTTTGGTTTTTGGTTTTTTTCCATTACTCAAGCCAGAACTAGAGACTTTATCCTTAATCTCATTCTATCTGCACTGCTATTCTCACTTCCAGGTTTTGGATTACTTCTGTGTTCAGGCTAGGGGGATACCCAAGGGGAAAATGGTAAACCTCACAATGGTTCAGTGGTACTTTAAAATCTGGTATTCTTCCTGATCAAACTGCTGTTTACTTTTTATAGTTCTCCATGTTTAATAATTGAGTTCAGTGGGAAATAAAGGGGGGTGGTGTTTACTTCATCATACCTAGAAAATAGAGATGTTTATTCTCCCTCTGTTCCTGAGCTTCAGGTATCTATAAATCTGAAAGTTCTTTTTTTAGGAACTTTCTTTTAGACTTAAAAGGAGGCAATGGGAAGAAGACACTATGTAGTAGATGTGAGAAAAGAGATGGTATAAAATGTTTTAAGGGTATAGTAACAAGAAATTTCATTTATCTACATAGATACACAAAGAAAGTTATGATCTTAAAACTTTCCAAGGATGAAGTTGGACGCACTGTGTAAATTCTACCTCCTCTTTTTAGGTAAAAAGAATGTATCATAAGGTGTATGTTACAGAAATTGACCATATGCTGTCTACTTTTAACCTACTAGAAAAGCGTGACACATTTTCAAAGTCACTGAGTGGAGGAATGAAACGGAAACTCGCCGTCATTATAGCACTTTTAGGGGAACCCAAGGTAATAAAAGAGAATGAAAAGGGGAATGGGAGGGCACTAACCATGGGTTCCTGCCAACTGGTCTAGAAAACTCAGCTGACAAAAACCCGATGGTTGGTATGAATTCTAAAGGAATGTTGCCAAATGATAATTAGAGGGAATTTGCATTATTTGGTTCAATTGTCATAATATGGTTTGGCTTTATTCTTTTTTTCCAGGGTTTTTGCCACCATGTGTAGTCTAGATCTTAAGCATATTGCCTTCAAGTAGCAGATTTTCCCACAAGTAGCCCAACATCAATTAGCAATGGTCATGGAATTCTTCTGGTCTTTAGGTGGTGATACTTGATGAACCATCATCGGGCATGGACCCAGTCTCAAGAAGAGCCACCTGGGATCTCCTTCAGCGGTATAAGCACAATCGTACCATCTTCCTGACCACCCACTATATGGATGAAGCAGACCTCCTAGGCGACCGCATTGCCATCATGGTCAGGGGGACCTTGCAGTGCTGTGGTTCTTCTGTCTTCCTGAAACAAATATATGGTCTGTCTCCCTTTACTCATTCTTAGGAAATTGATGCTTCAGTAATAATCTTCTAGCATTATTTTAATTTCATCTTGTCTATATAACCCAAATTTCAGTGGCTCTCTCTGTCCTGCTAATTAGATCTAAGTGATTCTAATTGGTTTTTAAGGCCCTTTGCAACTAGGATATATTTATCACTTATTCTCCAACACATACCTTCAGACTTACAAAATAATTTTTTTTCAACTTAAAAGGCCATGCTTATTTCTCCCACTTTGTACCTACTGACAGTTTTCTTTGACCCTGGAATGCAATTGTGTCCACATAGATTTATGTTGTTGAATAATTGATTGGTTGATGAGGAGAGGAAATAGAGAAAGCAGTCATCTCTGATCCTGATTTCTCATTTGCGAAACCAGTATTCAATCCACAGCGTAGGGGCACCTGGGTGGCTCAGTTAGTTAAGCATCCAACTCTTGGTTTTTGTCTCAGGTCACAATCTCATGGTTCATGGGACTGAGCCCCATGTTGGGTCCCAGGCTGACACTGTAGAGCCTGCCTGGAATTCTCTCCCTCTCTCTCTCTATTCCTCCCCTGCTTACTTACTCACTTGCTCTCAAATAAACATATGTGTATATATATATAAACACACACACACACACATACATACATATATATATATGGGGATATATATATATATATACACACATATATATATACACACCCAGTGTAATGAGATAACTCTAAAATGTGATTGATAGGATGTTGTGCAGAATGAAAGAATCATACAAGTAGAATAAAATAGTCAATGACTTTGATAAGCATAAGGCTTTTTTAGGAGATAAAACTGATACATCAGATGTTGAAACATGGCAGGCTAAAATTACAGTAATAGGAATTCAAAATTGGAGGGTATAAACATAAATGGAGATAATTAAGGATGATTGCTTCATCACTCATTTATTCAGTACTTGAATTCATTCAACTCACATTAATTATTTACCCTATGCTAGTTATTATAGTATCTGCTTTGCATACATATACATATGGTATCTGTTTTTAATATGAAAAACATTTTATGGACTATGGAATTGCAGCCTACATAAATTAAAAAAATGAATCTAAAGTCATGTTTGTATACCAGTTTAGGTATTCAAAGTTATGGCCACCTTACAGGTTTGAGTTTGTGTAACTAACTTGTAAGGTGCTCTACATCCATACTTAGATTTATCTGATTGGGAAAGCCTAGGTTATCAGCCACATTATTTAAACAGCTGTGCTTTTGATAAATTATTTGTCATTTCTAATAACATTGACTAATGTTACTAATTATTGGTAAAATAGTACCTAATGCACAACTATATCTTTAAAAAAATTTTTTATGTTTATCTTTGAGAGACACACAGAGAGAGAGAGAGTATGAGTTGGCGGAGGGGCAGAGAGAGAGAGAGAGACAGAATCTGAAGCAGGCTCCAGGCTCTGAGCTGTCAACCCAGAGCCCGACACAGGGCTAGAACTCACATAAGATAGTGACCTGAGCTGAAATCGGATGCTTAACCAACTGAGCCACTCAGGTTCCTCAAGATCTTTTTTTTTCTCTTAAATCGTTTATTGTCAAGTTGGGACCCAAGATCTTTTAAAAGGTATAATACTTTGGGATGTTCAGGTCCCTTCTTAGTTGCTAACCATAAATATACTTAAACTAGACTTCTTACATCTTAATCAAAAGCCTAGGATTTTTGTTTGCTTCTTGGATGTCATAGCAAATTCCATGTTGGTATCAGCATTCAACTCTCACTTCTCTGCACAAGGAAGCATTTTCTATTCAGTTTTAAGAGCACAAGGCAATTGTGTCATGATTCCTGAGAAATGAAAAACCATTTACATACCATTTTGTAAGTAAACCAAAAGCAGTTTTTGGTTTCCACAGCCAATAAATATGGTGGATACATCACTTTATTCTAAGGATGTAGTTTCCTCTTTGTAAAATGCAGTAGTAGTCCCTACTAAAGCCAGGTAAATAAACCAGATTATCCACTAAGAGATACATACTTAACCTATCATTCACTTTTTTTAATCTTAAAAAGAAACATAAATACAAATGCAATGACAATTTGAAATGTACATATTTAAAATAATGATGTTTTTCTCCAATTCCAGAAAAGAATTTCTCTGTATGGGCAAAACACTAAGTGTAATAATTCTCTGAGTTCTTAAAAGTCACTAGCCAAAAATCATTTCCTCAGGCTTTCCATGGATCTCTCTCTTAAATTCAACAACTTTGGGGCACCTGGGTGGCTAAGTCAGTTGAGCATCAGACTTCTGCTCAGGTCATGAGTTCGTGGGTTCAAGCCTCACATCAGGCTCTGTGCTGACAGCTGAGAGTCTGGAGCCTGCTTTGGATTCTGCATCTCCCTCTCTCTCTGCCCCTCCCACACTAGCACTGTATCTCTCTCTCAAAAATAAACATTAAAAAAAATAATTAAAAAGTTTAACAACCTTCTTTCAACACTTAATATATCTGTTTTTTATATATATTATAAGTTAAAATATATATCTTATATTTATATTTAAATATATATTTAAATAAGTTAAAATATATATATTTTATAATATTCCTCTTTATTATTATCTGCTTCCTTTCACTAAAAAGTAGCTGTAGAAGGGTAGGAATTTTTATCTGCTTTGTTCACTGCTCTATCCCCAGGGCCTAGTTAATGCTGATAAAGACTGGACAACCAGTGCTAGTAAGTGAATATTTACTAAGATTACAATTTCGAGAGTGATAAGTAGCCAGATAACAGGAGCATTTCTGAAAATATACTGTTTCTGATTATATATACACTAAGTTATTGTTAACTAAGAAAATTATTGAAATTATAGAGGAAGTTGCTGTTTATCAATATCTTGGTTCTTGGAGTAGCACTTGGAAGCTTTGAGGTGTGAGCCTTCCTTGAGGTGTGACATGCCATGTCTTCTTCCTTGTGGACCTAGAACTATGAAGAGCTGAATTGAAAAAACAAGATTAAAAAGTATGAAAATGCTTCATGTGGTCTTTTAAATGATTTCTCTCAGGTGCTGGATATCACCTAGTCATGGAGAGGGAATCACATTGTGATGTTGAAAAGATCTCAGCAGTAATTCACTCTCATATTCCAGATGCCACTATGGAAAACATTACTGAAGCTGAATTATCATTTATCCTACCCAAAGAATATACACACAGGTAAAGATTCAAAGTTCTAGATGGATCATTCATCACTTACATACACAACCCAGTGCTCATCACAAGTGCCCTCCTTACTACCCATCACCATCTAGCCCATCTCCCACCCACCTACCTCCATCAACCCCATAGTTTTTTCTCTATCATTAAGAGCCACTGTATGTTAACTAAAATTTAAATTAAAAAACTAAGAAATTATAATTTTAAAAAGTGCTTGCGAAACAAAACCAAAAACATACATCTGAAACTCAGGAAGATGTAGACTCAACAAAGGGATGTGAACAGCAACAAACCAGATAAAGCTTTTGTCTAGTAACCTCTGAGGGCTTCCTTAGAGACCGTATGTATTCATTTTTGGTATGTATGAGCCATCCATTTTTGTCTCTTCGTGCCTTGTAATTTTTGTTGAAAACATTTGGAATATTATGATATAATATTATTCTCCCCCCACTCAGTGTTGTCATTGCTGCTTATTATAATTGTTGTTAGTTTGCTTAGTGCATTTTCTGATTAAATCATATGTATCCTGTATTCTTCATCACGTATAGCCACTGAGGTCTTTGTTCCATTAGCCTAGTGGTCAACTAGGAATTAAAAATAAAAAATTCCTTAAATGCTAGAAACAAAAATAAAATAACATTTCCTTGCCTTTGCGGGTGGACAAAAAACAAAGTTCTAGGTGGATGATTTGGGTGACCAAAAATCCTTTTTAAATTTCTATGTTTAGCAACCTTAGTAAGTAGAATTTTGACAACAGGCCGGTGGCCTGTTTCAGATTCTGTGTCTCCCTCTGTCTCTGCCCCTCGCCAGCTTATGCTCTGTCTCTCTATCTCAAAAATAAATAAATGTTAAAAAAAAAAAAAAGAAACAAAACAAAAGAACTTAGGGGGGTAAAGGGGGGCAAACCAAAATACAGACTCTTAACTATAGAGAACAAACAGGGCTGCTGGAGGAGAGGTGGGTGCAGAGATGCGTTAAATGGGTGATGGGGTATTAAGGAGAGCACTTGTGATGAGCACTGGGTGTTGTATGTAAATGATGAATCACAATTCTACATGTGAAACTAATATTACACTGTTAACTAGAATTTAAATAAAATTTGGGGAAAAAAACCATAGATTAATGGGAAAAAAGATTCTATTTCTATGGTGTTGGTTGTTATTTCTCCTCTCTCATTTGTGATTCTATTTATTTGAGTCCTTTCTCTTTTTGTTAAGAACAGCTCTTTGTTTCATTGATCTGTTGTTTTTGCAAGCTTCTATATTATTATTTCTACTCTAATCTTTATTATTTCCTTTCTTCTGCTGTTTTTAACCTTGGTTTTTTCTTCTTTTTCCAGCTCCTTTAGGTATAAAGTTAGGTTGTTTGAGATTTTTCTTGCTTCTTGATGTAAGCTTGTATTGCTATATACTTCCCACTTAGGACCACTTTTAATGCATCCCAAAGGCTCTAGACTGTCATGTTTTCATTTGTCTCCATGCACTTCTTTATTTCTTCTTTTATTTCCTGGTCCTTTACTGTTACTGTATTATTATTAATAATTAGTTCCCCTGTTATTAATTGTTTTATATATCTGCGTTCTTTCCTGTTGGGTGCATAAATACTTACAATTGCTGTATATCGTCTTTGGAGATTGTCCCTTTTGTGATTTTTTTGTGCCTTTCTTTGTCTCTTGTTACAGTCTTTGTTTTAAGTCTAATTTGTCTCATGTGAATATTGCTACTCTGGCTTTCTTTTGACATCCATTTGCATGGTCAATGTTTCTCCATTCTCTCCCATTCAATCTGCAAGTGTCTTGAGATCTAAAATGGGTTGCTTGCAGGCAGCATTTGGACGGGCCTTTTTTTTTAATCCATTCTGATACCCTATGTCTTTTAATTGGAGCAATTAATCCATTTACATTCAAAGTAATAATTGATAAATATGTATTTATTGCCATTTTACTACTTTTGTCGTTGTTAATGGAGATTATCTCTGATATTTTCTTAAAATGTATCATATGATTTCCCTCGTATGTGGAATTTAAGAAACAAAACAGATGAACTTACGGGAAAGGAAGGGAAAATAAGATAAAAACAGAGAGGGAAACAAACTATAAGAGGTTCTTAAATACAGAGAACAAACTGAGGGATTCTGGAGGGGTGTTAGGTGGGGGATAGGCTAAATGGATGATGGGCATTTAGGGCGGCACTTGTTGGGATGAGCACTGGGTGTTGTATTTAAGTGATGAATCACTAAATTCTACTCCTGAAACCATTATTATACTATATATTAACCAACTTGGATTTAAATGTAATTTTAAAAATGACAACAGAAACACTAATTTGAAAAGATATATGCATTCCTGTGTTTATTGCAGCATTATTTACAGTAACCAAGATATGGAAGCCACCCAATGTCCATCAATAGATGAATGGATAAAGAAGGGTGTGTGTGTCACCAGTCAGAGTGGCTAAAATGAGCAAATCAGAGAACTCTAGATGCTGGCGAGGATGTGGAGAAACGGGCACCCTCCTACACTGTTGGTGGGAATGTAAACTGGTANGGGTTAACTGCCTCACTCAGTTCGTAGAGCATGCAACTCTTGATCTTAGGGTTCTGAGTTCAAGTCCCACACTGGTGGAGAGCCTACTTTAAAAAAACAACAACAACAAAAAAAGAATGAAATCTTGCCATTTGCAAGAACGTGGATGAACCTTGAAGGCATAATGCTAAGTGAAATAAAGAAAAACAAATACCATATAATTTCACTTATATATTGAATTTAAGAAACAAACAAAGGAAGAAAAGGGACAGATAAATGGACTTTTAGCTATAGGGGGGAGGTGAGTGGAGGGATTGGGTGAAATAGGTGAAAGGGATTAAGAGTACACTTATCATGATGAACACTGAGTCATGTATAGAATTGTAGAATCATCATATTGTACACCTGAAACTAATGTAACACTGTATGTTACTTACACTTGAATTAGAAAAATAAATTAGAAAAAAAAAGTAACATATAACTTGAAAAGGTTTTGATTTATTGAAGAAATTGAATTTGTACTTTAAAACATCCCTACAGAGAAAAATCCAGGGCCAGATGGCTTCACTGATTAATTCTACCTGATGTATAAAGAAAAACCAACTCCACATAAACTTTTTTTATATGAGAAATGGAAATATTTCTCAATTTGTTTTAAAAAATTTTAAGTGTTTATTTTTGAGAGAGAGAGAGAGAGAGAGCAAATGCTCAAGTAGGAGAAGGGTGGAGAGAGAGGGAGACACAGAATCTGAAGCAGGCTCTAGGTTCCGAACTATGGACATAGAGCCCAGTACAGGGCAGGAAGATGCCCAGGAACTGTGAGATCATGACCTGAGCCGAAGTTGGATGCCTAACTAACTGAGCCACCCACTCAGGAACCCCGCCCCCCAATTTGTTTTATAAGACCAGTATTACCCTGTTACCAAAATCAGTCAACTACATCACAAGAATAATCTTATTATACAATAATCTTTAATGGGAGGGATCCTACTGAGAACATTTAAAAGGAACAGAGGCCTTAGAATATGTGTAGAGTTGTCATAGGAAAAGGAGTCAGATTGAACTTAGGGGTAAGAGGTGAACAAATAATCAGTGTTAGGTAAAGTGAGATGGAAATGGATTTCAGCCTAAAATATAGAGAAAATTTAGAAGATGGAGAGTTTTGAGTTACCATATGTGAAGGTAATCGTACATAGGCTTTTGATAGTCCCTCATTGGGAATTAAAGATGTACTTTAAGAAGTAAATGGGTTTTTGAAGATCTTTGGAACTTAAAACCATTCATCCTTGTAAAATTACTTGTTAGAATCCCTGATGTAACTACACCACAATTAGTAAAACTTTCATACACCTCACTTAGCTGATAAATCTTAGTACCCCACTTCTACTTCACTAAATCCATTTTTTGTCATTTAGTTATTTATAACTCATGTAATTTGATATAGGAAGTTTCCATTTGATATTGGAATTATATGTGAACAAATGAACTTTTATCAACTAGAGTCCTAAATACTTATAAAAAGTAAGTTGATAATTTCTTAGGACAACAAAAGACTGTATATCAAAGATCAAGTTACAGTGAGTACAAATTTGCTAAAGGAAACTTCCTCGTCTCTGTTTGTTTCATAATAAGTATTGCAGTGAAGAATGATCTACTAAACATTTTCCCCATGCCTAATCAGAACTTATTGTGGGAACAGTATTAAAGATTCATCTAACAAAAAACCTGAACAACCTATTTCAAAAATGGACAAAGGAATTGAATAGACGTTTCTCCAAAGAAGATGTACAAATAGCCAATAAGCACACGAAAAGATGTTCAACATCACTAATCAGTTGGGAAATGCAAATAAAAAGCATGAGAAATAACAAATGCAGGAAAGGATGTGGAGAAATTAGAACGCTTTACATTGCTATTGGGAATGTAAAATGGTATATCTGCTATGAAAACCACTAAGACAGTTCCTCAAAAAGTTAAACATAGAATTACCATATGATTCAGCAATTCCACTTCTAAGTATATACCCAAAATAATTAAGTAGGAACTCAAACAAGTATTTGTACACCAATGTTCAGAACAGCATTATTCACAAATTACAAAAGATAAAAGCAACCCAAATGTCCCACTGATGAATTAATGGATAAGCAACATGTTGGGTATTCATACAATGACTTTTATTCAGCCTTAAAAAGGAATGAAATTCTGATGTGTGCTACAACATGGATGATTCTAGAATTATGCTGAATGAAATAAGGCAGACACAAACGGACAAATATTGTATGATTCCATCTTATATGAGGCACATAGAATAGGAAAACTCATATTGACAGAAAGTTAAAGTGAGGTTGAAGGAAGGAATAGAGAATTACTGTTTAGCGGGTACAGAGTTTAAGTTTGAGACCATAAAATAGTTCTGGAAATGGGTGCACCTGGGTGCTTCAGTTGGTTAAGCATCCACCTTCAGCTCAGGTCATGATCTCATGGTTCATGAATTTGAGCTCCATGTCCGGCTCTTCGCTGACAGCTTGGAGCCTGGAGCCTGCTTCAGATTCTTTATCACCCTCTGTCTCTGCCCCTATCCCTCCCCCCCCTCCCTCCCTCACCTCTCCCTCAATAGTAAATAATAAATGTTTACAAAATTGTTGTAAATAAATAAATAAAATAGTTCTGGAAATGGATGGTGGTGATGGTTGCAAATGTGCTTAATGCTACTCAAATTGTACACTTAAAATGATGAAATAGTAAATGTAATGTTTCATATATTTTACCACAATAAAAAGCTTTTAAGAAAACAATAGAAGAAGAACATAGTTGGAAATAAAATTACATATTAAATGAAAGTGTTCACATTTTTTTGAAATTCCATTTTCTAGAAAATAAAATGAACAACAAAAAAGAAAATTTATCTAGACCAGTGCTAGTTCTTTCTTTTCCTCTTCCTCTCCTTTCAGGTTTGAAGCTCTGTTTAATGATCTGGAAGAGAAACAGCAAGAACTGGGCATTGCCAGCTTTGGTGCCTCAATCACTACCATGGAAGAAGTCTTTCTTAAGTGGGTAATAATGACCTTTTAAAAAAAAAAGTCCTTCACCCCTAAAGTGCTACATCAGTTTGAGCACAAACCCCACCCTCTTTGTATTGGAATGAAGTAATCACAGTTATGAATTTTTTCAAATATGTTCATATTTTATGCTAATATATTTCCATACATTCAGCCGAGAATATGTAAAGACTTGGGGCTTGAGCCTTGATGCATGTGTCTCTCTGTGGTAGATACTTTAAGAGTTAGTCAAGAAGAGGGGTGCCTGGGTGGCTTAGTCGGTTAAGCGTCTGACTTTCGCTTAGGTCATGATCTCGCGGTTCGTGGGTTCAAGCCCTGCGTCGGGCTCCGTGCTGACTGCCAGCTCAGAGCCTGGAGCCTGTTTCAGAGTCTGTGACTCCCTCTCTCTTTGACCCTCCCTTGCTCACGCTGTCTCTCTCTCTCCTAGAAATAAATAAAACATTAAAAAAAATTTTTAAAAGATAAAAAGAGTTAGTCAAGAAGAAGAAAGACTATCCATGTCATTGTAGGAAAAGTTCTAACTTGAAGTCTGTACTAGAAATTAGTTTAAAATTTTGACCCAACCCTGTTTTAGTAACTTATATAATTCACCTGTGGTTTGGTTCTTACACTGCAAAAATGTTCAGAATGAAAATTCTCAGGGGGTTCAGGCTGTCACAAAGCAAAATAAGCTGGTTAACTTTCAAAAGATTTCATAAAATGTCCTTTTTCTGATTAAGGTTATGACAGAGCTAGGTCTAGACTGCATTCTCTAAGACTCAGTGTTTTAATATTGTCAGTTTCTCATCTCATTCACATGAATTAGGTTCACAGAAGACTAGTGTGTGTGTGTGTGTGTGTGTGCGTGTGTGTGTGTGTGTATGCCACTTAATTTATGATAAATAAATTGTAATAATTTATAGTGAGAAATTGCCTCTTGGCTATTCAATCAAATTGTCTTTTGTCTGTCTCTAGGCAAGCTACACAGGGAGCAAAATTATGAAAAAGTTGCTTTGTGACTACAGCTAGAACAAGCCAGGAGCCAAGTATGTTTTGTTCACTGACTGTACTTGGGGCCACAAACAGTGTCCCAAAATAGATACTCAAAAATTTTCCTGGATGAATAAATGAATGAAATGAATAATATTTAAGTGATTATCTGCATAACAGTTGCTCTACCTGCCACTGGGAATTACAAGTTAAAACCTTAGACCCTACACATTGGTATCAAGGTTGTCTCTCTATGCAGGGCTTCTGCCAATTTTTAATAGGATTATTTTATTTTCTTGGTGTTGAGTTGTGGAAGTTCTTTACATATTCTGGATATTAAACCCTTATCAGATATACCATTTGCAAATACCTTCTCTCATTCAGTAGGTTGCCTTTTTGTTGTGTTGATGGTTTCCTTTCCTGTGCAAAAGCTTTTTATTTTGGTTTAGTCCCAGTAGTTTATTTTTGCTTTGTTTCCCTTGCCAGAGGAGCCATATCTAGAAAAAATGTTTTAAAGACCAATGTCAGATTACTGCCTGTATTTTCTTCTAGCACTTTTATGGTTTTAGGTCTTACGTGTAGGTCTTTAATGCATTTTGAGTTTATTTTTGTGTATGGTGTAGGAAAGTAGTCCAGTTTTATTCTTTTACATGTAGCTGTCCAGTTTTCCCAACACCTTTTATTCAAGAGACTGTCTTTTCCCATTGTAGATTCTTGCCTCCTTTGTCATAGATGAATTGATTATATGAAGGTTAGTTTATTTCTGGGCTTTGTAGTGTGTTCCACTGAACTATTTGTCTGTTTTTGTGCCAATACTATACTATCCATATCACTACAGTTGTTTAGTATATCTTGAAACCTGCAATTGTGATATCTCCAGCTTTGCTTTTCTTTCTCAAGATTACTTTGGCTATCTGGGATCTTTTGTGGTTCCATACAAACTTTAGGATTACTTGTCCTAGTTTTGTGAAAACTGCTGTTGGTATTTTGTGCATAGATATTTATTCACTTGTTCAACGTTTCCCTTTATCATTATGTAGTGCTCTTTTTTTATCTTTTGCTACGGTCTGTTTCAAAGTCTATAATGGCTGATATAAGTATTGATATTCTGATGGGTTTTTTTTTTATTTATTTATTTTTTTTTTTGCTTCCGTTTGCATGGGATATGTTTTGCTAGCCCTTCACTTTCAGTCTGTATGTGTTTTAGGTCTGAAGTGAATCTCATATAGGCTATATATGGATGGGTTTAGGTTTTTTATCTATTCAATCACCCTTTGTCTTTTGACTGGGGCATTTAGTCTATTTAATTTAAAGTAATTATTTGTTTATAAGTATGTTTTTATTGCCATTTTGTTCTTTGTTTTTTGGTTGTTTTTGTAGTTCTCCTGTCTTCTTGTTCTCTTCCTTTATGGTTTCATAGCTTTCTTTAGCATTGTGTTTGGATTCCACTCTCTCTATTTTTTGTGTATCTAGAATAGGTTTTGATTTGTAGTTACTGTTACATTCATATATAATATTTGTGGATAGCAGTCTATATTAATTTGATAGTTGTATAAGTTTGCACATATTCCAAAAGCACTAATTTTTATTCTCCCCTCTATGTCTTTACATATACAATGTCATATTTTACATCTTTATATTTTGTATATCTCTTGGACTGATTTTTGTAGATACAATTGATTACTACTTTTGTGGTTCAACCTCCATACTTATAAAGTGAGTAATATACTACCTATATTATATATTTGCTTTTACCTATGAAATTTTTTTCCTTTCATAATTTTCTTTTAGCCTTTTCTTTCCACTCAAGGAATTCTCTTTAACATTTCTTCTAAGGCTGATTTAGTGGTGATGAACTACTTTAACCTTTGTTTATCTGGTATGCTTTTTATCTATCCTTTTATTCTGATTTATAAGCTTGTTAGGTAGAATATTCTTGGTTGCAGGGTTTTTTTTCTTCCAGTGCTTTGAATATATCATGCCACTCCCTTCTGGCCTGCAAGTTTCTCCTGAAAAATCAGCTCATAGCCTTATAGGGTTCCCCTTATATATAACTGTTTTCATTTCTCTTGCTGCTTTTAAAATTCTGTCTTGACATTACTTTTTGCCATTTTAATTATGATGTGCCTGGGTGCTTTTTTTTCTGAATAATTTTTTTTTTTTTTTTTTACAAATAGTTTATTGTCAAGTTGGTTTCCATATAACACCCAGTGCTCATCCCTGCAAGTGCCCTCCTCCCTGGGCTTTCTATTTTGTTACATTGAACTATATGTCTATTTTTGTGCCAATATTGTACTATCCATATTACTACAGCTTTTTATAATATCTTGAAATCTGGGGATTATGGTACCACCAGTTTTGCTCTTCTTTCTGATTTGTTAGGGGCTCTCTGTACCTCATGGATCCAGCTATTTCCTTCCCCAGATTAGGGAAGTTTTCAGTTATTATTTCTCTCTTTCGCTTTTTCTTCTGGGATGCCTATGATATGAATATTATTATGCTTGATGTTGTCACCAGAGTTTGCTTAACTTACTCTCATGTTTTGTTTTATTTATATTTTTCTTCTTGCTGTTCAGCTCAGTTGCATTCTAAGACCCTCTCTTACATCTCACTGATTCATTCTTCTGATTCCTCTAATCTGCTATTGATTCCCTCTAGTGTATTTTTTATTTCCGTTATTGAATTCTTCATCTCTCACTGGTTCTTTTTTATATTTCTCTCTCTGTTGAATTTCTCACTGAGTTCATCAACTCTTTTTGCAATGCAGTGAGTATTTTTATGACCATTACTTTGAATTTTTTATTTTTTTTTATTTTTTATTAGGCATATTGCTTATCTCCATTTCATGTAGCTCTTTTGCTGTGATTTCATCTTTTCTTTCATTTGAGGCATATTCCTCTGTATTCTCATTTTTTCTAACTCTCTGTGTTTTGTCTGTGTTTGTTTCTGTGTATTAGGGATATCAGATATATCTACTTTTGAAAGAAGTGCCTTTGTATATAAAAACTCCTATGGTGTCCTGTAGTTCCATGTTTCCTGGTCTCTAGAACCAGGCATGCCATAGGTCTCCTGTATAGGCTGCATGTGCCCTATTGCTGTGGCTAAGCCACCTTTGCCTTCAGTCCATTCTGCTGCAATGACCTGCTTCACTTGCTGTTGGCACACTGGGCAGGGTTTGGTCTCTATGCTGTTGATGGGCTTGTCTGCAGCCACAGTGGGCTTTTAGGTGTGCCAGATCAGCAGTCAGGCCAGCTGTCTGCAGTTAGTTTCTCTGCTACAATATTTATTATGCTGGCTCTTTTAGGCTAAGGATTCAGTTTCCTTTTGCTCTCCTATTCTCCCAAAGCCAAATTACCTAGAGTTAAGCCCCACCCATTTTCAAAGCTCCTAATGTTAACCCTCACTGGTTTTCAAAACTAAATGTTATAGGGACTCATCTTCCCAGACCCTCAGTGTTTGGGGTGACTGGTGTGGGATCTGATCCTCTTGCTTTTCCATGCTTCTGGCGTCCCTCCTGTTTGTGGTTAGTTCCTCAAGGGGTTTGCTTCCCTACAGTGTCTCTGCCCCTCCTACCCTTTTCAATGTGGCCTCTTCACTATGATTAGCTGTGTAAGGTCTCTTCTGCCCATCTTCAGGCCATTTTCATGGTTAGTTGCACAGATGTAGCTGTTATTTTGGTGTGTCCGTGCCATGAGGTAAGCTCAAGATCCTCCTACTCTGCCATCTTCCTGAACCCTCTCTCCTTTGCCCATTTTTTAATCAAGTCATTTCTTTTTATTTTTTATTTTTTTTATTGTCCAGTTAGCTAACATACAGTGTAGTCTTGGCTTCAGGACTAGATTCCTGTGATTCATCACTTACATACAACACCCATTGCCCATCCCAACAAGTGCCCTCCTCAATGCCCATCACCCATTTTCCCACTCCCAAGTCCCTACCTCCATCAATCTTCAGTTTGTTCTCTGTATTTAAGAGTCTCTTCTGGTTTGCCTACCTCTCTCTTTTTGTCTTATTTTCCCTTCCCTTCCCCTATGGTCTTCTGTTAACAGTTTCTCAAATTACACACATGAGTGAAATCATACCATATCTGTCTTTCTCTGATTTATTTTGCTTAGCATAATACCCTCCAGTTTCATCCACAATGTTGCAAATGGCAAGATTTCATTCTTTTTCATCATCAAGTAATATTCCATTGTTTATATATACATCTTCTTAGTCCATTCATCAGTTGATAGACGTTTGGGCTCTACATTAAACTTATATAATTTTTATTTGTCAATCATACTTCACTAAAGCTGGAAAATAAAATAAAACAAATGGGGGGGTGCCTGGATGGCTCAATTGGTTGAGTGTCTGACTTGGACTCAGGTCATGATCTCACAGGTCATGAGTTCCAGCCCCGCATTGGGTCTGCTGTCAGCACCAAGCCTGCTTTGGATCCTCTGCCCCACCTCTGCTCATGCTCTCTCTCTCAAAAATAAAAAAGCATTTTTTAAAAAAGAACTCTTCAAAAAAATGGACTGAATATAATCCATTTGCTCCTTTTAAGAGGGTATATATATGTTTGTGTCTTTTTATACAGATATGTGGAAAATATCATTGTTATCCCTATGTAGTAGGAATATTTTGCCTTCCACTTATTTATATTCTCTAATGTTTTCCTAATGGAAATATATACCAATGAATAAAATATGAGGGCCAAAAACTTAAGGAAGATGACAGAAAAAATATTTAATGATTCTATTTTAAAAGTACAGTAGTCCTGGGGTGCCTGGGTGGCTCAGTCAGTTGGGTGTCTGATTTCAGCTGAAGTCACAATCTTGCTGCTTGTGGGTTTGAGCCCTGCATCAGGGTCTGTGCTGACAGCTCAGAGCCTGGAGCCTGCTTTGGATTCTGTGTCTCCCTCTCTCTGTCCTTCCCTGCTCACATTCTGTCTCTCTCTCAAAGATAAGTAAACATTTAAAAGAATTTTTTTAAAACACAGTAGTCCTCAAATTTTTAGAATCAAACAAAACCATGCTACAAAAATATTTTAAAGCAGATTTTTTAACTATATTATTAAATACAATATATGGTTTTTTAAGGTACAGAATCCATCAGTCTCCTCACTGCTTTTAATTGTCAGAGTTCAGAATTTATTATTGTTCTGTTTCATACAAATACTAGCAGGAAGGTATTTTAAAGATTTTGATAAATATGTGACTTAGAAAAATATACCTTTCAAATCATATATTTTCTATTAAGGTTTTTACCATTTTGACTCATGTAATTAATCAATCTTCCCTGTCTCTCCTATATATCTCTTCATCTCTTTCAAGTATCCACAGACAAGGAGCCAGTTTTAAACATAGGCAGTAGTAGGAAATGTAAGGACTTAAAAATGAAAACTCTGTTCTGTGAATGTCCCCATCATTTCACAAAACAAAGAATATTTTAACCCCCAAAGGAGAGTTATAATCTTTGATTAAAGGTAAGTTTTAAGTTAAATAAGTTCAGCTTATGAAACTTACAATATATTGTAGTTGTTTTTCTCATGTTGTCTCAGAATGGTAGAAACTTTGCTGTGGTTTTGCAGCAGCCCTTTGGTTTATTGGGAGCCACTGCTACCATGCTGCCTCTATACAGTATACCTCATAATGAGTGACAGAGATCAAGGAGTGTTCCAAATTTGGAACCTTATTTGACATTCCCTAAATTAAATAAATTGAGGCTATATGGAAAATGAAATATTTTGTGCTTTTTGTTATTTATGTGTGCTTGTAGGGTCAACAGCCTGGCAAATTCCCAAATGGATGTTCGGGCTACCCACTTTCCTTCCTTGAAGGGCCAGAATGTAAGACAAGACATGAAGTGGAATATGAATATTTCCAGATACCATGAGAGACCTCTTTTTTCTAGATTAAATGAAATTGATAACATTAAATTTAATACTGGGGTAAGCAAATTCACTAAGAATGTAAACCTAGTGTATTTGGCTTGGGTATTATGTGTACACTTTGTTTAATAGACAAATAATAATAAAGACATAGAAGATCCAGCCAGATATGGGCCAGTTTGTATCACAACCCCATTTCTGTATTTTTAAAAAAAAAAAAAATTATGTTTTATTTATTTTTGAGAGAGAGAGAGAGAGCAGAGGAGGGGCAGAGAGAGACAGAGACACAGAATCTGAAGCAGGCTCCAGGCTCTGAGCTGTCAGCACAGAGCCCTTCATGGGGTTCGAACCCACGAACCATGAGATCATGACCTGAGCTGAAGTTGGACGCTTAACTGACTGACACACCCAGGCACTCCTAACCCCATTTATTTCTGGGCAAGGGCAGAGCTGCTCCATTCACCATTGTCAATTCTCTGAATCACTTTGAAAAGTTCTCATTTATTTTTCTCATAAATTCTCTTTTGTTCAGTTCCAAGACAAGATCCAAAAGTTCTGATGACTGTTGTAATCAGAAGATATTGGCTAACCAGATTAGAAGCACTTTCTCACTATATTCCATAGTTTGTATATCAAAACCTAGCAAAGCATAATAGTTATATACAAATTTTATGGGGATATTTCCCTTTAAAATGGACAAATACATTATGGTTTAATATTAAGTAAAAGAAATATAATTTTTTTCTGATCAGAAAGACTGAAAACATATTAATAAATAAAATCTTGATAAGATATTCAATGTAGTTAGATCAGAAAACAGATATTAATCCTTTTCCTTAATACCTTACACAAATAAAATTTTATGCCACCTAATTTTCTTGGCTTCTAGGATGTATATATTAGGTATATCTAGTGTGATAAAAATTTTAATCATTTGTATTAATGGATTTCGCTATGAATTTCCTGCTTGGGTCACCACCCATTGTAATGCTATGTTTCTTTACTCTTTTTAGTTTTCACTTTACCTCCAGCAATTTCATTCCATGTTTATAAAGAGAGCACTATTCACTTGGCGAAATTGGAAGTTGATACTGTTACATATATCCGTAATTTTGGTTTTAACTACATACCAATTAATAACTGTAAACCCACATTATGACCTGCCTGCCAGAGAATTGGATTTGAGTCAGTATGGTCGAACAATTGTGCCTTACTCAATTTCAGGGAATTCTGATTTGGCTCTGAATCTCATAAATAATCTTGAGATTTTTCTAAAACGTAAGAATCAAGAACTTCGGGAAGTGCAAGGTAAGACCCATAGGAAAAAAAGTGCTACTATATGAAGACCTATTTGTGTTAGTTACAAAGAAGGGACTTAATTAGTTGATATTTAGCTAGCCATTTCTTTCTTTTCCTAATTACTGGTATCTTAGAGGCAGCTAAATCAGATGCAAAAAAAAAAAGTATACTTCAAGACAACTGGCCACAAAAGTTAATAATTAACGGAGGCATTTTTGGCTGTAGGTTGTCTTTCAGATACTTTAAGAGGATGAGTAAAACAGCCAAAATACTATATTCCTGTGAAATTTAGTACTGAATTTTTATTCTGACCAAAATAACAGAAATGTTTCTCTAAGCTCTCAAGGTGAAATGTTGATTTCAACATCTGAAGGTTGTCCTTCAGGCTACTGTATTCATCTTTTAAAAACAGGTGGCTGAAGATTTAAAAGACTGGCTCCTCAGAACTAATTTCTTAAAGGTAGTATAAATGATTATACTTAGTTTGTTCAATGCTTCCCTTCGGTAAAAACCATAATAAACACTCTATATTATCTTTCTTAATAGTAAAAGCAACCCTTTTGTGTGGCTTATTTGTTAACTATTCCTATGTAGCAAATTACTCCAAAACTTAGTAAAATGGAAAATTTTAATTATTTCATATGAAATGAACTTCTTTTCCCACAAAAGCAACAAAAATACTTGGAAAACAATTTCTTTAAATCAGCCAATAAGAACACTGGAAATTAACCAAAAGCATAGAACAAACTTAAAAGGAGTGTATCCAAAAAAACAAAAGAAAGAAACAAAGAAACAAAGAAGAAAAAAAGCATACCAAACCTCTATAAAAACAGTAGTAAAGGTCCGTGGCATTTTAACTTAGAATTATTCCTGTCACACTCCCTCTTCAGATCATGGTAGCTATGAAAAGCCTTGAGTTGATTGAAAGAACTGATCCATTTAGAGCTGTGTTAAAAGCCCCATTCCTAGAGCACTATCAATACTTTGACTAAAATAGCAGGTCCCTGAAAAAAACTCCATACCCAGGTGATTATTGCTATTGGATTTGAATCAGGGCTTAGCTTTCTGGAAAAAGCCCTATCCCTAGGGCATGAATAAAAACAATTGTAGTCTGCTGGTAACATCATCACATTTGGCTAAGACTGTGATTTCAGCTGTGCCAAGTAAGAGCCTAACCAGAAATTAATTTTGAGGGAATACCTAGAGAGCTAGATAAAAGTGAACTTTGAAAAATTCTGACATTCCTGAGGATATTAAAGGCTCAGAATAGTAGGGAAGAAGACTCCAGTCAGAAACCTTTAGTTGATGTTGAGACCCTGTCAAGCAAGAAATTAGAAGTTGAGGCCGACCTGTAAACTGTCTTAAATTTGAAGGTGTGCCTTCATACACAGATCCTTTTGACAAAGAATGGAATACTTACTAGCTCTAGGCATTTAAAAAAATCTTTTAGCAGATTACTAAAGTATACTGACCCAGGAATGATTTCTAAGATACAGTTTTAAAAATAAAAGCCAGATTCTTTTTAAGCCTGTCAAAGAAACAAGTGGCTGCACATGGTAAAGGATACAGAATCTACAGAATTAGTCCACATAAGTCACTAACCAAATGAACAGTGACAAGTTAAGGAGGAAAAAAAAAGACAGGAACAGCAAACAAGGGATGGGGAGGGGAGTTCAGGTACCAGAGTTGTTAACATGTCCAGTTTCCACAACAACAGCAATAACAGAAAGGGAATTAGGGCTGAATTGTGTCCCTTCGGAATTCATAAATTGAAGTCCTACCCCCAAGTGCCTCAGATTGTGTCTATATTTGGATACAGGTTCTTTAAGGAAATAATTAAGTTAAATTTACTTAGGTCATTAGGGTAGGCCCTAATCCAGTCTGACTGATATCCTTATCAGAAAAGATTAGGGGGTGTTATGTGGAAACTAATTTGACAATAAACTATTTGTGAAAAAAAAAAAAAAAAAGAAAAGAAAAGATTAGGGGGTACCTGGGTGACTAAATTAGTTAAGCCTCCAACTCTAGATTTCAGCTCAGGTCATGATTGAGCCCTGCATCCGGCTGTGCTGACAGCATGGAGCCTGTTTGGGATTCTCTCTCTCCCTCTCTCTCTGCCCCTCAATTACAAACCAAGGAGAAAAAGGTTTCAGGAGAAAATAACCTTGCTGACATGTTGACTTGGACTTCTAGCCTCTAGAACTATGGGGGAAAAAATGTGTTATTTAAGCCACCCATACTGTGGTACTTTCTCATGGCTGCCCCAGAAAATTAATACAGGAAGAAACAATCATATGACCTGTATACAGGGAGAAGAAAAAGCCGGTAGTTGTCCTTGAGTGAAGCCAGATATTAAACTTAGTACACAAAGACTTTAAATCAGCTGTCACAAATATTTTCAAAGTACTAAAGGAAATTTGTTTAAAGAATTCAATTATAGTAACTATGTCTCCATAAAGAGAATATTAATCAAGAAACAAATCATTTTTTAAAGTTTATTTATTTTATTTATTTTGAGAGAGAGGGAGAGAGGAAGGGGTGGGGAAGGGAGAGAGAGAATTCCAAGCAGGCTCCATGCTGTCAGTGCAGATGTGGGGATTAATCTCTCAAATTGTGAGATCATGACCTGAGCTGAAATCAAGAGTCAGACACTTAACCAACTGAGCTATCCAGGTGCGCCAAGAAACAAATCATTTTTAAAAAATAAATGGAGATTTTGTAGTTGAAAAGCATGACTGAGAGAAAAATAAGTGGAAGGAAAATAGAGTAGGACTCTGTCCCACATTTTCAACTAGACACTATCCACATCTAAGTCAACAAACAAGAGAGCAATCTAAAGACTGGCAGAACAAACCACAACTAAATATAGAGAAGCTGCATCTGAAAGGTTAGGAAGGTCAGAACAGCAGAGGGAACCTGCCTGCAACAGGGAGGGAGCTGTAAGAGTAGAAAAGTCAGAGAAAGGGGCCCTCACACAGGGAAAACTAATCTAATGTCTAGTCTAAAGGCCAATTTAAATATTTGCCTTTAAAAACCATAGGGGCTGAATTCCATGAGTTTACAAAACCAGTGGTACTTGGAGCCCAGAGCTTTAAAAGTATGTTGACTAAGCACTGGGTGAGCCAGAATGGTGTGTGATAGCTCAGTCACAGTCCTTAAAGACAGAAGCCTACATGGCAAGGCAACATAAATATGTCAGTTTATACAATGCTGGGGGCAAATGGGAGACAGTAAACGCTGACTGTGGAATGTGTTTAAGGACTTCAAAAATGAAGAAGCTGACAAGCACTGTTTTTACCCTTACACCCCAGCATAAACACAGAGCCACCTGAGAGAGTCAGGGGCTACATAGACTTTTGCTGTTGCTTTGCTCTCAAGTTCTCCAGCTAGCATACTCCCTCAGAGCTGGCCTACCTGGGTCCCACTAACACCACAGAGAGCAGACACAACCCACAACATGCAGAAAGTCTGTGCAGACAGTTGCACTGAAAGGAAAAGTGACTCATACAGAACAGGGGTAAGCAACACAGGACACTCTCATAAAGTGCCAGGTTCTGCTGAACAGGAGACACTACACTGCAAGGCACTCCAGGACCTCTTCTTCATAAAGTGACTATTTTCAAGAGCAGAAGACACAGATGACTTTCTTAAGACAGAGAAATAGACACTGAGAGGTAGACAAAATGAAGGGACAGAAATTTATCCCAAGTAAAAGAACAGGACAAGGCCACAGCCAGAGATCTAAGGGAAACAGATATAAGTAACATGACTGATAAAGAGTTTAAAGCAGTGATCATAAGGATGCTCACTGGACTTGAGAAGGGTGGAAAATATGAGTGAGACTCTTATCACAGAGATAAGGAGTAACAGCAGAGATAAAGGCAAAAGAAATGAAATCAGAAACATGCTTGATGGAATGAACAACAGGATGGAAGAATAGAGGAATGACTTAGTGACCTAGAAGACACAGTAATAGTAATCAAGCTGAACAAAAAAGAGAAAAAGTAATTATGCAACACAAGAATAGACAGAGAACTCAATGACTCCATCAAATGTAATAGCATTCACATTATAGGAGTCCTAGAAGAGGGAGAGAAAAGGGGGCAGAAAATTTATTTGAGTAAATAATAGCTAAAAATTTCATTAATCTGGGGAAGAAAACAGATATCCAGATCCAGGAGACACAAAAAACTTCAACAAAATCAACAAAAGCAGACCCACACCAAGGCATGTTGTAATTAAATTTACAAAATATAGTGATTAAGGAACCTAAAAGCAGAAAGACAAAGGAACTCGTTAACTGAAAAAGGAAAACCCATAAGGATAGCAGAAGATTTTTTCAACAGAAACTTTGCAGTCCAGAAGGGAGTGCCCTGATATATTCAAAGTGCTGATAGGGAAAAATCTGTGGTCAAGAAACTATATCCAGCAAGGCCATCATTCAGAAAAGAAAGAGAGACAAACAAAAACTAAAAGAGCTGTTAACCACTCAACCAGCTCTATGAGAAATATTAAAGGGGACTCTTTGAATGAAAAGGAGAGACTAAAAGTGACAAAGACAAGGGATCAGAGCAAATCTTCAGAAACAATGACAAAACAGGTAATAAAATGACAATAAATAGGTATCTGTCAATAATTTATTTAATTATAAATGTATTAGATGCTCCAATCAAAGACATAAGATGTCAGAATTGATTTTTAAAAAAAAAGGGGAGGGAGGTCGGGCACCTGGATGGCTCCGTTAAGCATCCGACTTTGTCTCAGGTCATGATCTCACAGTTCATGAGTTCAAGCCCAGCGTCAGGCTTTGTGCTCATAGCTCAGTACCTGGAGCCTGCTTCAGATTCTGTGTCTCTTTCCCTCTCTGTTCCTCCCCTACTCTCACCTATCTCTTGCTCTCTCTCTTTATGAGTGCATATGAACATTCTCCAGAATAGATCACATATCAGGTAATAGCAGGTCTCAATAAATATAAAAAGACTGAAATTATACCATGCATATTTTCTGACCACAATGTTGTGAATCTAGAAGTCAACCACAAGAAAAAAATCTGGAAAGACCACAAATGCATGAAGGTTAAAGAACATGCTACTATACAATGAATGGGTCAGCTAGGAAATTAAAGAAGAAATTTAAAAGTACATGGAAACAAATCAAAATGAGAACACAATAGTTCCAAACCTTTGGGATGCAACAAAAGCAATCCTAAGTGGGAAATATACAGCAATACAGGCCTACTTCAAGAAGTAGGAAGAATCTCAATCTAACCTTACACCTAAAGGAGGTGGCAAAAAAATAACAAATCAAGCCTAATACCAGCAGAAGAAAAAAAATGATAAAGATTGCCACAGAAAAATTATATAGAAGCTAAAAGAAAAAAACAATAGATCAATAAAACCAGGAGCTGGTTCATTGAAGTTTTTAATGAAATCAATAAACCCCTAGCCAGACTTATCAAGAAAAACAGAGAGATTACTCAAATAAAATCACAAAAGAGAAAGGAGAAATAACAACCAAAACCACAGAAATACTAACAACCTTAAGAGAATGCTATGAAAAACTATATGCCAACAAATTTGACAACCTGGAAGAAATGGATAAATTCCGGGGCGCCTGGGTGGCTTAGTCGGTTGAGCGTCCGACTTTCGCTTAGGTCATGATCTCGCAGTTCGTGGGTTCGAGCCCCGCGTCGGGCTCTGTGCTGACTGCCAGCGCAGAGCCTGGAGCCTGTTTCAGTCTGTGACTCCCTCTCTCTCTGACCCTCCCCTGCTCACGCTGTCTCTCTCTCCTGAAAATAAATAAAACATTAAAAAAAAAAACAAAACTCTATAAAAAAAAAGAAATGGATAAATTCCTACAAACATATAAATTACCAAAATTGAAACAGGAAGAAATAGAAAATGTGAACAACAAAGAAATTGAATCAGTAATCAAAAACTCCCAACAAACAAAAGTTCAGGACCAGAAGACTTCACAGGGGAATTCTTCCAAACATTTAAAGAAGAGTTAACACCAATTCTTCTCAAACTATTCCAAAAAATAGAAAAGGAAGGAAAATTTCCAAACTCATCCTATAAGACCAGCATTACCCTAATACTGGATGAAGACACCATGAAAAAAGAGAACTACAGGCCAATTATCCACAAAATACTAGCAAACTGAATCCAACAATACATTTACAAAATCATTCACCACAATCAGGTTAGATTTATTCTTGGGTTGCAAAGGGTGGTTCAATATTTGCAAATCAATCAACGTGATATACCACACAAATAAAAGATAACCATATGATCATTCCAGTAGATGCAGAAAAAGCATTTGACAAAGTACAACGTCATTCATGATAAAAAAAAAAACCCTCGATAAAATAAGGTTATAGAGAACATATCTCAACACAATATAAGTCATCTATGAAAACCTCACAGTTAACATCATCCTAAATGGGTTAGAATGGGAAGCTTTATCTCTGTGGTCAGGAACAAGACAGGAATGTCCGCTCTTACTACATTTATTCAACATAGTACTGGAAGTCCTAGTTGCAGCATTCAGACAACAAAAAGAAATAAAAACCATCCAAATCAGTAAGAAAGGAGTAAAACTTTCACTATTGGCAGATGACTTGATACTATATATAGAAAACCTGAAAGACTATAGAAGAAAACTGCACAAATCTGCACAGATCTAATGCACAGTCAGTAAAGTCGCAGGATACAAAATCAATGTACAGAAATCTGTTGTATTTATATAAATTAATAATGAAGTAACAGAAAGAGAAATTAATCAATTTATTTTGTTCAGTGAGAGAAATCTTTAGCTGTGAACTTCTCAAATCTAGTCAACAGTTGACAGGTGTAACTGGATACATGACTTGTTGGCGAAATAACACTCACTAAGCTTGCTGTACATAGAAAATTAAAAATGATTTCTGGTCACACAGATCACTAAACCCCAAAAGTACCCAAGAATTATCAAGAGTCAGAGAAGCTCTGTAAGGAGCAAATCAGCTGGTCTATGTAAACACTGACCTGATTTTGGAAAAGAAGAACAAAGACCGTGAGTGTTTTCAGAAAAGGGACTATGTCCAAGCCATTCACGCTTTATTACAGAAGTCATCAGATGACATCTACAGAATGCCAAATTTCATAGCAACCATGTCAAAAGTGTACAGTTGGAGCTCAAAGTCTAGGAGAAAAATATCCAGCTAGAACAAACCTCATCAATGATTACACTTGGAAAGCAGCTTTCATGAGGGACAACACAAAAGCCTAGAAGCTTTCATGAGGGGCAACACAAAAGCCAATGATGTCTAACAGAAGCTCCAGATCTGTTAAAGTAGTAGGTGGTTATCAATGCCATATAATGGTCCAGTTCAATTGACTTGACAATCTTGAGGCTGTAAGTTGAAAGAACATAGTTGACCTGAAGTGTAATGAGTAATCTAGTCATATGGCACATCCCAGAACAAATGCAGAAGGACTCTTAGGCGCTCAGGTGAATACTTAAAAGGGTCCGGTATTAGCTCAGAAAATTGAGAACCTAATGCTTGTGGGTCTGGTCACAATTTGATGATTGTTTAACTCCCTTCTCTTTTCCCTCCTATGGAAAGAGAAACTAGAATGGTGATGAGAAGAATGGAGCAAAATGGAGAGATGAAAAGAAACACAAATGTGTATATTTATACACATTTATCCATGGATGATTCAGAGATGTGTGCTCACATTCTTTGTGCAACCTCTGTTTCCTGGTCCTCTCAGTGTGGGCTTGGTCTATTCACTGCTGACATATGTTCCATGTTTCCTTCCCATAACCTTCAATCATGATCTCAACTGTTCTCTCCATAGTTCATTATTTTAAGTTTTGGACAGTGAACATGTTTGGGAGGGAGGGGTATTCAGCCCAATTGTTAGCCCACCTTACTAAGTACTTTTACCTCTTCCAATAAAAATCCCACAGCAATTCACATACATTAAAAAAAAGCTAATGCCTACTCTCAAACTATTCCAAAAGCTAGAAAAAGAAGGAAAACTTCAAATTCATTTTATGACCCCAACGTTATACTGCTACCAAAACCAGATAAAGACACCACTAAAAATGAGAACCACAGGCCAGTATCACTGATTAATACAGATGCAAAAATCCTCAACAACTAGCAAATAAAATCCAACAATATAGTAAAAAAAAATTATTCACCACAAGCAAGTAGGATTTATTTCTGGGTTGTAAGCGTGGTTTAATATTCACAAATCAACGATGTGATACATCACATCAGCAGGAGAAAGGATAAGAACCATATGATCATTTCAATAGGGGAAGAAAAAGCATTTGACAAAGTACAACATCCATTCATAATAAAAATCCTCAACAAATTAAATTTAGAGAGAGCATTCCTCAACATAATAAAGACCATATATGAAAAATTCACAGCTGACATCATGGTCAGAAGAGAAAACTAAAAGCTTTCCCCCTGAGATCAGGAACAATGATGTCTACTCTCACCATTTTTATTCAACATAGTACTGGAAATCCTAGCCATGGCAGTCAGACAATGAAAAGAAATAAAAGACAAATACCATATGATTTCACTCATGTGGAACTGAAGAAATAAAACAAAAGGAAAAAAAATAAGAGACAAATTAAGAAGCAGACTCTCAATTATAGAGAACAAAATGATGGTTACTAGAGAGGTGGGGATGGGGGATGGGTTAATAAGGTGATGGGGCTTAAGGAGTACACTTACCATGATTAGCACTGGGTGGTGTACAGAAGTTTTGACTTACTATTGTAAATTTTAAACCAATATTACACTGTATGTTAACTAACTGGAGTTAAAAACTAAAGCTTAAAAAATAAAAAACTTAGGAAAAGAAAAACATGACTAAACTTAAAAGTTTACCAGAGAGGTACAACAAAAGATTGGAATTGCCAGAAGAATGAATCAGCTATATTGAAAGTAGGTCAGTAAAGATCATCTAGTCTGTGAAACAGAAAGAAGAAAAATGGGAGGAAAACAGAATTTCTGCTATATATGGAACAACAGCAAGCATGCCAACATATACATAATGAGAGTACCAGAGGTGAGGAGACTGATAAAGGGGCAGAAAAATAATTTGAAGAGATAATGACTGATAACTTCTCAGATTTGACAAAAATTTTAATCTTTACATACAAGCTCAATAAGTGTTAAATATGATTAACTCAAAGATATTTATACCTAGACACATCATAATCAAACTAATGAAAGTCAAAGAAAAAGAGTGCCTGGGTGGTTCAGTTGGTTAAGTGTCTGACTCTTGATCTCAATTCAGGTCTTGATCTCAGGTTTGTGAGTTCAGGCCCTGCACTGGGCTCCACACTGGGTGTGCAGTCTAAAGAAGAAGAAGAAGGAGAAGGAGAAGGAGAAGGAGAAGGAGGAAGAAGAAGGAAGAAGAAGGAGAAGAAGAAGAAGAAAAAATCTTGAAAGCAGAAGAGAGATATGACTTATTAGGGAATTATCAATAAGATTAATAGCTGACTTTTGTCAGAAAACATGGAAACCAGAAGAAAGTGGGATTATAAAAAAAGTGCTGAAAGAAAGAATTGTCAGTCAAGAATATTATAAACAGTACATTTCTCCCTCAAAATGAAGAAGAAATACTGACATTCCAAGATAAAGACCAAGAGAGTTCATCACCAATAGACATTCCCTATAAAGTGATAAAGGAATTCTTCAGGCTGTAATAAAAGAACACTAGACAGTAACTCTGATCCATACAAAGAAATAAGAGCACTAGCTAAGATTTACCTAGGTAAATATAAATAGTATAGGTGTATAAACTCTTTTTTTCTAAATTATTTAAAATATAATTGCATAAAAATAGTTATAAATTGAAGTAGGAATAAAGAGTTTTTCAGACAAAAAATAGCTACAATAATGTGTGAAAGGGTTTATAATGTATAAAAGTGTATTTTATACTGTGATAATAGCACAGTAAAGGGAGGAGGAAAGGGAACGATATTGGAGCAAAATCTCTGTACACTATCAGAACATGTTGGTATTTATCTGAACTAATTAAATTAGGATTCATACTGCTATCCCTAGAGCAACCACTGAGAAAATAAACTTAAAAAAAAACAACAGTAAAACTGGGGTGCCTGAGTGGCTCAGTTGGTTGGGCATCTGACTTCAGGCTATGATCTCATGGTTCGTGAGTTCAGTCCCCACATCAGGTTCTGCATCAAAGTGCAGAACCTGTTTGAGGTTCTCTCTCCCCCTTTCTCTTCCTCTTCCCCACTTGCCTTCTCTCTCTCAAAATAATAAATAAAAACAGTACGACAACAGCAACAACAAAGGAACTTAATTGGCATAGTAAAAAATATATATGTGTGTTTGACATAAAGTAGCAATAGTAGGGAAACAGGAACAAAAAGGAGATAAGACATAGAAAAGAAATAGAAAAATGGAAGATATGAATCAGTATATCAATAACTACAGTAAATGTAAATGGAGTAAACACTCCAATGAAAAAGTCAGAGTTTTTCAGACTGAAATTTTTAAAAAATTTTTTTTAATGTTTTATTTATGAGAGAGAGAGAGAGAGACAGCGTGAGCAGGGGAGGGTCAGAGAGAGAGACACACACAGAATCTGAAGCAGGCTCCAGGCTCTGAGCTAGCTGTCACCACAGAGCCCGACACAGGGCTCGAACCCACTAACCGTAAAATCATGACCTGAGCCGAAGTCGGTTGCTCAGCCGACTGAGCCACCCAGGCGCCCCAGACTGAAATTTTTTAACTCTCGACTTAGGTGAAGTTACCCCATTCCTATGGGGAGAAAACACAAATTACCAAAACTCATATAATTGTATCAAAAACAATAAAATACTTAAAAATAAATTTAAGAAAATAAGTACAGGACTTGTGCACTGAAAATTATAAAATATAAGGGAATTTAAGTTCTAGATACTTGGAGAGATATTTCATGTCACAGATTGAAAGCCTGAATATTGTTAGGATAGCAAGTCTCTTCAAAGTTATCTATCGACTCAATGCAATTCTTATCAAAATACCACAAGACTTTTTGCAGAAATGGCAAGGAAATCCAAAATGTATATGAAAATGCAAATGACCTAGAATAACCAAAATAATTTTGAAAGTCACTGTGTTTTCAAGTTGTAGACTCTATGGTGAGATTATTGTAGAGATTAGTGATAAAGTAGAATTCTTGAAGAGAAACATAAAGATTTGAAATAGCCATTGTGGGAGGTTGGAAGAGAAAAAAGGGGGGAAAATGTCTTTCCTCTTCAATATCAATAGTAGGTGATTTATTGGATGTTGACTCACTGATCAATTTCTTTCTTCATTTTAGGTAAGGTAACAAAACATATAATGGAAAATAAAGGATTTCACGAGTTCTCCATTATTGCAGTTTCCATTGAGGTTGAGAAAAACAAAACAGTATTTACTATTTTGTTCAATAATGAGGCATACCATTCAGCTGCAATATCACTGGCGGTGTTAGACAACATTCTTTTTATGTCACTTTCTGGTCCCAATGCTTCAATCAAAGTCTCCAACAAGCCTCAACCTGTCGCTCTTCATGGTTCCAACGTAAAGTATGTGTGACTTTCCTTTTATAGGAATTGAGCCTTAATATAGCCCTTGCTATCTGGCCATATACATTTGAATATAGCTACTGAAATCATTGCTTTCTACTTATTATTCATAATTTCTATCATTTATTTCATTCTCTGTAGACCTACAAATGGATTACAAATTGTAATATGTTTGGCTTTTGGCATGGCACTTGTGGTCGGTAGCTTTTGCCTTCAGACAGTGACTGAGAGAACCACGAAGGCAAAGCACATCCAGTTTGTGAGTGGGGTCTCTGTACTTACTTACTGGCTCTCTGCTCTTCTGTGGGATCTCATCTACTTCTCCATTCTCTGCTGCTTACTACTGGTGAGTGTTACTGACATTGTATGAAGGCTTATTGTCCTATGTCACCCATAGGAAATATCTATTCAACTATTTGTTTCCTAAAATGAAACTTGCAAAGAAATTTGAAACTACTTTGGCTTATTATGCCAGAGTATACATTGTGGAAACCTCATTATGGAAATGTTCTCCGTCATATTTTTTCAACTGGAGAAAACATATTTCTTTGAAAAGTTTCTCTTGAATTGGCTTCCCATGTAATTGCTGGGCATTATTCCCTGGCCCAAAAACTACTCTAAAAAAATAAGGGCTATAATTTGTCACTTGTCCCTCACTACTCATATAGATAAGTCACGTCTCACTAATTCCCAGTGCAGAGCCCTCTGGTAAAATGGGGCTGCAGTACACAGTTTCTTTTTTTTTCTTTTCTTTTTTTTTATAGTTTAACTTTGTCAATTTGGTTTACATATAATACCCAGTGCTCATCCCCACAAGTGCCCTCCTCCATGCCCATCACCCCCCTTCCTCTCTCCCCACCCCCATCAGCCCTCATTTTGTTCTCAGCAATCAAGAGTTTCTCATGGTTTGCCTCCCTCCCTCTCCCCAACTATTTTTCCCCTTCTTCTCTCGCTTCGTCCCCTGTTAACTTCCTCCTAATCCACCTATATGTGCAAACATATGGTATTTGTCATTCTCTGCCTGACTTATTTCGCTCAGCATAACACCCTCTAGTTCCATCCATGTTGCTACAAATGGCCAGATTTCATTCTTTCTCATTGCCATGTAGTATTCCATTGTATAAATATACCACATGTTCTTGATCCATTCATCAGTTGATGGACACTTAGGTTCTTTCCACGTTTTGGCTATTGTTGAGAGTGCTGCTATGAACATTGGGGTACATGTGCCCCTATGGATCAGCACTTCTGTATCCCTTGAGTAAATTCCTAGCAGTGCTAGTGATGGGTCATAGGGGAGTTCTATTGTTAATTATTTGAGGAACCTCCATACTGTTTTCCAGAGGGGTTACACCAGCTTACATTCCCACCAACAGTGTAGGAGGGTGCCCTTTTCTCCACATTCTCGCAAGCATCTAGAGTCTCCTGATTTGTTCATTTTAGCCACTCTGACTGGCATGAGGTGGTATCTCAGTTCAGTACACAGTTTAGAATTGTGAATTAAGTCAGGCTTCCTGTCACTATTTACCGCCAGCACCCTCCCCCACTCCCACTCCACCACTTTCATACTCCAAATTCAAGCTGGCTGAGTCTGCAAACAGAACTAGTATTTACTCAGGCACTCAATCTTAGACATCGAGGGTATGGTATACAGAGCAAGCAAGGATGGTATAGCATCTTTGAATATGATGTTTTGCTCATTACTGAACTTTGCAACTTTTTAATTTTATTTTAG
Organism: Crocuta crocuta; assembly: GCF_008692635.1. Classification (NCBI taxonomy): domain Eukaryota; kingdom Metazoa; phylum Chordata; class Mammalia; order Carnivora; family Hyaenidae; genus Crocuta; species Crocuta crocuta. Next base: position 6,781,189 of record NW_027529443.1, on the reverse strand, counting down.
TTGGATATTTGAGGGTGAGGGAGATGTGAAGGTAAATAATTGGGGTAAACACATGGATACAGGGGTAAACACATGGATAAAGGAGGTAAAGTTCCTTTCTGTACAAGAGGTACTGGGGGAAGAGGTAGTTTACTTCAAGTTCACAAGCTAAGGCTTTTTTTTTTAATGGCTAAAGTGATTTAAGTAATGAATAGTTCGGTGCTCTCATGAAGGCAGTGCTTGCTGTTTTCTAAGTGTTCTGGCTTGACTTGCACAATGTCCTTCACTTGCACTTACCTCTGCACTCTGTGTCTCAGGTAGTGTTCACGTTCTGCAAAGTGGATGCATTTGTTACAAATTACAACTTTCTGGACACCATGATGATCCTTTTGCTGTATGGTTGGTCTGTTGTTCCTCTTATGTATCTTGGAAGCTTCCTGTTTTCTAGTAGTACTGCTGCCTACATCAAGCTCACCCTCTTTAACTACTTTTCAACTATTTTCAGTCTCAGCATATACTTCATAAGACAATACCATGGTAAGGACATCACACAATTTTCCCTTTCCCCACGAAATACATTAGATAAATGAAAATGAAAGAACTTGAGGATAAAAATAATAATTGCTAAATACTTGCTTTCCAAGAATATGAAAACCTGTGCTTTTTGGAAATTAGCAAATATTTATCAAGTGGGCATGTTGAGAGATAGAGATTGAATGAGAGAAGGAGGGAGAAAGGAAATGGGGAAGAGAAAGGAAGAAAGAAAAAGAGAATTTAAGCCCTTTAAAGGAGCTGGACTCAGTATCACTCTAGCCTCATGAAGAAAGAGTTAGAAGAGTAAGAGGTTACAAGTATGCAGAAGATTTATTTCTTTTGAAAGATCCTCCCCACCCCCACCTTGAGACATGATTCTTCAGTTTTTACCATCGTTAGCACTTTGGAGCAAGGTGAGGAGACTGGTGAGTGGAAGGTCTTATGGAATGAGTCTTCCCTAATTTAATGAAACATATCATCTTGAGCCTCCTAAGGAGAATTTTCTTCCGGAGGAAACAATAAAATGTGCAACAAATACAGAAAAACCTTGGTTTGTGAGCATAATTCGTTATGGAAACATGTTTGTAATCCAAAGCACTTGTACCTCAAAACGAATTTCAAGACCTATTGGCTCAGTTGTGATCATGTGATGTTTGGCATCACATACTACTCATACTGCAAGACATCGCTCATTTATCAAGTTAAAATTTATTAGAAATCTTTGCTCATCTTGTGGAACACTCGCAGAATAAGTTACTCGCAATCCAAGGTTTTACTGTATAATCGTCATTAAAAATTTCCCTTCCTTTCAGGCCGGGTTTCAGCAGGATTCCAGGAGTTGGATTTTCCCATTTTCCTTCTCTGATTATGAAATTTAAGCAAAGGTGGACTCTGCTGGTGATGATCACAAATAGGATTTATTTATTTGTTTTTATAACATTCCTTTTTAAATTTCTCTATAAACATGAATTTTGAAGTGTATTCATCTACTCAACCCTGCTTTAAGTGGCAGAACCCTACTAAAAGAGGCTTCCAGATTCATTCCCAAATGTTATGCCTTGGCCTTCCACAAAATGAAAACGAGTGTGTGAACCAGGCATAGCTTTTTTATTCTTTTGTACACCTCCCCAAGGAGTAGTATCATGCTATGTGGGGAAGACTTGAGCCCCTGAATAGTAGGCTAAAAATCAAGTAGAGTTATGCGTTCTTGCTCATTCTCTAAAATAATGATACTGTTGTCAATCACTTTTATATTACATATAGATTCTACCAGTGGTCTGCCTTATTAATTGTTCATGTTACCCATTCTGCCTTGTGTATATTTCTTTTGTAAAATTTTCCTCTGCTAGTAACTTAAAACCTTAGGACCCTTTCACCAACATCCACTTATTTTACTTGACCCCAGGTAGAACTGAAGGATATTTCTCATAGCAGGCTGTCCATCCCTTCTCCCTCAATGAATCCTCTTCCCTATAGGCAGCCAGATTATAAATTCCTCAGATTCTCCTAACAGAAGGTAAGAGTGGAGTAGAATGTCCATTATATAAATTTAATGTCCATTAAATGAATTATTATATTCATTTCTGAGACTTTATTGTCTGGCCATGGTGTATTATCTTAATCTAGAGGAATCAGCACTATCTACCACCTGGGGCATACTAAAGTAGCAACCTTGATTTTGCTTTATCTAAAACCCAGATACTATGGGCTTTCTGAATTCCAGCATCTAATAATGATGACTCTTCTCTTGGAGTGTGGTTTAATGGACCTGTTGATTTTCTTCTTGGATTAAGATAAAATCTATCTGCAAGAGACCCTGTGTTTAGAAAATCCATTTCTGTGGTTGAAAAAAAAAATCTGACTAGCATTCTGTCCCTGTTTCTTGTTGTGGTAATGTTTCCCACCTTGTTTCTAATAGTTAAGTTGTGCCACCTGGCTTCTACTTTCTAGGTTCCTATTATTCCTGCTGATATCAAGGAACCAAATTCCATTGCAACAAACCTTACCATGGTCTTCACTCTATAGATGACAGTCAAACAGAGCTCTTTTACTGAAGTATAGCTTGCAAAAAGAAAAGCCCAGAGACCATAAAGGCACACAGCTTGATAAATTTTCACAAAGTGAACCTACTAGTGAAACATCCCTCTTCCCAGCCAGGGTTTCGCATGAGTCTAGACCAACCAGAAGCCAGCAAGTAAAGAAGTCCCTTCATTTAGTGTATACACATAATCCTCCCAGGACACAAAATGTAATGGAGAAGGGTGGAGTATTGATTTGAAGAGACAAATAGAAGAAATGTCACACAGGCTATTGGATTTGGCAAGTAGAATTTCAGTGTAGATTTCCATGTTCAGAGGATGAAGGAATGAAAATGGTGAGTTGGGAGTGCCTGGGTGGCTCAGTAGGTCAAAAATCAGACTGTTGATCTAGCTCAAACCTTCATCTGAGAGTCGTGAGTTCAAGCCCTGCATCTGGCTCCATGCCAGGCCACTGGGAGTGGAACCTACTTAAAAAGAAAAGAAAATAGTGAATTGAACTCCCACTTAAAATAACAACAAACACTAGATTTAAAACTGGGAGTTTTTTGCAAACAATTCTCTTTTGGTTTGTTTCAGGTATAGAATTTAGTGATTCATCTCTTACATACAGTACCTCAGTACTCATCACAACAAGTGCCCTCCATAATACCCATCACCCTTTTAGCCCATCCTCCACCTGCCTTCCATCCAGCAACCCTCAGTTTGTTCCCTGTAGTTAAAAGTCTGTTTCCCGGTTTGCCTCTCTCTTCCCCCCAACCATGTTCATCTGTTTTTTTCTTAAATTCCACACATGAGTGAAATCATAGGGTATTTGTCTTTCTCTGAATGACTTATTTCACTTAACATAATACTCTCTAGCTCCATCCATGTTATGGCAAATAGCAAGATTTTATTTCTTTAAGTTTATTCACTTATTTTGAGAGAGACAGAGAGAGCAAGCAAGGGAGGGGCAGAGAAACAGGGAGACAGAAAATCCCAAGCAGGTTCCACACTGTTAGCACAGAGCCCGATGCAGGTCTTGAACTCATGAACTGTGAAATCATGACCTGAGCCGAAACCTAGAGTTGGACACTTAACCAACTGAGCCACCCAGGCGCCCCAAGATTTCATTCTTTTTTGATGAATGATCTTCCATTGTGTGTATGGGTATGTGTTTATCTCATATCTTCTTTATACATTCATCAATTGATGGACATTTAGGCTCTTTCCAAAATTTGGCTATTGTTGATAATACCACTGTAGACATCAGGGATTAAAAACTAAACTTTTCAAATAGCTCATTGGGCTAGCAAGAAATTTTAGAATTTATAATCCCATGATTTTCCATTTTGTATCATATATGGGAAACAGAGAAGAGTAGAAAGATATAGGGGTAAGATATGGGGATTTTAATAGCAGACCCACACATAAAGAGGAAAGAAAACAGATCCCAGAGAAATACTGTTAGCAAAAGCTTCCTATTGAACTCTGTAATTGACAAATCTATGAACAAGTTTAGTGACTTAATACCTAGTGTTTTCTCAATGATAATCTGTTAGATTGGTAATTCTTTGGTTTACCATATGAATGGTTTAATCATTTAGAGGAAGTTTGTTGTTATGGGACATTCATTATTTTCTTATGATTATATCTAATCATCTTTTTAATCATAGAAAAGGATTTTGCTCACTACACCAAAACCCTCATAGATAGTATATTAATAGTGCTTCCTGGTTTCAACTTTGCAATGAGTATCAGCAGATTCTTTGATAACTATGAGGTGAAAAAGTGGTGTACCAGTCGAGTTCAAAATATATACGTGAACTGCAGTAAACCACGTGAGTATCTGGGGTTCCCTAGGTCCTTAAAACCAATCTATTCTTTTCTAGGTGTCCACATTTAAGATTATATTGTGGAAGATGAACTTGTCCCTTCCTCCAATGGAGAAAGTCAGGTTTGCTGTTTTGAGTGCTTTTCTGTACCAAAGTTATTTTCACAGACTGGAGGGAAGAAAAAGAAGCCTCAAAATAAAATCCAAGACAAATTTTGTGAAGTCACCACCAGATTTAGAATGAATTACTACTACTAACCCACGTACTATGTAAAAGTAGCTTTACATACATAGAGATTTATTTTAAATCTTTACAACACCTACAAGTTAACTATTGTCTCAATTTTATAAATGAGGAAACTGAGCTTCTTACTTAAACTCAACATTAAACTCAACATTAAATAAGTTCTCTTAGAGACACTAAGCTCTATGTGTCACACAAATAAAGAAAGGTAAATTCACAGCCAGATCAAAATCTGGAAAAAATAAAAGCATTCTAGTAAATTTTCCATATTTTAGGCTGACTTCATATTTCAAATTGATTTTTTTAGTTGAGAAATAACAAGCATATTTACTCTGTGTGTGTGTGTGTGTGTGTGTGTAATTCTGGAATGAAATAGTTTATGTGTAGCCACAGAAAGAAAAAATGTAATCATATGTCACTAAATCGGTATGGGTTGAAATATAATTATTAAGATCAAATGGATTATATTTTCATACAATCCCTGAATAAGAAAAATTATGTCACCTTTTAGTTTGTATCATATTTTGACCATAAATTCCTCTCTCTTCCTTTTAAAATTATCATTTACATACCATAGTCACCAGTTTTAATTTATTTATTTATTTTACTTAGTAATTTTAGGAAACATATAGTTGTGCAATCATTACCACAAACCAATGTTAGATTATTTCCATCACTTGAGAAAAGAATCCTCAGGCTGTTTGCCATTAATCTTCATTACCCTATCCAGCCGAGAGGCATCCACAGCCTATTAACAGATATTTCTGTTTATTTCATATAAATAGAATCAACTTTTATCCACATTCTTTCATTTACAATAATGTTTTTTCTTTTTCAAGTTTTTATTAAAATTCTAGTTAGTTAACATACAGTGTAATATTAGTTTCAGGAATAGAATTTAGTGATTGAACACTTCCATACAACACCTGGTGCTCATCACAACAAGTGCATTCCTAATCCCCATCACCTATTTCACACATGCCCCCACTCACCTCCCCTCTGGTAACCATCAATTTGTTCTCTATAGTTAACAGTCTGTTTTATGGTTTGCTTCTCTCTCTTTGTCCCCTCATATGTTCATCTGTTTTGTTTCTTAAACTCCATGTATGTGTGAAATCATATGGTACTTGTCTTTCACTGATTGACTTATTTCACTTGACATGAGACTCTCTAGTTCTATCCACGTTGTTGCCAATGGCAAAACTTCATTACTTTTTATGGCAAGCAATATTCCATTGTATATACATACCACATCTTTACCCATTCATCACTCAGTGGACATTTGGGTTCTTTCCATAATTTGGCTGTTGTTGATAATGCTGCTGTAAACATTGAAGTGCACATATCCCTTCAGATCAGTATTTTGGGTAAATACCTAATAGTGCAATTGCACTGTATGTTAACTAGCTGGAATTTAATAAAAACTCAGGGAAGTCACCCTGGGTGGCTCAGTTGGTTAAGTGTCCAACTCTTGATTTCTGCTCAGGTCATGATCTCATGGTTCATGAGACTGAGCCCCACGTCAAATGCTGCACAGACAACTCAGAGCCTGGTTGGGATTCTCTCCCTCCCTCTCTCTCTGCCCCTTCACCCTCTTTCTCTCTCACACACAAAATAAATAAACAACTTTTTCAAAAGTGGGGGGAAAATCATCCACCATGATCAAGTAGGATTTATTCCTGGGTTTCAAATATGGTTCAATATTCAAAAATCAAGAAACATGATACACCACATTAATAAAAAAAGGATAAGAATCATATGATCATTTAAGTAGATGCAGAAAAGGCATTTGACAAAGTACAACATCCATTCTTGATAAAAACCTCAACAAAGTAGGGTTAAAGACAACATATCTCAACATAATAAAGCCCATAGATAAAAAACCCACAGCTACTATCATTCTCAATGTGGAAAAACTGGAAGTTATAGTCAGTAAAATAAAATATGATCAGGAAGACGAGGATGGTCAGGAAGAAGACAAAGATGTCCACTCTTGCATTTTTATTCAACACAGAAGTTGAATTTTTATAGAGTTTTTATTCAACTAGAAGTCCTAGCATCAGCAATCAGATAACAAAAAGAAATAAAAGGCATCCAAATCTGCAAAGTAAAACTTTTGCTATTTGCAGATTACATGATACTCCAAATTGAAAACCCCAAAAGACCATCAAAAAACTGCTAGAACTTTTATATGAATTCATTAAAGTTACAGGATACATAATCAACATAACAGAAATTTGTTTGATTTCTATACACTGATAATGAAACAGCAGAAAGAAGAACTAAAGAATGAATCCAATTTACAATTGGGAAAAAAACAATAAGATAACTAGGCATAAACCTAACCAAAGAGGTGAAAGACCTGTACTCTGAAAGCTATAAAACACTGATGAAAGAAATTGAAGATGACACAAAGAAATGGAAAGACATTCCATGCTCATAGATTGGAAGAACAATATTGTTAAAATGTCCATACTATCCAAAGCAGTCTACACATTTAATACAATTCCTATCAAAATACCACCAGCATTTTTCACAGAACAAATAATCCTAAAATTTGTATGGATGCACCAAAGATGCCAAATAGTCAAAGAAATCTTGAAATTGTTTTCTTAATTTTATCTTCTACTCACTGCTAGTGCATAGAAATCCAAATGACTTTTTTGTTTATATTCAAAATACTCTGACTTTTTGGTCTTAAATCCTGTGCACTTAATTAGCTCATTTATTAGTTCTGGTAGTTTCTTGTGGATTACTTAAGATATATTTTTATGGAGGATTATGTTATTTGTAAATACCCTTACTTTTTTCTTTCAAAGTCAAGGCTTCTTTAATTTTTTATTTTCTATATCTTCATTTTACTGACTAGAACTTCCAGTACAATGTTGAATAGTAGTGATGGGAGTAAACATCCTTGCCTGTTCCAAGTCTTAACTGGAAGGTAATCCAGTCATTCACCATTAAGTATGATTTTTTAGCTGTTAAGTTTTTCATAGATTCTCTATCAGTCTGAGGGAGGTTCATTCTATTTCTAGTTAAAAGTTTTTGTCATGAATGGGATCAAGTGCTTTATCTGTGTCTTTGAGTATCATATGGGGGTTTTGTCCTTTATTTTTTTAATATGATGTATTAAGTTAATTGATTTTCTGATGTTAAACCATATTACTTAAAAAGACTCGGATTAGTCAATCTGATTTTATTTTCTTTGCAGAAAGAAGTTTTCTCTGAAAACTTCTACCTTCAGAAAATCATTATCTTTTGGTGTTGTGAAATTTTACCATGAACTATCCAGGGAATTTCCCCCACCCTTAATTCTGCTTATCACTTGATGGCAATTTCAACCCAAAGTCTCTAGCCCTCATTTAGTTCTAGGAAACAACCTATAATTTCATTTATCACTTTTCCTCCATCTCTTCTTTATTTTCTTTCTTGAATGCTTCCTTTTTCCTGTACTTTCTATACTGATATAATACTGAAGAAGACAGACAAGTCCCTGGTTTCATAGGGCCTATAGTCCAAGGGTTGGGACAGGTGAAAAAAATTAAACACAATAGTTGCATTTGGAAATAAAGCAATAAGCAGGATAAGTGAGATAATAAGATAGAATAACTTAGCCCCGCTTCTAACAGAACATATATAGAGGACATCTCTGCAGAGTGGTATTGGATCTGATGACTAAAAATATGAGATTGAGGGTGATGGACATTGAGGAGGGCACTTTTTGGGAAGAGCACTGGGTGTCATATGGAAACCAATTTGACAATAAATCATATTTTTTAAAAAAGAATGAGATTGAACTAGCAAGTGAAGAGCTGGGTGAATGATATTTCAGACTGATGGAAGAGCAAGAACAAATGCTTCAAATTAGAGACAAACCATATGTGTTTAAAGAACAGAATAGAGGCTTAATACGGCTAGTATAAGATAGAAATAAAGCTGTACAACTCTTTTATTAAATACCCTAAATACTTTTTCCCAAGACCACAATAGCAAAATTTCATTTAAAGCTTCTGAGATTTTGTCTCTTAGGGCCACAATTTTTTTTCTTCTCTAGTTTATCCACCACCATCACCCAGTCATCTTTCCTTCTTACAAAAAGTCATCAAAATTTCAAGTTATCTGACTCCCTTTATTTCCTCCACTTCCATTCTCCATGTTGCTATGGATTTATACTTTTTTGCATACCTTTGATGACATTTGAAAGGGACTTGAGGAAAGGGAAGATGCAAGTGTGTGTGCTCACTGGCCATTTGAAAATGAGAACTCTGAAATTTTTTAAGTAACATGGGAATTATTTGATTCTTGAGGGAGCTAAACTTGTGAAGTTGTCTAAACTTGTCAAATTTTTCCAGGGAGATTTTTAACAATTTCTTCAGTTATGGATCTATTCTTTCCATGGTTCAGTCTACATAATAGGAATGGTAATTTATATTTTCTTAAAAAAATTATTTATTCTGAACTCACAACTATGTGGTCAATTAACCTTGAACAAAGCAGGAAAGAATATCCAATGGGAAAAAGACAGTCTCTTCAACAAATGGCATTGGGAAAACTGGACAGCAACATGGAAAAGAATGTAACTGGACTACTTTTTTACACCATACACAAAAATAAATTCAAAATGGATTAAAGACCTAAATGTGAGGCCTGAAACCATAAAAATCCTAGGGGAGAACACAGGCAGTAATCTCTTTGACATTGGTCATAACAACTTCCTTCTAGATATGTCTCCTGAGGCACAGGGAACAAAGGCAAAAGTAAACTCTTGGGACTTCATCAAAATAAAATGCTTCTGCACAGAGAAGGAAACAACAAAACTAAAAGGCAACCTATGGAATGGGAGAAGATATTTGCAATTGACATATCTGACATAAAGGGTTAGTATCCAAAATCTATAAAGAACTTAACAAACTCAACACCAAAAAAAAAAAAATGATCCAATTAAAAAATGAGAAGACATGAGTAGACATTTTCCCAAAGTGGACATCCAGATGGCTAACAGACGCATGAAAAGATGCTCATCATCACTGATCATCAGGAAAATACAAATCAAAACTACAATGAGATAGCACCTCACATCTGTCAGAATGGCTAAAATGAACAACACAAGAAACAACAGGTGTTGGCAAAGATATGGAGAAAGGGGAACCCTCTTGCACTGTTGGTGGGAATGCAAACTCTCTGGAAAACCGTATGGAAGTTTTTTAGGAAGTTAAAAATAGAACTACCCTATGATCCCATAATTGTACCACTAGGTATGTGCTCAAAGAATACAAAAATACTAATTCAAAGGGATATATGCACCCCAATGTTTATAGTAGCATTATCTACAAGAGCCAAATTATGGAAGCAGCTCAAATGTCCTTCAAATGTTGAATGGATAAAAGGATGTGGTATGTATGTATATATACATATACATATAGATACACACACATAATGGAATATTATGCATACATAAAAAGTGAAATCTTGCCATTTGCAATATGGATGGAGCTGGTGAGTATTATGCTAAACAAAATAAGAGTAAACAAATACTGTGTGATTTCACACATATGTGGAATTTAGTAAACTAAAGGGATGAACAAAGGAAAAAAAGAGACAAACCAAGAAGCAGACTCTTACCTATAAATAACAAACTAAGGGCACTGGAGGGGAGGTAGATGGGGAATGGGTTAAACAGGTGATGTGGATTAAGGAGTGCAGTTGTGGTGAGCACTGGATGTTGTATAAAAGTGGTGAATCACTATATTGTATAACTAAAACTAATATTACACTGCATGTTAACTGACTGGAATTTTTAAAATATCTTTTTTCTTAAAAAAAAAAGTGCAGAGCGCTTGGGTGGCTCAGTCAGTTAAGCATCTGACTCTTGATTTTGGCTCAAGTCATGATCTCTCTGTCTTGAGATCAAGCCCTGCCTTGGGCTCCATGCTGAAAGTGGAACCTGCTTGAGATTACCTCCCTCTCCCTTGATCTTCTCCCAATTTGCTCTGTCCCTCTCTCTCNAAATAAAAATAAAATAAATAATAAAAGAGAAAGAAAGAAAGGAAAAGAAATTGAAAATAAAGTTGCTATAAAATATAATTTATGAGAAAAAAATTCTGATTTCCAGTCATTGACATAAAGCTGAATGTGATTATTTTATTTTCTTCTATAATTGTAAGCCATATCTATTTTCTCCTTCCTAATATAGTATATTTGAGGGGAGGGGTTCTTTTATTTTTTTCTGACTCTTCCTTACCAAAGGCAATATACATCATTGCCAGGAATCACACTTTGTTTTTATTTTTCCCTTTAACTCTTTTCAAATTTCTGCTGTTAATAGCAGTATTTTTAAGTTTCTTGTCCTTTTTCAAACTTCAAAGCAAATATTTGCTTCATCTTTTTCTTTTTAGAATAAAGTTTACAAAGGTATATAATTAAGCTGTTTATATGAAATTTATATTTTTTAATTTTTTTTACTTTTGAGAGAGAGAGAGAGAGAGAGAGAGAAGCAGACCTCAAGTGGGGGAGGGACAAAGAGAGAGGAAAACACAGAATCCAAAGCAGGCCCCAGGCTCTGAGCTGTCAGCACAGAGCCTGATGTGGGGCTTGAACCCACCAACTGTGAGATAGTGACCTGAGCTGAAGTTGATCACTTAACCAACTGAGCCACCCAGGCACCCCTATTTGAAATTTAATATTTAAATTTTAAAATTTCTATTTTGTTCATTTTTAAGATCTTCTTTTTATAATTTGTTCCTGCTTTTGCTTTACTTAGTGTTATTGCCTATGTTCACAGTATTAGGGTTATACTATATTACAAAATGTAAGAACAACCTAGAAGATGGTAGAAAATTTTTGCAAACCATATATCAGATAAGAGGTTAATATTTTAAAAAAATATAAAAAATATAGGAAATTTAGTAACAAAAGGAACAATCTAATGTTTTAAATGGGCAGAAAAACATAACAGACATCTTTGTAAAGAGGACATCAAAATGACCAACAGGCATATGAGAAGATGCTCAAAATCAATAATCATCAGGGAAATGCAAATCAAAACCACAATGAAATATCACTTCATATCTATTAGAATGGCTATTATCAAGAAGACAGAAGACAACAGGTCCCGGCAAAGATGTGGTAAAAGGGAACATTTATACATTGTTGGTGGGAATGTAAATTAAACCAACCACTATGGAAAACAATATGGAGGTTCTTCAAAAAGCTAAAAATAGACCTACTGTATGATCCAGCAATTCCACTTCTAGGTAAATGACAAAAGGAAATGAAAACAGAATTTGACAAGAAATATGCACTTGCATGTATATATCACAGCATTATTCACAACAGCCAAGATATTAAAACAACCCAAATGATATGGTAGATAAACACAATAGAATGTTATTCATTCATGGAAACAAGATATCCTCCCATTTGAGACAACATGGGTCAAACTTAAGCACACGATGCTAAGTGAGATTAGTCCTACTTAAACTTTTACCTATTTATAGAATAAGAATTTTTCTCACTTTAAATGACTTTAATTATTTGGCATGGCTTACAAGAATGGTTAGATATACCAAATACCTTCATTTTGTTTGCTTTATTTAATTACTAAGCATTCTGTTCATGGAGGCTCAGCCTTTAAAATTCATAGAATGTGTGGTAATGTTGTCTCCCATCCAAACTGGTAAAAACTAGAGGAAAAAAATCACTGGCAGGAGAACTTTTATAAAAACCATAAATATCCAGAAAAATCAAAACAGATGAATAAAATATTAAGATAATCACTCTATACTTTTTAAAATCTAACTTAAAACTCTTTTTGATTTATATTTCTTAACTTTAGTGTTGTTTAGACTTCATATCAGTTTTTAAAGTAAGGCTATCTCTTTTATCATCCTCAGCTATTGAGAACAATATCTATAGTTTTGGAGAATATGGGATTGCACAATTTTTGATTGCATTGGCTGTCTTGGGCTTATTTTATCTCCTTTTGCTTTTGTGTGTGGAGACTACATCCTGGAGCTTGAAAAACTTTGTGTTTCATAAAATTATATCTAATGTCCACAACATATTCACAAAAGGCAAGGTGAGTAACTGACATAGACTTTAAATACAACTCTAAGAAAGCTCACTATTAAGCCATATTAAAATGTATGAATCTACATATTCCTACCTCTATAAAAAGAAAAGTTACATAAAGAAAATACCACTCAATTATATCAAGATCTAACTGGAACTAATATGAATCACAAGTCTTTCATTTTAGTTCAGTTTCTTTTTTTTGTTTGTTTGTTTTCATCCTTTCTAATGTTATTTTAATGTGGAAGGCCTAAAGAGAAATCTAGCTTTTGTTTTTTACATGAAGTTTTCTTATTTTTGAATTTATTCAGTTTCAGGTTCTTAAACTCTGAATCTTGTACAAATAAGGATAAATTTCATTTGTAATTGATTGACTATACTAGAAAGCACCGTTTTGTGAACATACCCTCTTTGAGATGTATTGGTTTGTAATTATGGAATTGACTTTAAAAACTGTCTAGGATTGTAGGGCTTCGTGGTTTCTACCAGTCAGATTATTAATTGCTGCTTTTCATAGCTCTCATGATTTCACATAATCTCAGTGTTTGCTTAGGATTTTAAAAATTATTTTAATGGTCCATCCATTCAGTAGTTCAATCCCTTCTGGTCTATACTTGAACCTCTTGAGGCAGAAAACCTCTATATTTGTCTCTTTGTAACCTTTCTTCATTTATTTCAATTCTGCCTCTATGTGCTATTCTGAGGTGGCTCTAGATCTTGGCCATAAATTTCTCAGAGCCTGCATCTCTTTACTGTGCACAAAGGAGGATATCTTGAGACCATATGGTCTCTTCTACTACCTGAAATTTTGATTAGGATGAATAGCATTTACCCAGAGTTTTAGCATCCTGTTTAGTTACTAATTAATGAATAGAACAACATAAGAACCTAAAAATCCTGTTCTACCTACTTTCACACCAAAGCCCATATGAATTTTACTACTCCAATCAGAAGGTGTCTGGTTCAAAAAAGGACAACAAAAAGAAATTTAAGTTTCTGATCAGCATAGAAAACAGGAGGTTTTTTTTTTTTTTCTTGTGCCCAGAGGTTATCTTGTCACTTTTTTCTGCCCTAACTTTCTTAGGTTGGGACAATAGTCCCTGAACCCTTTTTCAGGTATGAAAAAGTATAATGATTATGGAGAGAGATTTCATGGTAGTATTATGACAATATTTGATTTATAAAGTCTTCCCCTATTTTTCACTGCTCTGAGAGTTCTGAGAAAGTATATAAGAAGATGGGATTTTAGGACTAGGTGATTCTCTGCTCAGCTGTCAATGAGGTCCACGTTACTGGTGGCAAAAGAAACACAGATAGTCTCTGGCACAAAGTAGTTGTCCAGTTGTTAAATTTTTCACCAGTGGTGAAATGGGATGATATGTCAGTAAAAGAATGCACTGACTGATGGAATATATGAAGGGATCAAGAAATATGGGGAAAATAGCAACCATAACAACAATGGCATTGTGAGACTATTGTTAAGCTCCTTTCTTTATAAGATAAAAGGTTGAGAGTTAATAGTAGGAGATTGAAAGCCAACTGTGAGGGTGAAAGGACCTTCTTGATCACATATAATGGAACTCTCATTTTATTCAGTGGAAGAGCGAGAAAAGTGAATACTAGGATCAAGGTCCAATTTTCAGATTTGAGCTCCAGGAAGGTCAGACTCTCAACCAAGACAGAACTGCTATACCACGATCATAGCTCTTATTAGAAAAGAATGGGACTCTGACACATGAAATAGGGATTCCCAGATTCCCAGTAATCTACCACATACACCCTCACTAATCAATAGGACACAAAGACAGAAAATCAGTAAAGAACTGTAAGCCACTATCTACCAACTAGATCTAGTTGACATTTATAGAACATGCCCCCTAATAAGAGCAGTGCACACAGAACCTTCACCAAAATACACAATTTGCAATTTTAAAAGAATTGAAATAATGCAGAGTATGTATTCTGATCATCATGAAATTAAACTATAAGTAACAGAAATATGACAGGAAATCTCTATAAACATTGGGAAATTAAGCAACACACACTTCTCTGGAAACCATCGACCAAAGAGGAAGTTGGAAAAAAAATATTTTGAACTGAAAGAAAATGAAAATACAACATATCAAAAATTGGTGGAATGCACCTAGAGCAGTGCTTTAATGGAAATTTATAGTATTAATTGCTTATATTATTAATGAAAAAAGTCCCAAGTTAATGATAGAAACTTCCACCTCAATAAATTAGGGAAAGAAAGCAAAATACACTCAGAGCAAGCAGAAGTAAGTAAACAAAGTCCAGACAAACTGGACTTTAAATTAAAGACAATAACAAGAGATGAAGAAGGGCACTACATAATAATTACAGGGTTTATCCCTCAGGAAGAACTAACAATCATAAATGTCTATGCACCGAATATGGGAGCACCTAAATATTTAAAACAATCACAAACAGAAACAATCTTATAGATAAGAATGTGCTAATAGCAGGGGACTTTAATACTCCACTTACAGCAATGGATAGCTCAACCAGACAGAAAGTCACTAAAGAAATAATGGACTTGAAAGACACATTGGACCAGATGGATGTGACAGATTTATTTAGAACTCNGTATGTTTGCATGTATAGGAGGATTAGGAGGAACTTAATGGAGGACCGTGGGGTAGAAGAAGGGGGGAAATAGTAGGGGAGAGGGAGAGAGGCAAACCATGAGAGACTCTTGAATACTGAGAACAAACTGAGGACTGATGGGTGTGGAGGGAAGGGGAGAGACGGGCATGGACGAGGGCAATTGTGGGGATGAGCACTGGGTGTTATATGGAAAGCAACTTGACAATAAACTGTTTGTAAAAAGAAAACAAAATAAAATAAAATTTGCCAGTTAGTGAAAGCAGATATGCCTGTGTGAAACATTAAAATAAGAATGCATTGTTAATAAATGCCAGTTATTGAAGGAACTTAAAAATATTTTTAAAAAATAAAAAAATAAACATAAAAAAAGCAGCTCTCTTCTTCCTCTGCTGACTAGCATGTTTGCTGACCTAAATATATGCTCATTCTCCTACTCCACTCCTATTCCATTCCATAAATGAATACTTGAGGCAAAAATAGACACCCAAAAAAATATTGCGCTCAAACAGTACTAATTACTATTGACAAAACATGTCCTGTTGTTTCATTCCTGCATAACTCTCACTGAGCTCCCACTGCTGATAGCAGCTTTCTTCTATCCCCACCCTACTTTCCCTCTTTCAGTAAATCCTTATTTATTCGTCAAGCTCAGACTTCACCTATAGTAGGGATTTCCTTCAACAGGAAAGAATTCATTCTTTCTTTTTACTTGGACCTCATGGTGTCTTCAGTGTATTTTATTTGTAACAAATCACACTAAACAACAATTAATCGTACCAGTGTGGCTTTTGTTTTCATTAAATATCCATGGTGTTGGCAAGAACATACTGCTTACTCCTAGCTGTGGAAAAACTTGTTCATGACTATAATTTCCAAATCTAAGTAAATCAAGAATAAATTTGTGAATGAGAGTTTAGGAAATTGGTATGAAGTCTCTTGGAAATTACCCAAGACATTTTCTGACATATTTGATATTACTCCCTTGGGTCAGCTTTCGAAAATTCACTCACTTTAAACCAGATATCTAAAGTGTGTTTATATCTGTGATTCTTGTCTTGAAAAGTCTGCAGTGTCCAACCAAGTAACCAAGGACTATGAGGATGAAGATGTAAAAAATGAAGAAAAGAAAGCCCTGACATGGACCACGTTATGTAACACCCCACTAGTTCTAAAAGAACTTAGAAAGGTAAAGCCACTCAATAACCTACATTGCTCTGAACTTTAGCTCCCCATCCCTGCCAAGAATTTATTTATTTTTACTACTAATTCATTGGAGTTCTATAGGATCTGTATATATTCTTATAAAATAGAAGGCTAAGATGTGTAGCAACATGGATGGAACTTGAGGGTGTTATGCTGAGCAAAATAAGCCAGGCAGAGGACAAATACCATATGTTTGCACACATAGCGGGATTAGGAGAAANCCTAAAACATAGATAATCCAATTAAAAAATAAATCTTAAAAAAAAAATAGAAGGCTAAGAGGATAAACATGCTTGTGAAACTGTCACAGGTACCAGTCTGCGGGGGTCTGAGTTTATGGTTATGGTTGACCCATAATCAGTGCTCCAGTACATTGTTGGTGTTTTTTTTTCTCTAATTTTCTCAGGTTTATTATAAGTGTCCAGTTGTAAAGGCTGTAAGAAGTATCTCCCTTGTAGTAAAAAAATATGAGTGCTTTGGGTTACTTGGATTAAGTGGAGCTGGAAAAACCACTACATTCAAAATATTGACTGGAGAGGAGACCCCAACATCGGGAGCTGTGTTAATTGATGGCTTTAGCATCACCGAAAGTATCGGAAAGGTATTTCTGCTCCTAATCACTGAGTTGGAACCCTACGGAAGGAGGCAACTGGGCAAGTAGGTGGGGAACATGAAAGGGAAGCTGGATGCATGGATATTATTTTCTCAAAAGTAACAGAATCCAGGGACAATAATCGTCATGATAACATATTGAGTTTGGGAAAAGGCAAATATTCTTTCTGGCCGAAACAAAGTATGAGTGTCTTTAAGCTGGCCAAACTAGAAACAGGAAGAGCAGTTATTTCACATAACCTGCTATGACATATTTAAGAGTTTGATATAAAACAATGATTAGGAAAAGTAGTTGTGAAAGATAGTAAGAAAGTTGAAAGGTGCCTGGGTGCCCCAGTCAATTAAGTGTTTGACTCTTGATTTCCCCTTAGGTCATGATCTCACGGTCATGAGATTGAGCCCTGTGTTGGGCTCTGCACTGAGAGTAGAGCCTGCTTAAGATTCTCTCCTTCTGCCTCTCCCCATCTCACACAATTTCTCTCTTAAAAAAAAAAAAAAAGAAAGAAAGTAAGAAAAGAGTCATATTGACAAGATTTGCACTCAATTTGGATGTGGAGTATAAGAAAAATAGATGGTCAGAGTTAAGATGGTGGAGGAGTAGAGAGACCCTAAGCTTGTCTTGTCTCTCAGACACAGCTAGATAGTTATCAAATCATTCTGAACACCCAGCAAGTATATCAGAGGCCTGAGAAGGGGAAAAATTTGCAAGTCTACAGGTAGAAAAGTAACTACCTTCTGAAAGATCCTTTTAACAAGCAGACCAAAACACACCCAGGTTATTGTTTTGTTCTATTTTGTTTTTGTTTTCTTTTTTCTTTCTTCTTTTCTAGACAAAATGACAAGACAGAGAATTTCACCCCAAAAGAAAGAGCAGAAAGTAGAACTCATGGTCAAAGATTTAGTCCATACAGATATAAGTAAGATTTCTGAACCAGAATTTAAAACAGTGATCATAAAGCACTAGCTGGGCTTGAGAAAAACATATAAGACACCAGAAAATCCCTTTCTGCAGACATAAAAGAACTAAAATCTAGTCAGGCTGAAATTAAAAATGCTATAACCAAGATGCAAACCCTAGTGGATGTCATGATGATGATGATGGATGACACAGAGGAGTGACTTAGTGATATAGAAGATAAAACTATGGAAAATAATGAAGCTGAAAAGAAGAGGGAAAGAAACTTATTTGCAGCTTATTAAAACATAATAACATTCTGGGTGCCTGGGTGGCTTAGTCGGTTAAGCGTCATACTTCGGCTTAGGTCATGACCTCACGGTTCATGAATTGGAGCCCCTCATCAGGCTCTGTGCTGACAGCTCAGAGCCTGGAGCCTGCTTCAGATCCTGTGTCTCCCCTTTCTCTGTGCCCTTCTCCTGCTCACACTCTCTCAAAAATAAACATTAATAAAAAAAAAAAACATATCATAGGAGTCCCAGAAGATAAACAGAGAGAGAAAGGGGGGAAGAGGGTTTACTTGAACAAATTATAGCTGAAAACTTCCCTAATCTGTGGAAGGACACAAAACAACAAAAGCCGACCATCACCAAGAAATAAAATAGTCAAATTCACAAAATACGTAGACAAAGAAAGAATCCTGAGAACAGCAAGGGGAAAAAAAGTCCCTATCCTACAAGGAAAGACAGATCATGTTCAGAGCAAATATATCCACAGAAACTTGGCAGCCTAGAAAGGAGTGGCAGAATATATTCACCATGCTAAATAGGAAAAATATGCAGCCAAATAATGCTCTTATCCAGCAAGGCTGTCATTCAGAATAGAAAGAGAGATAAAGAGCCTCCCAGACAAACAAAAACTAATAGAGTTTTTGACCACTAAACCAGCCCTGCAAGAAACTTTTCAGTGGGGGACTCTTTAAGTGGAGGAAAAAAAAGACAAAAAGCAACAAAGACTAGAAAGGATCAGAGAACATCACCAGAAACACCAACTGTGCAGGTAACACGGTGGCACTAAATTTTTATCTTTCTGTAATCAATAGGCTAAATGCACTTTTGCACTGCTGGTGGGAATGCAAACTGGTGCAGCCACGCTAGAAAACAGTGTGGAGGTTCTTCAAAAAATTAAAAATAGAACTACCTTGTGACCCAGAAATTGCACTACTATGTATTTATCCAAGGGATACCGGTATGCTGTTTCAAAGAGACACATGCACCCCAATGTTTATAGCAGCACTGTCGACAGTAGCCAAAGTATGGAAAGAGCCTAAATGCCCATTGACTGATGAATGGATAAAGAAGAGTGGCATGTATATACAATGGAATACTATTCGGTGATAAAAAAAAAAAATGAATGAAATCATGCCATTTGCAACAATGTGGATGGAATGATATTGTATTATGCTAAGTGAAAAGAGAGAAAGGCAAATATATGATTTCACTCATGTGGAATTTAAGATACAGAACAGATGAACATAAGGGAAAGGAAGCAAAAATAATATAAAAACGGAGAGGGAAACAAACCGTAAGAGGCTTTTAAATACAGAGAACAAACTGAAGGTTGCTGGCCAGGTGTTGGGAGGGAGGATGGGCTAAATGAGAAAGGAACATTAAGGAGGACACTTGTTGGGATGAGCACTGGGTGTTATATGTAAGTGATGAATCACTAAATTCTATTCCTGAAATCATTATTACGCTATATGTTAAGTAACTTGGATTCAAATTTTTAAAAAAATAAAGAAATAAAATAAAGAAATAAATACCGGAAAATATTTAAAATTTTTTCAAAACACAAAAGAGTCTCAGCCTTAATATAAAACAAAGTGAAATTCAAGCCTGAGAGCATAAGTGACAAAAAGGCACATTACATTTTAATACTAACACATAACATTTATAATGGAGATAGAAAAATTATGAATATTTTTATACCAAATGACAGAGAGGCAACCTCTGTAAGGCAGAAATTATAGGAAATATGAGAAAAAAACACCATATAATACATGAAATGTTTATTTCTCTTCTTTTAGCCCAAGATCATGTCAGTAGAAAATAAACATGAACAAAAATATGCAAGTGATATCGTCAATATATATCAAATTTTGTATCCCCCAAAATAATTCATTTATCAATTGGACTATTTTATGCATACATTAAAAATAATATTTTCTATATATATATACATTCTCTGATTATAATTAAAACAAGGAATTTAAAAATCAGAATATGAAAAGCCCTCCCCTTTTGTATTTTTTTAAAGTTTTTTTTTTTTAAGTAATCTCTACACCCAGCACGGGCCTTGAACTCACAGCCCCGAGATCTAGAGTTGCACACTCCACCGACTCAGTCAGCCAGGTGCTCCCTCCCCCTTTTGAAATATAAAAAATCATTTTAGGTAATTCTTGTTTTCAATCAAGAATTACAAAACTTTCTATAATATAATAAAAACATTATGTGTCAGAAACTATGAGATACAATAAACCATTACTGGGAAAATATTGGATAATCTTATATACTCATTTCAATAAAAAAGAAAAAAGAAAAATAAAAAACTGAAACACCTGACTTGTTTAAAAAAAAAACTAAATGGAAGTAAAGCATATAAAAATTTCTGTAGACAAGTGCATAAATTGATAAGTAAAAATATAAAGCCAGCTAACCAACAATTAAGTCAAGTCAACTAGAACTTTATAAAATAAACCTACCCCCCCAAATAATACAAATGCATTTCAAAGAAATGATATATATGCTGTAATATTAAAGTACATCTATCCCTTTGATATAGTATTTTTGTATTCTGTGGGTAAATACCTATTAGTGCAATGCCTATTGAGGAAACTCCATACTGTTTTCTAGAGTG
Organism: Crocuta crocuta; assembly: GCF_008692635.1. Classification (NCBI taxonomy): domain Eukaryota; kingdom Metazoa; phylum Chordata; class Mammalia; order Carnivora; family Hyaenidae; genus Crocuta; species Crocuta crocuta. Next base: position 6,760,259 of record NW_027529443.1, on the reverse strand, counting down.
GCTGCAACAGTTTGCATTCCCACTAGCAGTGCACGAGGGTTCCCCTTTCTCCACATCCTTACCAAAACCTGTTGTTTCTAGTGTTGTTGATTTTAGCCATTCTGACAGGTATGAGGTGATATATCATTGTAGTTTTGATTTTTATTTCTCTGATGATCAGTGATGCTATAGCAGCATTATCTACAATAGCCAAATTATGGAAACAGCCCAAGTGTCCATCAAATGATGAATGGATGAAGATGTGGAATACATACAATGGAATAATACTCAGCCATAAAAAAAGAATGAAATCTTGGGGCGCTTGGGTGGCTGTTGATTAAGCATCCCACTCCAGCTCAGGTCATGATCTCGCAGTTCATTATATGTAATGCTAACATATAAGTGAGATCATACTGCGTCTGTCTCTGGCTGACTTATGTCACACAGCATAATGCCCTTAAGGTCCATCCATGTTGTCACAAATGTCAGGATTTCCATATTTTTTTATGGCTGAATAATATCTCATTGTATAGATATACCATGTTTTCTTCATGCATTCAGCCATCAGTGGATTCATGTTTCCATGCCTTGGGTATTGTAAATTATGCTGCAATGAGCAGCAGATATGTTTTTGAGTTAGTGCAGATAACTTCCTGAGTTAGTGTTTGTGTTTCATTGAGATTAATACTCAGAAGTGGAATTGATGGATCGTATGGTAGGTAGTTCTAGGTTTAATCTTTTGAGGAAACTCCATTACTGTTTTCCATAGTGGCTGCACCAATATGCAGTCCCACCAGCAGTGCACAGGGTTCCCTCTTCTCCACATAATCACCAGTGTTTGTTATTTCTTGCCTTTCTGATAATAGTCATTCTAACAGGTGTGAGGTGATGTATTATTGTGGTTTCTGTTTGTATTTCACTGATTATTAGTGATACTGAGCACCTTTTCATGTACCTGTTGGTCATCTTTATGTCTTCTTTAGAAAAATGTCTATTCAGATCCATTTTTTAATCAGATTGTTTGTTTGCTATTAAATTGTACAAGTTCTTTATATATTTTGGATATTAACCCCTTATCAGATACATCATTTCCAAATATTTTTACCCATTCATTAGGTTGCTGTTTCATTTTATTGATGGTTTCCATTGCTGTGGAGACTCTTTTAGTTTCATATACTCCAATTTGTTTACTTTTGTATTATTTATGTATGTAAAGATACATTATGATATATATCATAGAAGTTACTTGGCCATTACTGGAAATGAAAACCTATACCTTATTTTAATTGATTTAATAGAATAGTTCTTTCCTAATGATATTTGAATAGGCAACTTCCTCCAACAAAATTTTGTCTTGGGAACATAGCAGTCCACAATGGATATGTGTTGAAAATTTTCAGTTAGAGATGTTAGTATTTCATCTTAATGCAGTGGGTTCCAGCTGTAAAGATTATTTAGACTGGAAAAGAAATAATCCTTGTCAGGAGCAATTTGGGTATCAAACCTTCTTAGCAACATGGGCTAGAAAATCAGGTTTTCTATCTCATCCACGTAAACTATATGCTCAGTGGAATAGATGACTTGGGTCTATTACTTATGATTTCTCTCTTGATTCAGATTAGGTCACGAATTGGCTACTGTCCTCAAGATGACCCCTTGCTGAACCATATGACAGGTCACGAAGTGCTTATCATGTATGCCAGGCTGCGAGGGGTCCCTGAGCCAGACATTTGCAAGTATGTGGAAACCTTTTTGCATGCGGTGCACCTGGAAACAAATGCTAACAATTTCGTCCACATATACAGGTTAGACATGCTGTTGCAATTATTGAGCTGCCTACTGGTGTTTCTACCATTTAGAATGAATGCTTACAAACTGAACCTGATCCATCTATCACACAGAGGCAATGACTGTGAAGTAGCCTGATGTCCTGTCAGGGTTCAAATGTCAGGAATAAGGTAGATCTCACTTATATGAAGTTAACCTCTTGCAGACATGAGCAGTAGCCTTTACATTTCATTTAAAAAAAAAAAAAGCCCCTTCATCCCTATCTCTCTATAGTTTTTTTTTATGTCTTTCCAAAACAAAAATATTTTGCCAGTAATTATGTTGAGATAAATTACCAGGAAAAAAGTCATTTCAATGAAAATGAATTGACATATACATCTAGACTTGGACCTGCTGCTTTGTAAGTCATATCAATTCAGCATTCTATAAACATGAGCTAATTCCCATGAATTAATGATATGTGTATCTTTATCTTCTTTCTCCTCCACTCTCTCTTTCTTTGACAATAAAGTGAAGGAAACAAACGCAGATTAAATATTGCTATTGCCCTTATGGGAAATTCCTCAATTGTCTTCTTGGATGAGCCATCTACTGGCTTAGACCCAGTAGCCAGACGCCTGCTCTGGGACACAATTACATGGATGTGTAAAAGTGGCAAAGCTATCATCATAACTTCCCACAGGTATGACCCATTAGAAAGCTTGGTTGAGCAAGAGTATGGGACGGAATTAGGTGGAGCCAGGAATATAGGTCAGTGAACTTGTCTAAGTATATGGGTTATACAGGAAGGACTGTGGGTAAAGGCTGATTCTTGACTAATGGCAAGAATCCTCAGTTATATTCTGTAATCCAGAAATGACGGAAAATAGGAAGTGAAGGAACTGTTCCTAATTGTGTATTTAGGAATCAATTGCTTTGAATTGTAAGATCTCCTCTTCCCAAATATGGTCTTAGTGGAAATTATCTTCATTAACCAGCTTTCCTACTGCAGCCATTAATTTATAATCCTAGCTCTGTTTTGAGATATGGAATTTGCCCTCTGAAAGGGAGTCTCTTCAACCATATTTCCTTTGTCCCCCTAGCATGGAAGAATGTGAAGCCCTCTGTTCCAGACTGGCCATCATGGTAAAAGGGAAGTTCAAGTGCCTGGGCAGCCCTCAGTACCTCAAGAACAAGTTTGGTAATGGATACATTCTGACAGCAAAGATTAAATTTGAAAACAATAAAGATAAACTAAAGAAGTTCAAAGAATTCATGGCAGCAACTTTCCCAGGTAATGTAGCCAAGGCTACCTTATCACAGTTGTGTTAAGTTTTAATGTTGTTCTGCTTCATGTCCTCAATAACCAACTTTTTCCCGTGAGTTGCTTTTTATTGGGCTTTTCTATTAAGCTCCTTTTGGAATAATTTCTCTATGATATTATGGATGATTATGCTAAGAAACTTTCTCAAAATAGCAGAGGCTCTCACCAGTCTATTAATAGGAATCAACCAGTAAGACAAACCTGTTTATATGTGTTCATCTAGAGTTAAATTATTAAGGTTAAGTCTGTTTTTTACCCTTCATAATTTTGTAAGATTTCCTCATGTTTCTTCTGCCTTTCCCTGATCCCTGAGGCAGGCAATGCTTATGAAATGCATACTAGAACAGTAAACTCCCTTTATTCCTTTCAAGGAAATAATCTGGATGTGTAACACATAAAAATCAATCTATCTGCTTTCATGACTAAATTCAGTAAGTTCCTCTCTGTGCTCATCTACACAGTCATTTACAGCTATTTCTATTTGCTTCTATTCCTACTACTTTAATCATTAAGCTGAAACATGGTAAAGAACTTTTAATTCTTTAGTCTCCAGCTTGAATGATCATTCTATCAACAGTGTGGTGGCCAAAACAGGATACAAGACTAAAAGCATGGAGGCTATAATGATGATAAAGCAATAAATGGTATTGGACTGCACTAAGGAAGTCACAGTAAGAACAGAGAGGAGGGTAGCACCTGAGTGGCTCAGTTGGTTAAGCCACTGACTCTTGATTTTGGCTGGGGTCATGATTTTGCAGCTCATGGGTTTGAGCCCCATGGTGGGCTCCATGCTGACAGTACAAAGCCTGCTTGGGATTCTCTTTTATGCCCTCTCTCCCTCTCCCTCTTTATCTGACCCTCCCCCACTCACACACATGCACTCTCTCTCAAAATAAAATTTTTAAAAATCTTTTTAAAAAAAGAATAGAGAGGAGTATATGATAGGAAACAGAAATACACACATGCCTGTGTGTTCATTAAAGAGGAAAAATCACTATGTGGGAAAGATCATTAGTTTATGTATATATCAAGTATATTAATTATACCTAGATATTCAGATAAATATGTCTATTAGGCAGTTGAATATTCATTTAGTCATTCATTCATATGCTAAGATTTATAAGTGCTTGTTGTATGCAGTGTTGAAGATACTGAATTAACCACACATTCACATGTGGTCTTTCACATGTTATATTTCTTTCTTTTCTCCTTTTCTGGATATTCTTTATGTACATTATCCATATTATCTAGAAAAGGAGAAAAGAGAAAGAAAATAGTTGCTCTTTCTATAACATGGCAAATTATACTCTCAAAAAAGTTCTTCTATTAAATAAAAATACATACTGGAAACATAAAGTAAAATTCCTTTTTAATTATTTTTCTTAGAGGGGCACTTGTGGGGATGAGCACTGGGTGTTATATGGAAACCAACTTGACAATAAACTATTTGTAAAAAAAAAAAAAAACAAAAAACAAAAAACAAGTGAACAAATTGCAATTAATCCACACAATGGGATGCTATTTGACAATGAAAACAGAAACACTAGCAACAACCTAAGAGAATCTCAAAACCACTGTGATGAGTGAAAAAGCCAGAGACTATGGGCTAATTGCTACCATTTACCTGAGGTTCCCGCATAGGCAAGATGAATCTGTAGTGACCAGAGCTTCCGAGGGTTGCTTGGGGCCAGGAGTGGAGGGCAAGAATAAGTGCAGAAGGCTTCGAGCAACCCCTGGGAAGCTTTGTGTGACTGCAGATTCATTTTGCCTGTGCTAGAACTTCAGGTAAATGGTATCAATTAGTCCATTAGTACAAAAGGCATGAGAGAACTTTCTGGGGTGATAAAAATATATTATATCTCAATTCCAGGGGATGTATGTATTTATATTTGTGTTTGTATGAATTGGCTAAACTTCTCAAGATGTACAAGGTGTTTTAAAAAAATAAAATTAGTTATTTTTCTTAAACTCACAAAGAAAATGAGAACAATTCAAAGAACCAAAACAGAAATTAAAAAAAAAAATCATGAAGCTGAAACTTGATAGTAAAAATTTTTTAATGCAAAAGCTGGTTTGCCTAAAGAAAATTTCAATACCAGTACTGAGATAAGACATGACTTTGGACTCACTGCAATGTCAGGTAGATTAACCTAAGATTCCCATAGTAAGCAAGGATCTTCAAAAATGAACAGATGCTCTCAGGGTGCCTGGGTCGCTCAGTTCGTTAAGCATCTGACCTGTGATTTCGGCTCAGATCAGGATCGCACAGTTTGTGACATCAAGCCCCTCCTCAGGCTCTGTGCTGACTGCAGAGCCTACTTAGGATTCTCTCTCTCCCTCTCTGTCTCTCTCCCTGCCTTCTCCCTCCTCAAATAAATAAATAAACTTCAAAAAAATTAACAGACGCTCTGGTTTCCAGCTCAACATGTGAGAAGGTTGGAAATTGCCACTCTGCCCTAACAAGAAAAAGCTGAACAAACTGAAAAATCAACAAAATCTTCTAGAATCTGAAAGAGAAATGAACAAACAGGGAAAACCTCTACAGCCAAGATTGTAGAGACAGGCAAATACAGAGATTACCAGAGCAGAGACTTACAAGCAGAAACTGCAGTCGTTACCAGATCCAGGATAGGAAACCCAGAACCATAATTGAATTGCTGGGGTACTGTGTGGACAATTCGGAGACGTTAAAAACTCCAGGGAAGGCAATCATGGGAGTTTTCTACAACCATATTGCAACAGTAAATATCAGAGAAAAATCCCCTCATGTTTCCAGCAAGGAGAAGGGGAAATGAATCATTTTGAAATATGCTAGATAGTTCTTTTCTTTGTTACAAGGCCTGCCGTCAGGAGGAAGCTAGTTAACCTAAACTTGACTGGGTAGGGTATTATCAGAGCCTAAGTGACCTTGAAGAAGGGAAATGCCCAATTTCAGCCATCTTGTTCCATATAAGACAGAAAAGAACAGAGAAACTCTTGTGCAGTTTATAATCCAGAGGCATATGCTTGCTAAAAGAGTGAGAGAGATGCATAGGACACAGAATCCTTCCCCCCTTCCCCCCACACCATACCACCAGATTACTAATGGCCTAATTAGAGGAGTTCCTGTCCCCCAAGAAGTCTAGCTATGAGGAAAAAATTACAAAGCATACAAAAAGGCAAAAAACACAATTTGAAGAGACAGAACAAGAATCGAAACCAGACATGGCAAGGATGTTGGAATTATCAGACCAGTAATTGAAAACTATGATTAATATGCTAAGGGCTTCAATGAATAAAGTAGACACCATGTAAGAACAGATGGACAATATAGGCAGATAGATGGAAATCCTAAGAAAGAACCAAAAAGAAATGATGGAGATCAAAAACACTATAATAGAAATGAAGAATGCTTTGATGGACTTATTAGTAGACTAGACCTGACTGAAGAAAGAATCTCTGAGCTGGAGGATATATCAATAAAATCACAAAAACCAAAAGGCAAAGAAAACAAAGACTAAAAACAAAAACAAATTAAAAAACAGAACAGAATATGTGAAGACTGTAGGACAACTACAAAAGGTATAACATATGCATAGTGGGAGTACCAGAAGAAAAAGAGAGAAAGAAATAGAAGAAATATTTGAAACCATAATGACCAATGGTTTCCCTAAAGATAACAATCACATCCAACTTCTCAAAACTCATACAAGCAAAACAGTGAACTGAACTATTTAAAGTGCTGAGAGAATAAAACCACCAACATAGAATTCTGTACCCAGAGAAATTATTTTTCAGTGTGAGGGAGAAATAAAGACTTTACCAGACCAAAAAAAAAAAAAAAATTGAGGTATTTTTTGCCAGTAGACCTACTTTGCAAATTATGTTAAAAGTTCTTTAGAGAGAAGGAAAATTATGCATGTCAGAAACTCATATCTACATAAAACAAAGCAAGAGCATCAGAGAAGGAATAAGTAAAGATAAAATGAAAACTTCTATTTTTCTTATTCTTAATTGCCCTAAAAGATAAAAGTTTGTTTAGAGGCATAATAGAGTGATGTCATCAAATGACCAAATAGGAGTTTTCTACTGTCTTCTCCACAAAAAAGACATCAATTTGAAAGTTATCCACATGCTACAGAAATGCTGATGCATAGGAGCACATGTACCCCAATGTTCAGAGCAGCACTCTCAACAATAGCTAAAACATGGAAAGAGCCTAAGTGTCCATCAACAGACAAATGGATCAAGAAGATGTGGTTTATCTATACCATGGAATACTACATGGCAATGAGAAAGAATGAAATCTGGCCATGTGTGGCAACATGGATGGACCTTGAGGGTGTTATGCTGAGCGAAATAAGTCAGGCAGAGAAGGACAAATATCATATGTTTGCACATATAGGAGGATTAGGAGGAACTTAACTGAGTAACAAGGGGGAGAAGAAGGGGGGGAATGGTGGGGGAAAGGGAGAGAGGCAAACCATGAGAGACTCTTGAATGCTGACAAAAACTGAGGACTGATGGATGGGGGTTGAGGGGGGATGCGCACGGAGGAGGACACTTGTGGGGATGAGCACTGGGTGTTATGTGGAAACTAATTTGACAATAAACTATTTAAAAAAAAAAAAAGAAGAAGAAAGCTATCCACATGCAAGAGTAGTGGAAGTAGAGAGTCCAGAAGAGAAGTTCCAGCACATCAGTGAGCAGAAAAGTCCAAGATTTGTCACACTGGTGACAAGTGTGTAAGAGTAAGAATGTGTAAGAGTAGGAGTAAGAGAAACAATTTCCCTTTACCAGTGTCATCCTGACAACAAGGTGGCACACAACTCAGTACCAAGAGAAACCTTATTCATGCACAGTTTTCCTCATGAGGGTACGAGTGAGTAAGCACATGACGTCCCAAGTTGTGAGGAACACTGACAAAGAAACCCACCTTGTCTTGCTCCATCAAGGATACTGAGATGCACTGAATGACTAGGGCAGAGACAAGCTGGAAAAACAGGAGAAAACAAGGCTCTCAGAGGTCATTAAAGGAATGCAGATTCTACAAATTTTAATTGGATTATTCATTTTGGAGGGGGAATTGAGTTTTATAAGTTCTTTATATATTTTGAATACTACCCTTTATCAGATATGTCATTGCAAACACCTTCTCCCATTCCATAGGTTGACTTTTAGTTTTATTGATTATTTCCTTCTCTGTGCAGAGCTTTTTATTTTGATGAAATTCCAAATTTTTACTTTATTTTTTAATATATATTTTTTGCTTTTGTTACCCTTGCCTAAGGAGATTTATCTAAAAAAAGTTGTCATGGCCAGTGTCAAAGAGGTTACTGCCTCTTGGATTTTTATAGTTTCAGGTCTCACAGTTAAGTCTTTAATCCATTTTAAACTTATTTTTGTGTATAGTATAAGAAAGTTGTTCAGTTTCATTTTTTTGCATGTTGCTACTCAGTTTTCTCAACACCATTTGTTGAAGAGACTGTCTTTTTCCCATTGGACATTCTTTCCTGCTTAGTTGAAGATTAATTGAACATATAGTTGTGAGTTCATTTCTGGATTTTCTATTCTATTCGATAAGTCTATGTTTATTCTTGTGCTAGTACCATACTGTACTGTACTTTTGATTACTGTAGCTTTGTAGTGTAACTTGAAGTCCAGAATTGTTATGCCTCCAGCTTTCCTCTTCAAAAAAATTTTTTAGCATTTATTTATTTTTGAGAGATAGAGCATTAACCCGGGAGGGGCAGAGAGAGAGGGAGACACAGAATCTGAAGCTGTCAGCACAGAGCCTGACACAGGGCTCGAACTCAAGACTGTAAGATTATGACCTGAGCCAGAGAAGGACGCTTAACCTACTGAGCCACCCAGACAGTCCCCCTTTTCTTTTTCAAGGTTGTTTATTGCAACATTATCCACAATAGCCAAACTATGGAAATAACTCAAGTGTCCATCAAATGATGAATGGATAAAGATATAAAATATATATATATATATATACACATACATACATACAATAAAATGTTACTCAGCCATAAAAAAAAAAAGAATGAAATCTTGCCATTTGCAATGACTTGCATGGAGCTAGAGAGTATTATGCTAAGTGAAATAAGTCAGTCAGAGAAAGACAAATACCATATGATTTCACTCATATGTGGAATTTAAGAAACAAAATAAGTGAGCAACAGGGAAAAAGAGAGAGAGGCAAATCAAGAAACAGACTCTTAACTATAGAGACATTACTGATGGTTACCAGAGGGGAGGTTGGTGGGGAGATGGGTTAAATAGACGATGGGAATTAAGGATGCACTTGTTGTCATGAGCACCGGGTGTTATATGAAGTGTGGAATCACTATATTGTACACCTGAAACTAATATTACACTGTATGTTAACTAATTGAAATTTAAAGAAAAACTTAAAAACATATACTAGCAAACAGAATTCAGCAACATGTTAAAAGGATCATACATCTGGGATTCTCTCTCTCTCTCTNCACCTCCTCACTCCTGCGCTCGCGCGCTCTCTCTCTCTCTCTCTCTCTCTCTCTCTCTCCCAAAATAAATAAATAAACGTTTTTAAAAGCTTGGGGGGCTTAGTTGGTTAAGCATCTGACTCTGGATTTCAGCTCATGGTTCATGGGTTCAAGCCCCACATTGGGGTCTGAGCTAACAGTGCAGAGCCTGCCTGGGATTCTCTCTCTCTCTCTCTCTCAAAATAAGTAAATAAATAAACTTATAAAAAAAAAAAAAGGATCATACATCATGAACAACTGGGACTTACTTCTGGGATGCAAGGATGGCTCTACATATGGAATGTGTGATATGCCACATTAATAGAATGAAAAATAAAATCATACAATCATCTCAATCAATGCAAAAAAGCATGAAAAAATTCAACATCCTTTTATGACAAAAACTCTCAAATTGATTACAGTAAAAATGTACCTCAACATAATAAAGGCCATACGTAATAACCCTAAAACTAACATCACACTCAAAAGTAAAAGATCAAAAGATGTTCCTCTGTAGGACACCTGGGTGGCTCAGTCAAGTAAGCATTAGATTCTTGATTTTGGCTCATGTCATGATCTCATGGTCATGAAATTAAGTGCTGGCTCTGTGCTGAGTGTGGCGCTTGCTTGAGATTCTCTCTCTCTGCCCTTCCCCCACTGACTTGAACACACGCACTCTCTCTTAAATAAAAAATAAATTAATTTTTAAAAAAGCTGTTCCTCTACGATCATGGGTTAAGACAAATACGTCTCCTATTCAATATAGTACCAGAAGTCCTAGTCAGATAAGTCAGGTAAGAAAAAGAAATAAAAGTCATCCAAATTAGAAAATAAGAAGTAAAATGTCCTTGTGTGCAGCAACTTATCCTTTGAAAATACAAATAAAGTCCATAAATGTCTAGCCAGGATACCTAAGGACAAAAAAGACACAAATTACTAATATCAGAAATGAAATGAAGGATATCACTACAGATTCCATGGACATTAAAAGGATAATCAAGCAATACTATGAATTATTCTATGTCCACAAATTTGATGATGTAAATGAAATGGACCTATTCCTTGAAAAACACAATCTTCCAAAACTCACACAAAAAGAAATAATCTGAATAGGACCTTAACTATTAAAGAAATTGTCTCAATAATTGAACTTCCCCAACAGAAAGCACTAGGCCCAGATGGATTCACTGGTGAATTCTACCAGACATTTAAGGAAAAAATTATACCAATTCTCTACAGTATCTTTCAGTGGATAGAAGCAAAGGGAATACCTCCTAACTTATTCAGCATTATCTTAATACCAAAGTCAGACAAATATACCACCAAGTGTGATTTCTCCCATGGATACAAGGCTGATTTCAACATTCAAAACAGAACAGTGTAATCCAATACATAAACAGTCTAAAGAAGAAAAATCACATGATTATATCAATGGATATAGACAAAGCATTTGACAAACTCCAACACTCATTTGTGGTTTTTAAAACTTGCAATATACTAGTAAGAAAGATGAAAGTCCTTAATGTGATAAAGAATATCTACAAAAAACCTACAGTTACCATCATACTTAAATGTGAGAAACTGGAAGACCTCTAAGGCCAGGAATAAGGCAAAAGTATGCCCCATCTAACCACTGCTCTTCAACATTGCACTTGAAATCCCAGCTAATGCAATAAGGCAAGAAAAGGACATAAAAAACAGGTTAGAAAAGAAGGAATAAGTGGGGTTTTTTTCCTCACAGATGACATTATTGGTTCATTAGAAAATCTAAAAGAATGGACCAAAACTCTGGGAATTAAGAAGCGGTTAAAGCACAGATGCAGGATACAAGGGTAATATACAAAAGTCAATGAATTTTCCATATACTACCAATGAACAAGTAGAGGGCTTTAAAAATATTTTTAAGTTTATTTATTTATTTTGATGGGTGGGGGGAGAGCATGAGTGACAGAGGGGAATAGCATGAGGTAGAGAGAGAATTCCAAGCAGGCTGCATGCTGTTAGCTTGGAGCTGGATGAGACGCTTGATCCCACGACCCTGGGATCATAACCTGAGCCAAAATCAAGCATTGGACACCCAACCAACTGAGCCACCCAGGCTCTCTGAACAAGTAGAGTTTTAAATTGAAAACATAATACCATACACATTAGTATCCTCCAAAAAATGATATACATAGGTAGAAGATCTGTATGAGGAAAACTACAAAATTCTGATGCAGGAAGTTGAAGAAAAACTAAATAAATGTAGGGATATTCCATGGTCATGGATAGAATAGGTAATTTTGTGGATATCAATAAACCGATTCTAAAGTTCATATGGAGTGGCAAAAGTTCCAAAATAGCCAACATGGTATTAACAAAGAAGTTGGAGGACTGACAGTACCTGACTTGAAGACTTAATATAAAGGTACTGCAATCAAGACAGTGTGGTATGAAGGGAGGGGGGATAGATAAATAGATTAATGGAACAAAATAGAGAGCCCAGAAATATGAAACCATCTGATCTTTGACAAAGGAGTAAAAACAATTTAATGGAGCAAATGTAGTCTTTTCAGCAAATGATACTAGAACAGCTGGATATCCACATGCAAAAAAATGAACCTAGACACATACCTAACACCCTTCACAAAAATTAACTCAAAATATGTTACTGGCCTAAATGTAAAATGTAAAACTATAAAACTCCTACAAAAAACAAAAATAGGAGGAAATATAGATTACCTTGAACATGGCCATAACTTTTTAGATACAACCCTGAAGTCATGATCCAGGAAAGAAATAATGTATAAGTTAGACTTCATTAAAATTATTTTCTTCTGCTCTGTGAAAGACACTAACTGTCAAGTGAATAAAAAGATAAGCAACAGTGATAGAAGATTTGCAAAAGACCTATCTGATAAAGGACTACTATCCAAAATATACAAAGAACTCCTAAAACCTATCAATAAGAAAACAAGCAACCTGGTTTTAAAATGGGCCAAAGATGGGGTGCTTGAGTGGCTCACTTGGTTTAGCATCTGACTCTTGGTTTCAGCTCAAGGCACGGTCTTGAGTTTTCATGAGTTTGGGCCCGCGTGGGGCTCTGCACTGGTGACACAAAGCCTGCCTGGAATTCTCTCTCTCTGCATCTCTCTGCCCCTTCCCCACTCACCCTGTCTCTGTCTCTCTCAAACTAAAAATAACTTTAAAAAATAAAATAAAGTAAAACAGGCCAAAGATACCTCACTAAAAATTATATACAGATGACAAATAAGCACATGAAAAGGTGTTCCACATCATATGTCATCAGGAAAATGGATTCCTAAACAACAACAAGTTATTACTACACACCTATTAAAACGGTCAAAATCTGGAATATTGATAACACCAAATGCTGGTTAGGATGTGAGCAACAGGAATTCTCATTCATTGCTTGTGGGGATGAAAAATAGTATAGCCACTTTCGAGGACAGCTTGGAAATTACTATAAAGCTAAGCATACTCTTGACATATTATCTAGCAACTATGCTTCTTGATATTTATTCAATAAAATTTATGTGCACACAAAACCTATAAAACATCTATAAACCACATAGATGTTTGTAGCTGTGTTATTCATACTTAACAAAACCTGGAAACAAACAAGTCCTTCAGTGGGTGAATAGATGAATAAACTCTGATTCATTCAGACAACTGAATACTATTCAGCACTAAAAAGAGATCTAATAAGCAAATTTGGCAAAATTTCAGGGTATAAGATCAACCTCCAAAATCAACTGTATTTTATACATCAGCAATCAACAGTCCATAGAAGTCAGGAAAGCAAGTACATTTATAATAGCATCTAAAAATGAAATACTTAGAAATAAATATAACCAAGGAGATAAAAGACCTGTGCAATGAAAGCTATAAAACATAAAAGAAATTAAAGATCTAAGTAGAGGGAAATTGTCCCATGGTCATAGGAAGACTTACCCATCGTTAAGATGCTAAGGCTACACAAAGTAATCTACAGATTCAGTGCAAAACCTATCAAACTCCCAATCTTTATTGCAGGAATAGGAAAATCCGCCCTAAAATTCATATGAAAGTTCAGGGGACTCCTGGGGCGCCTGGGTGGCTCAGTCGGTTAAGCGTCCGACTTTCGCTTAGGTCATGATCTCGCGGTTCGTGGGTTCGAGCCCCGCGTCGGGCTCTGTGCTGACTGCCAGCTCAGAGCCTGGAGCCTGTTTCAGAGTCTGTGTCTCCCTCTCTCTCTGCCCCTCCCCTGCTCACGCTGTCTCTCTCTCTCTCTCTCTCCTAGAAATAAATTAAAAAACATTAAAAAAATTAAAAAAAAAAAGAAAGTTCAGGGGACTCCAAATGAACAAAACAATCATGAAAAAGAATAAAACTGGAATATTTGCTCTTCCTGAGTAGTTTTGAACTGAGGAAGTATCATACTGGCATAAAGATAAGGACAGTTACATAGATGAACAGAATGGAATAGAGGGCCCAGAAATAAACCCTTGCATATATGGGCAATTGCTTTTCAACGGTTGGTTGAAACAGTCTAGAGTGCCAAGACCATTCAATGGAGAATGGACAGTCTTTTCAAAAACAAAAACAAAATAAAAAACAGTGCTGGGATAATTGGATATTATCCAATTGGGAGAAATCTTGATGACATTGGGTTGATATGAGTCCAAAGCACAGGCAACAAGAGAAAAACTAAATAAATTGGGCTTCATTAAAATTAAGAACTTTTGTGTACCAAAGAATACTACGAAAGAAAAAAGACAACCTACAGAATAGGATAAAATATTTGCAAATGATATATCTGACAAGAGACTAATATCCAGAATATATAACAATCCCCTACAGCTCAGCAAAGAAAACAAAAACAAAAGAAAAAAAAAACAATTCAAAAATAGGTAAAGGACTTCAGTAGACATTTCTTCAAAGAAGAAAAGATGCTCCACATCACTAGTCACTGTGGAACTGTAAATGAAAATCACAATCAGATACCACTTCACACCTCCTAGGATGGCTATAATCAAAGAGGGAAAATAAGTGTTGGTGAGGATGTGGAGAAACTGGAATTATTGTGCATCACAGTGGGAATGTAAAGTGGTATAAACCACTATGGAAATAAGTTTGAGAATTCCTCAAAAATGTAAAGGGAATTAACATATGATCTAGAAATTCTACTCCTAGATATATCCCCAAAATCATTGAAAGCAGAGACTTCAACAGATACTTGTAAACCAGTGTTCATAACAGCATTATTCACGAGGTGGAAAATACCCAAGTATTCATCAAAGATGAATAAATAAATAAAATATAATACATATAATTCAGCCACATAAAGGAATGAAATTTTAATAATGCTTCTACACGGATGTATTTTGAAAATATTAAGGGGGAAATAAGCCAGACACAGAAGGACAAATATTGTAGGATTCCACTTATATGCTATACCTAAAATAGACAAATTCATAGAGGCAGAAAGCAGAACAGAGGTTATCAGGAATCAAAGGGAGGGATGAAGGGAAATTGTTTAATGAGTACAGATATATTGGGGATGATGAAAAAGATATTGGTATAGGTGATGTTGAGTACACAGCATTGTGAATGTAACTGAATTATACAATTAAATAATGCCACTGAATTATACAATTAAAATGGCTTAAATGATAAATTATCATGCATGTTTTACCACAATGAAAAAAAGTAAGAAATTAGAGACTATTAAAAATGAATAAAGTAGATTGAGGAAGTTGCTTTCTTTTCTAGCTTACTATGAATCTTAATTATTAATGGGTGTTGAATTCTATCTCATGACTTGCACACATCTATGAAAATGATTTTCTAATCTTTGCTTTTTTCTGTTAATGTGGTGAATTATATTGGTTGATTTTTCAAGGGTGGTGCATCTTTTTTTCTCATTAATAGACATTATTTTTTTTAGAACAGTTGAGGTTTACAGATGAATCGATAAATGGGTTTTCACATGCACCCTGTTCCCCCTCACACAATTTCCCCTTGCATTCTCGCATTCATGTGATACATTGGTTATAAGTGACAAACCTACATTGATAGATTTTTTTATATTTGATGTTTTTATTTTAGGCTGCAAAAGCAAAAACAAGCAAACAAACAATAACAGCAAAAAACTTGAAATAGGCTTGTCAAATGATGTAAATTCATCCTTTCTAGGGAAGCAGAAGGTAGACCCTACCATAAAGAAAGATGCTTAGTTAATGGTTAACCTCCATTAAAAATTACATTTAAAAGTACAGTTAAAATAATGATAGCGCACGTGCTCTCTCTCTCAAATAAAACAATAAATACAAATAAATACAAAAACAAAAGTAGTTGAGACAAATATATGATTAAGAATTTCCAGCTGTTGACTGGGGCTTCAATCACCTGAAGGCTCTCTGGGGCTAGAGGGTCTGCTTCCAAGATGACTCATTCATATGGCTGTTGACAGTTCCTCACTACATGGTTCTCTCCACAGGACTTCGTAAATGTCCTCCTGACAACATAATGTCTGGCTTTGCCTACATCAAATAATCCGAGAGAGAGAAAAATAGAAACCACAATGCCTTTTATGAATTAGTCTCAGAAGTCATACTCTGTTTCTGTGGTGAATAGGTCAACCCTACTCATTGTGGGAGGGGACTAAACAATTTTGTGATTACTAGGAGGTAGGGATCATTTGGAGCCATTTAGGAGGCTGGATACCACACCATATACCCATGAACAATAGAAGTGTAGTCATACACTGGAAACTTTATAGTAATGAAAACAAATGAAGTACAGTTATACACAGCAATGTTGATGAATCTTAAAAATATAATCAGTGACAGAAGCCAGATAAAAATAACACAGAATATATTACTACACTCATATGAAGTATTAAAAGGGCAAAATTAAACTATAGTATTTAGGATTCCATACTTAGGTAATAAAATCATAAAGAATAGGAAAATAAATACTTACCTTAGGGAGGAATTGAGCCTTGGTAGTGTACAAGGCTGAGCTGTACATTTATGTTCATACATATTTTATATATGTTTGATGTATTTAACAATTTGAAAGTTTTTTTTAAATTTTACTTCATGGATATTATTTTGGGACTCATTACAAAATTAAAATCAGTATTATTGATTATACTTTTTATAAAGTATTTTAACCCCAACTAATTCCATTTGCAATAATCTCCAATTGTGTGATCATACATATAAGTGCATCCTATCAATTAGGAATGGCTACAATATTAATACCATGTTTTCAAAGGCTATAATATCCCATTCCTCCAGTGAATGCCTTCACATTTGTGTTTTATATATATGAATTTTTTTTCCTTTGGGATGAAGATTCCCTAGTTATGAGACTAGTTGTAGAGATGCTACAATAAACACACATGTACACACACACACACACACACTCACACCTGGAGAAGGAACCACACCCACATTTATGAGCATAGTTTCAGGACAGTGGAACATTAGGATTCATATAAATTAGGTTTGGCAAAGTAAGTGTATGACCTTGCTGTGATTATCTGACTCTCAGTAATTTTTACAAACTATAGGCAATAAGACCATATTTCATGTGGAAGTAAATCTATTAAAATACTTAACAAAGTGACATATACTAAAAGATAAAGGGCTTTGGGATTACATTGTCTTTTGTATTAACATATATTCTCTCTTCCATTGGTATGGACAATTGGAATGGGATTTATTTATCTTATCAAATACGGGGCCCTTTCTGTTACTCACCTGTCAAATCTTACCTTTCTTAGGTAATGACATACACCAGGAGCATCAAGGGATTATTGGCTACTACATTCCAAAACAGGACATCTGCTGGGGAAAGGTGATTATAGAAATCTAGGCTTCTAGCATTATGTATAAAAGAGGACTGATAGAAGGAGGCATTGGGATTCAAGCATGTGGAATAGGAGCCTGACACTGGCAGAGGAGAAGAAACTTCATGTTACTTTTCAGAGGCCACTGTAGTTTGACTGAGAGTTCTGACCCTTATTAATTCTATCATTCTATCATATCAAGAGAATACGAATGAAAAACTGCCTCCTCTCTATTTTTCAACTATCTTTCCTTCTACTTTCTATCTTCCTCCTTCTGTGTCTTTTTGTTGCTAAGCATAAACCTGGCAAGAGTTGGGGAATGATTGGGTGGGGAAAAGGGTCATCTGAGGATATTACAATGGTAATACATCATTTTTTTCTATTAAAGGTGTTTAGTATTTTGGAAGAAGCTAAAGCGCTATTCAATCTAGAAGACTATTCTGTCAGTCAGATAACACTGGAACAAATCTTCCTGACTATTGCTAATACTGATATAAAACAGGAAATACTCAAATAAATCTGCTATGAGATTCAGTTCCAATCAGTGACCGGTATGTCTTTCTTAGATTGCTGTCTGCGATTAGATACTAATTACTGTTAGACACACAGGCAGACTTCTCCCTCTCCCTCTGTGTCTTTCTGTGTGTGTGTCCATGTGTATACACAAATTGAACCCCCAAAGAAGAAAATGTGTAGATTTAAGATTAAGATTAAAATAAGTGACCTGTTGTGAATAACTAAGATTTTACACTTGAAAGCTATCATGTTGGCTTACCACAGTTTCATGAATACTGGCAGAAGACACTGGAATCCTGGGTCAGAGATAGGAATTTATTACAGCAATAGCAGTATTCAGAGATTATATTTGTGCCAGTTCTTTAATCCCTAATTTTAACTTATTTTTTAAAGTGTTTATTTCTGAGAGAGAGAGAGACAGTGTGAGCAGGGGAGGGGCATAGAGAGAGGGAGACATAGAATCCCAAGCAGGCTCCAGGCTCCAAGCTGTGAGCACAGAGCCCAACACAAGGCTTGAACTCGAGGACTACCAGATCATGACCTGAGCCAAAGTCAAATGTTTAACTGACTGAGCCACCGAGGCACCCCAATGTCTAATTTTTATAAGGCAACATAAAGAGAGCCAGGTAATGCCTGTACATTCAGTGGGTTGTGTTACAGAAGAGGAACTTTGGGCTTATGGAACCCAAATATTTTCTAATGGGCCATAAATAAACCTGCCCTACCTTGGCTCTGGAAGGAAACATTCTTAGTTTACTAAACATTAAGTAAATGTTTCCTCTGATACAGAGGGAAATATGGTCTCTTTTCAAGGCTGTTTGCTCTACAATCATCCTTGAAAAAACAGTCCAAAGCAAAAGGGCATTAGTGCTTCTGTTTGCAAGTCATGCAGAAATGCAAGAGACCCATGAAGAATTGTCTCCCAATAAATATTTGCCCCTTATTTCCACACCATCTTGGCTTCTGGAAAATTTCTTCTTGAGTATCCCACCCCATCAGCCACTCTGGTTAATCTAAGATTGGGACTGAATTTAATTTGTCTCATACAATTTTTTACTATGTATAGACATAAGTAAATAGGCCCAAGAAAAAATAGAAAACTTAAGCTGATTAATAATAGTTTTTTAATAAAAATATTAATCGGGGGCACCTGGGTGACTCAATCAGTTAAGCGTCAGACTTCGGCTCAGGTCATGATCTCATGGTTCATGAGTTTGAGCCCCAAGTCGGGCTCTGTGCTGACATCTCAGAGCCTGGAGCCTGCTTCAGATTCTGTGTTTCCCTCTCTCTCTCTCTGCCCCTCCCCCCATTCATGCTCTGTCTCTCTCCTTCAGAAATAAACATTTAAAATTAAAAAAAAAAAAGAAAATGTTAATCAGAACTCATCCCATCTGACTCTCCAGAAAAAGGCCCAGTTGAGTTTAACTACTTTCAAGGAATCTCTGTATTTTATAAATTGTTCCTGAAAATATAAGAACTGCAAAATTGGTACCATTTTATGAGGTCATATAACCTTGATACTAACAATCATATAAACTTGATACTGGATAAGCATAAATTAAGAAAACTTTTAATTCTATTTCACTTATGAAAATAGATTTGGGCAGATTGCTTTCTAAACCTTCTGTCCATCATCATCCTGGTATTTCATTTTCTTACACTCCTGGGTTCTACTTTTTTTAGTATACTGTATCTTCCTCTTTCTTGATTTTTGTCCTCTTTTTGCTAAGGGGAAACCACAAATAACTTTCTAGGCAAGAGGAGGGAATTTCTGAGTAATTGCCTGGCTGAAAATGTTTTTGTACTTCACACTGCTGGGACAGAATGTCTGGGTATAGAATTCTACTCTAAATAGTGTATTTTCTCAGAACATTGAAGACATTATCCCAGTCTCCTAACAGAGATTGCTAATTAGCATTCCTTTGTAGTTAAACAAGTCCCACCCCAAACATGAACACACCCAGCTCTCCCATCTCCCCAAGATTTTTTCCCTTTATGCTTGGGGTTCATACATTTCATGAAGATCTTGGTGTAGGTCTTGTTGCATTCATCCTGTTACCCAACAGACTCCTTCAAGCTCAAGTCTTTCTTGAGTTTTGAGGAAATGTTTTCAATTATTTATTTAGTGGTTGCTCCCCCTCTATCTTCCCCTGTTCTCTTTTTCTGTATTTACTATTATGCAAATGTGAGATCTCCCACATTAGTGATTTAAGTCCCTTACGTTTTCTGCCATATTTCTTTTGTTTTTTCTGTATCCTCAGAGAGGGCCTCTGTTTTGTCTTCCAGCCCTTATCTTATTTCTTTTAAGCAATGGAATTTTTCATTTCAAAGGGTTCTTGTCCCACTAATGTCTCCTTTTTAAAAAAGCATCTTCTGGTTTTATGCATTGCAGGCTTTTCGAATACCTGAGGATTCTACACTTGGAGACATCTGGGTGCTGTACCCTACCTGACTGGAACAACTATTCTAGACACTTTTAAATTTTTCATATTTTCCCTATATTTTTAAGATTTCCAAATCACATGCCTACTCCAAGCTGTGGGCTTCTCCAGGACTCCTCTGAGAAAATCTGCACCCAAATCTCGTGTATCCCCTCTTGCTTGCTTGGTGACAAAGTCTCTTGTTTTCATTTCTCACCACATTTCCATCTGCTTTCTAACTTGCAGTCTTTTATACTGTTAATCTACTCATGACCCTTGCCTTTTGTTTCCCTTTTTTGTTAGAGGTTTATTTCCATTCCATTCATTTTAGAGGAGAGAAGCACCATGTCCTCTGAAATCCGAAGAATAAGATTTAAGCTAGAGAAGAAAACACACACAGACACACATACACACACACACACACACAACATATTCAATCGCTAAAGCTTATTACGTTGGTAATAAACTTAAGAGCATACATTAATCAAGGACGGGTAGGGCTAACCAGTGTAAAGGGATAAAGAGGGCATGGCGCAGGAAGTCCTGATGAGAAGGAGACTTGTTGCAGGAAATAAAGAACACGGGGTGCCTGGGTGGCTCACTCTGTTGAGCACCCACTTCCACTCAGGTCATGATCTCACTGTTCCATTGGGGAGTTTTAGCCCTGCCTCTGGCTCTTCGCTGTCAGCACAGAGCCTGCTTGGGATCCTCAGTTCTCTGCTCTCTCTCTGCCCCTCCCCCTCTCTCACATGCGTGCATGATCTCTCTCTAAAAAAAAAAAAAGAAAAAGAAAAAACATTAAAAACTAAAACAAAACAAAACAGGAAAGAAATAGAGAACACGTCAGTAAAAAGGCTGACAAAAAACGGTGGGAGACGGAGGACGTAGGGTGCAAGGGTAGGGAGAGGACAAGCTAAAGTAAAGCAAGAGGAAGTGGGGTTATGGAAGATACAGGCTGGAGGGGCTGAGGGCAGTGGGACACCAAAACCCGAGCCCGAAAGAGGCTGGCCAAACGCAGGGAAGGGGCGGGCGCCTGCGTGAGGGTGGAGGGGCAGGGTGTGGGGACACGCGCTGGGACGGAAGGGGCGGAGGCGCAGGAGGAGTCGCGGGGAGAGGCNGGAAGGCGGGGGCACGCGCCGGGGGGGAGGGGGGGCAGGGAGTAGGGATGCACGCGCTGGAGCTTCCAAGGTGTGGGGATACACCTGTTGAGGCTGAGGGAGCGCGGCGCACGCGCTGAGGGGCCAGGGAGTGGGGGATACAGGCGCGGGGCCTGAGGGAGAGGGGCGCACGCGCAGGTGGCTCAGGGGAGGGCCGCCAGCGTGGAGGTTTGGAGACCGCGGGCGGCGCGCTGGGTTTTGAGCGCAGCCAGAGCCGCGGGAGCGAGGTGTCTTGGGTGAGTATCGCCATTGGCTGGGGC
>NW_027529443.1:6687525-6738444 GCF_008692635.1 Crocuta crocuta | reverse complement strand
AGCCTCTCGCCAAGTTCTCTGCGGAAGGCAGCTGTGGCGCCAGCTGCCAGGGAGACTCGGAGCCGTGTGGCGAGTGCCGGCAGGCCCCTTGCCTGGAGCTCCTTCCCACCCATCAAATCTGGGTCCACACAGGGCCTTCGATCCCACCTTGCTGAAGGCCTGAAGTCCAACGTGATGGGTCAAAGTGTGCCCTGGCTTTGTAAAGTTCTGGAAAATTTAGGTTGATTCCTGAAATTCGGCGAAAAATTTGAAATGACTTTTTCCTCTTTACCCAGTCAGGACTGAAGTCACTGTGTACCATCTAATTTGATTTCTACTTGAAAATGACCTGTGTATGTTTTGTTTCAGTGTTAAAATATAGTTTGTGCGTGCAGTGACTATAAATTAAGTAATTTTATTTTGAACAGCTTGTATTTAAAAACGTAATTTTTAAAAATGTTTATTTATTTTGAGAGAGGGAAAAGGGAGGGACAGAGAGAGAGACAGACAGACTACCAAGCAGGCTCCAGACCATTTTTAAAGAAAGAAGTGGCAAAACCTACTGGCAATCTGTGGGGGGAGTAAATGATAAAAGAACAGCCACATGGGTCTGTACTTGGGGAACCATGAACAGAGTTAAGGAAGTTGAGAAGGTGAATTTGTCAGCAAAATCTTGTGCCTTACTGGCTTTCTCATGGCCCATGGTTTTGTTAGTAAGCCTCAAAATGGAAGTCCAACTACATTGTAAAATGTCAGAACAAGAGCTACTGAGACCAGGGCTTTCCCGGAGAATCCAATACAATGGTCACTGGAAATATAAAGGTTCTGCCCTTCCACCACCATCACAGATACTAGATTGAACAGTGAGTATATTCAAATCTTTACCTTAACCAACCCAACAAAACTGAGTAAGCTCTCTCTTTGGACACTTTGATGATTCTAGAGATACTGAGATTTTAAAAGAGAGAGGGAGAGAGAGATCCTCCTGCCTAGAGTTTAGTCTTTAAGAAAAAGCATAAATAGATATAAAAGATACCAAAGTTTCATATCCCATAACACGGGAAAAAAGCAGTGTGTGTTAGGAAGAAATTCATTCACTCCTTTTTTCAGAATATTGAACACATACTCTATGCCAAACACTGCTAAACACTGAACACCTAGTAAAGAACTCCACAGAAGAAGTGTCCCTTTCCTGGTTTTATATTTTAGTAACAAAGATAATAAACAAACAAGATACAGATTGATAAATGCCATAAGAGAAATAAAGTGATAAGAGAGAGTAAGAGTTGGCCAGTCTTGGAAATCTAATACACTCAAGTTCATAGGGGTAAATAGTTCCTACTAAGTAGTTTATACAGTTAACTAGAATTATAACTCAAGCCCATGGAATCACTGGAAATTTTCCAGTTTCTCTTTACTGCATATCCAGTTAATTTCCTGCAACATTTGGAAAGATGACATTTCTTTTGATGCTGCCATTCCTAAGAATACATCAGATTTTTTTGTACAGGTTTTGTAAGAAAGATATCCAGAAGCGTGAATATAAAAAACAGGGTTTGGTTGGGGGAGTTTTTTTTTAAGCAGGAGGATTATTATTCAATGAGCTGTGTGCTAGATAGATATTTTTCTACTCTTAGAGATGGGGAATGGGAGGCATTGACCTTTGTAGCTATTTTTTTAAGTTCTATTCTTTTTAGTTGTTATCTCTGCATGGAATAATGTGTGTGTGAAAGAGTAATATAAAAATAGGAGTATAGCATTTCTGATATTTGATTCCAGTAAACATTTTGTTGGGCATTCTACATTTCTCCTCTTTAGTCTTTACCAGTGGTGAATTGCTTCTTCAAATAGAATAATGGCAGTGGTGTTTAAGCAGATTACATTTCTTCTTAGGGAGAATTTTGCTTTAAAAATAAATATACTTAGGGGTGCCTGTCTGGCTCAGTTAACACCCAACTCTTGATTTCTGTCAGTTAAACGTCTAACTCTTGATTTTGGCTCAGGCCATGATCTCACGGTTTGTGGGATCAAGTTATGCTTAGGGCTCTGCACTGACAGCGTGAAGCCTGCTTGAGATATTCTCTCTCTCTCTCTCTCTCTCTCTCTCTCTTTCTCTCTCTCTCTCCCCCCCCCGTTCTGCCTCTCCCTGTCCCATACCCTGCTCACATGCTCACTTTCTCTCTCTCTTAAAATAAATTTAAAAACTTAAAAAGTAGAGTATACTCATCTAAAAAATAAGGGGGGACTTAATACCTGATGAGTAAATATGTTATAGTAACTGATACTTTCTATTTCAGGATCACAGATTCAAAACGAGCATTTGGATCATCAGAAAATCAAACACACACTAGAGTTAGGGAGCTGTTAGTATGTTCTTTAGAAAGGTGGGTGATTGGCATATATATTTGTAAGTCCAGAAACCCACTTTGGTTAAAGGTTAGAAAAGGAAGTAAGAATACCACTAATAAGAGTAAGTCAAGGCAAACATTTGATCAGATGTGACCGGCATATGGGTTTCAGGAAGACACAAATACTGAATAATGCAGTACTCACACAGACATAAATACTGATAATGCAAACCAAAAAGAAGTCTGATGAGACAGGATCCAGCTTCCACAGGAATTGGAATAGGTGGGCAAAATGTGCTGGAGAACAGACACAACATACTAACCTCAGAAAGTTTGATAATTAACAGTCTTTTGCCAAAATAGTTTCCAAATACTTCCCCTTTGGTCATCAGAAAGCTTAGGGGGGGGTGCGGGGGGCAGGGGCCTGGGTGGCTCCATTGGTGGAGTATCTGACTTTGGCCTAGGTCATGATCTTGCCATTCCCAAGTTCGAGCCCCATGTCAGGCTCTGTGCTGACAGACTGGAGCCTACTTTGGATTCTGTGTCTCCCTCTCTCTCTCTGTCCCTCCCCTACTCATGTCTCTCTGTCTCTCAAAAATAAATAGACATTTAAAAAAAATTTTGTTTATGAGCACTGAGTGTTATGTGGAAACTAATTTGACAATAAACTATTAAAAAAAAAAATTTTTGTTTAAGAAAGCACCTTAGGGGGAATAGCTGATTGAAGTGTGGAGTGACTAAACAAGAAAGACAGCTTTTGATAAGAAGATACTGACACTTTTGAGTACATGGAGCATTAGGGATTAAGGAGTGAGGGAGGAAGGGATAACAAAACCTTGATGTGACATTAAACACTATGTTCTTGTGTCTTTCATTTTGTTTCAGAAGCAACAGTGGATTCTTCTAATCAGGGAATTTATACTAGAATTGCTGTTTACTGTCATTCTCTTGGTATTTTGAAATTCTGGTTCTATAAAGCATATGGATGCTTTCACAGTTGCAAATCAGTCCCTCCAGAGTCCGCCTTCTTATTTCCTTAATACCAGTGTCTAAAGAAACTGGGAACTGGTTTATATAATTTCCAAAAATGAAGTACTGAAAAATCTAACTAAAATGACACAACAGATTTTATTAAATATTAAAAGAAACTATTAACAATTATATTCTATATGGCAGTTCGTTTCTTTAAGTAATTTTCAGTTTACTTTATACTTGGCCCTCATAATTTTAAGCAACCCAAGAGAGAATTAGTTACCTCATGAGTAAAAAAAAAAAAAAAAAAGACAAATTAGGATGTGACCCATAAAATGAGGAATTTTAATTAAATTGTTGGTGCAGATCCTTACTTAGATTTTACATCTTCTTGTCTATGGTCGTGGGGCCAACAATGGATGATGCTTAACTGTAGACGACAGTTGAAATTCTCCAAATGAAAGTTGACTCTGCAAGTGAGGAGTTTTACAGAAAATCAGGAAACTGAAGTTTTGCCATCTGTGGCAAACAAAAGGAAAAGCACAACAGTGGCTTAACAAATTTGTCTCTGTAAAGTTGTCTGATACGTCTCATTCCCACAGATAGAGTATCAGATATTATTGCCTTTATGTTGAAAGCTTACTTCTTGGATTTTCTCCCTTCATAGTTCATTTCCTCAGAGGAAATTTTTAAATACATTAAATATTATAAGGACTCTGTGTGATGGCTGCTGTTGTATTTGACCAGGACTTTGAACATAATAATGATTCCTTACCACTTAAGGTGAACACTTAATTTAAAATGTCCCCAGGGTTATAATAAGAATTTAATTATCAGATCTAGAATTGCTCATTGGAATTTAACTGCTTCATTAATCAACATATTTACTCTCACAGTATCTCCGCCAAGACCAGAATTGACAAGTTTTGGTTGATCTAGTTAAGAACCCACATGATCTTTGGTAGTTTAGGTCTGGGAACCAGTATTTTTTCTGAGGAGGAACTGCTTTGAATTTTTCTGAAATTTTGTGATTACTGGGTAAGTGAGTGAACATGGCACCAAAGATTTAGCAGGGGGATCTTCTGTGGATTTCATGAAGCACTAGACAAATGGTTAGAGGATGTGAAATTAATGGCTGTCTAGGTCAGCTATTGAAAAATCTTCAAAGCTCCTGAGCAGTTACTGTCAACTTATCAAGGAGGATGTGTTTGGTACTTCATCTGCCTAAATGGAGGTCTAGCAGAAACAGCTACCTTCTCAAGATTCCAAAGTCCTCATTCTTTTCTTCTCATAGTCTGGTTTACAATAACAGATTCAGTGGCTTGAAATCATTTCATTCATTCCCCATACTGGTGGAGTATCTGCTATGTTCCAGGCGACACAGTAGGTATTCAGGGATGAATGCCCTTATTCAGTGATGAACAAAACAAGCTTATCTCGTGGCTGTCCTTCTAGTGGAGAGGGAAGTGGATACACAATTAAGCTATTATCAGTATTAACTCTAGTAACTAATATTAGCAATTGTGATGACTAATTATTTTGTGTGTTAATAATTAAGGTGCTATGAACAGGAAGAAACAATTATGCTGTGAGGAAGACTATCAAAAAATGACTCTGGAAAGGTGGCATTTAAACTGAGAGGTAAAGGGTAAGAAGATACCAGCCAGCTAGCAGAGGTCAAGTTCAGGAGTACCTTCCAGCTGGAGAGAGTATCACTTGTTCAGCCCCTGAGGCTGGAAAAAAGATTGATGTGATTAGATCATCTGACATCTAGAGGTGAAGCAAAGGGAATGTTGGAAAGGTATGCAAAAGCATTGTAGGCCTTGATAAGAGTTTACATTTTATTCCAAGTACAATCAAAAGTCATTAGAAGAGATTTACCAGAAGAGCACTTCTTTTTAACACCAAGCATATAATACCTACAACAAACACTTAATGGGAATTTGTTAGTTGTGCCAAATTTAATTCGGTAGTCTCATGTTAGACTATCGGTTGGTCCTTAGTACTATCTGAGAGGAGATTTAATACAGTGGCAGGGATAAGAGCCAAATTTTGTAGAATTAATAATAAATATAAAAATAAAAAAGTAAATGTAGTCATTTTACTCTACTTAACTAGCTTTTGATAAAAGGTATATGTGGGGCACCTGGGTGGCTCAGTTAAGCCTCCGACTTCAGCTCAGGTCATGATCTCACAGTTCGTGGGTTCGAGCCCTGTGTCAGGCTCTGTGCTGACAGCCAGCTCAGAGTCTAGAGCCTGCTTCAGATTCTGTGTCTCTGTCTCTCTCTGCCCCTCCCCTACTCCAACTCTCTCTCTCTCCTTCTCAGATTCTGTGTCTCTNGTTAGACTATCGGTTGGTCCTTAGTACTATCTGAGAGGAGATTTAATACAGTGGCAGGGATAAGAGCCAAATTTTGTAGAATTAAATAATAGATAAATATAAAAATAAAAAAGTAAATGTAGTCATTTTACTCTACTTAACTAGCTTTTGATAAAAGGTATATGTGGGGCACCTGGGTGGCTCAGTTAAGCCTCCGACTTCAGCTCAGGTCATGATCTCACAGTTCGTGGGTTCGAGCCCTGTGTCAGGCTCTGTGCTGACAGCCAGCTCAGAGTCTAGAGCCTGCTTCAGATTCTGTGTCTCTGTCTCTCTCTGCCCCTCCCCTACTCCAACTCTCTCTCTCTCCCTCTCAGATTCTGTGTCTCTCTCTCTGCCCCTCCCCTGCTCCAACTCTCTCTCTCTCTCTCAAAAATAAATAANTTTGTTAGTTGTGCCAAATTTAATTCGGTAGTCTCATGTTAGACTATCGGTTGGTCCTTAGTACTATCTGAGAGGAGATTTAANCACCCGGGGGGCTTTTCTTTAAAATGAAGATTCCTAGATCCCAAACCCTGTAGATTCTGATTCAATCAGAGTGATGGAGAATCCAGGAATCTGCATTTGAGCTAGTATTCCACCTAATCCTAATGCGTATTTGGCTGTGGGGCAAAAATAGGATAGGCTTCCCAGGGATTCACAAATTAAGGCTTGCAATTTTAATACCTACAAAGTCATTTTTTTTTCCTACTGCCCAGCCCCCCTCAGTGCCCACAGCCCACAGGTCAGGAAGCTGGGCAGTGGTTCGGGGCTGCGCTTCCTCTGGCATGGCTCCACTCCGAGAGGCCCATGGACATGGGCCCGCCATCAATCACCGTGCACAAAGTAATTTTTATTCTTGGGAATTAATACCAGGTGACAACATATCTTCAGTCATGCCACCACTCAAATAAGACTTCTATTAAAGCCATAATGAATAGATGATAAACAATTTTCCTTTCTTTCCCAAACTTATACCAGTGTCAAAGCCTCCTTGCTACTTGAGTCAAAATAATTTCAAAGAGGACAGATCAGGCTGCCTTGCTTGAAGAATTTCAGATTTTTTGATATCATGAGCTCTAAACTGGACATCATAAGAATGGAGCACTGGCATCTAGGCTGACTCCAGAATATTCTTTTTAGGTAGGGTGTGAATCCTGAGGTTCCTTCCTTTCTTGTCTTTGCAATCTTATGAAACAAGTGATCTCTCTTGGGTACTCTCCTTCATATCTGACATCAACCAAGAAAGTGCATAGCAAACTTACTCAGATGCCACATACAAGTAAGAGAAAAGTGAAGCGCAGAGTTTTTAAGACAAAAGGAATGTGTATTTCTGTTTAATAAAATGCACAGATCCAAGAGAAGCGGGAGAATAAAACATTAACTAGAGGAGCTTTGATTTCAGATCCTGACCACTAAAGTGAGGTGTCAAAAATAACCATGAGCTTGGCCCCTGCACAGGGATGATATACAAATTAGTAAAGCATTCCATATTTTAAAAATTTTTACATAACCATGCCCAATTATGATTGGTAGCTACTGTAAACATTTATGAGTCATAGTTTTCTCCATTAAGGAGATTAAAATCAAAGAAGGGTTAAAATCAAAGAAAGCTAAAATGTTGATTCTGGTTGAAACTGGGCAGTAGGTAAATGGGAGTTCATTATACTGTCCCTTTAACTTCTGTTTGTCTGAAAATGTCAATAATGTTTTTTCTTTTAATCTAGTTAAGGAAGATAAAACATGAATGAACAATCAATTACAATACAAGGCAGTCAAATTCCAAGAAGGGAGAAAAAATTCCAGGCTATAGTGCTATTTGCCTGGGTAGAAATCTGACAGGAACAGGGAAGGAAATGCCAACAATCAAAATTAGGGATTAGGAGGAGCCATGATTAATGCCTATGGCTCTAACACGGCAAGATGATGTTCCCAAGTACAAGATCATACCACTTTCCTGGATATGTGGTATCCTCCTTCCTTATGATGTTTCTCCCCACCCACCCAACTCCAGCTCGAGGCAGGAAGTTAGGTTCCATGGAGTCAAATTTGACTCTACATTAAGAAAACTAACAAAACTTTTCAGCAATATACTCCTCTGGTCTTCCATGTCTATTCTCTTCTTGTCTGTTCCTTTCCTCTCCAGGGCTTGCAATGTCTCCTACACAGAAACAATTTCAAGGACCTAATTTTCTTCTGCAATAAAATTCTGAGTTGTGGCAGAAATCTGACATGAGCTAGTAAGGCAACCTGGAGAAATTTCAAGGTTTTCTGTCACATACACCCTTGTTTTTATGCTAGTCTGGGCCATGGGCATTATAAAAGAGGAAAAGAGGTTTTAAAAATACATTTAAAAAGCAACACTAAGTAAGGAGATGTAAGCAATCTGGAAACTCATCTAAAGAATGCTCTTCTTCCCTCCCTTTTTTCTCCTTTATTTCTTATACTCTTGGTCACTCACTTTCTCCTTCTGTGTCTTCCATCCTTAACTCTTTTACTACTTCCCTCCATTTTGGGGGCTTACTCCTCCAAGCATTAATTATTCAAAAGATATAGGGAGTGACAACGCAAAGGGAGAATTGGGGCTCATGGATCCAGCCTCCTCTAGCACTATAATTACATAATTAGCTGTACAACTGGTTGGGAGCTGAAGAAAAGCATGAGGTGGAAAACATACAATACCTACCAACCACACATGTTAACAATGGCATCCCATCTAAACTACACACACACCCTTCCTCCTCTTATAAGCAAGTCACTGAATTACATAGGACACTGATATGATGTGGAAGTGGTAGATCTGTCCACAAGATGGCAGTCCTACTTTGTAGTGTATAACAAAAGGAAATTTGCAGTGGTACAAAATACGAATGAACTTAGAATTATATTATTTATGTAGGTGATAGCATGAATTAAATTTCAGTTCCCACCACATATGAACAGAATTTTTTATTTAGGTCACAGTTACATTTTGAGGTGTAGGTGGTGTTACATCCAAAGAATAAGGGAACATTCTAAATAGGGGTAAGTGTGTGTGTGTGTGTGTGTGTGTGTGTGTGTGTGTATTCCACCTAACCTGAACTGTTGGATGAAGTTCCAATGACTGGACTCTCACGAGTGCAGCTGATTTGGGGTTAATTCTTTTTTTCTTTTTTTAATATTTTTATTTATTCCTAGGAGAGAGAGAGACAGCATGAGCAGGGGAGGGTCAGAGAGAGAGGGAGTCACAGACTCTGAAACAGGCTCCAGGCTCTGAGGTGGCAGTCAGCCCAGAGCCCGACGCGGGGCTCGAACCCACGAACCGCGAGATTAGGACCTAAGCAAAAGTCGGACGCTTAACCCACTAAGCCACCCAGGCGCCCCAATTTGGGGTTAATTCTTAAAAAGCACTGGAAATAGAGGTTTATATTCCATGTTAATGAATTTGAACTTTATTCTGAAAAACATGGGGAATCATTGAAAAATTTTAAGCAGGTGGGTGACTCTATCAGAGCAATGTTTCCCCAACTTCACTCCTTGGTATAGTACCTTCATTGTTTTTGCCATAACTATTACCAGTAGTTAATTTACTCACTGTTGTTTAGGCCTACTTTTACACTTTTACAATGTATTTAAGGAGGAAACTCATTACCAGCATTACCTGATATAACAAATATCCAAAAATAAATGTACAACTATTGAAATGGAAGTGTTCATTTATAAACTTAAAATTATCTCATGCACTGCTAGTGTTAAGTCTCCCACACTTTGGGCTACTCTCCTATGTGGTATGGACTGTTAGGGGTACCTACTGAAGACACAGATAGTGGGTGGGGTCTTAGATTTCACCTGAAATCCTGTTAGACAGCTGTAGGCATGAAGCCAGTTAGCTAGAGACTAAAGAGTTAGATATAAGTTCGTCTATGCCTTGTAAATGTCTATAGCACCACCAACCCTTCTGAAATTTCAATGTGCATATGAATCTTGTGAAATGCAGATTCTGATTCAGTGTGCAGATTCTGCATCTCTAACTCTAAATGGTGTTAATGCTGTTTTTCCCCAACCGTGCTACGGCAGCACAGTACGAGACTGTAATTTCCTGAAGGGCAGGGGACCATGGTTCAGTCTTTAGCATTGCCATGGAAGGTGACTTCATGGTTAATACTCACTGAAGAAGGGTGAACTTTCTTCCCCTGGACAATCAGAGGACTCCCAGTATGCAGGTTTCAGCTCAGAAGTACCCCCAAGACACACCCCTGATATTCAAAACATTTTAATTTTTCTCATACGAAAATTAGAGTTAAGTTTTTGTTTTCTACTTAGCCCCAGGCTAGAATATAAATTTCATGAAAGCAGAGACCTCAAATGTGACGACTGACTCAGTTTCAAAACTCAGCCCATTTGTATCTCCCGCCTGTTCTGGGAGTTAGAGCAGCGAGTTCATTGGACAAGACGTCTATTCCCAAAGAGCTAATGATCTAGTGAGGACTTTACCAAGCAAAGGACAGTCACGTCCGCCTTCGAAGCCGGTTTCTGAAAAAAAGCAGATAGGAAAAACTCTCCTTAAACTCCTGCTGAGAAGGAGGTGAAACGGCGCAAGCGGAAGTAAACCCAGGCACCGCGGGTGAAATCCCGGGAAGGGGGCTCCCTCATTGGACAATCCGGATCGGGAAAATCCAAAGTGGCGGGGGGGGGATTGTGATGGGATGTGGTAGACGTAGTCAGAGCAGGATTACAGAGTGTAATATCCGGGCCAGGACTAGAATCCAAAAAGTGGTAACATAAGTCATCTTCTGAATATTTACTTACAAAGTTATGCGTCTGCCTATCCTGCGTCTTGGAGTAATTGGACTGGCCCAACCTCCTCCAGGGAGCAGTAGAGCGCTGCCCGCATAGAGAGTCCTCTTCACGTAGAAGGCGTGGGAAAGAGTGTCGCGGGGGAAGCTGGGAAACTCCGTCGTCGGCCACCATCTTGCTTTCCTTTAAGCTGGCTGTGACCGTGAATTAGAGCAATCTTGAGCCATGAAGCTGCTAAGCAGAGCTGGGTTTTTTTCGGTGAGCACAGCCGGCGGGCTTGGGAAAAGGTTGGGGACCAGTTTGTCAGCATGTCAGGTGATACGGACCGGAGGTACTTGGTTTGGAGTTCCGAGGCCTTGGGCTTCCGTCTGCCCTTCAACCCGAACTCTGCGGGCCAAGTGGGCTGCAAGCTGGGTGGGTCAGGCATTGGAGGTACAGCTCGTGCTACGAGCAGAAGAGACCTAGCGCCGGAAGACCTGAAGAGGATAGGGAAAGGGCTTGAGACTGGAGGTGAAGTGACTCGGTGGAGAGACCTCTGAAGGTCACTGCTGCGCTTGGCGTGCCGGGGGAGACAGCGAGTCCTGGGGGGCTGGAGGCCGGCGAGGACCTAGCCGTCCACCCTTGCCCTGTCAGCTTCGGCCTCTGCTTCTTAGTATATCACGGAGCATCAGTTTCCCCAACGGTTAAGTTGGGCTTATGAGTAAAATGTTAAAGAGGAAATGAGCAAATTGCCATACAGTGCTTACTACTGCGCCTGGAACTTATTATGGTGCCCTGGCAGTATAACGTGTTTTTCTTGATGTTAGAGAATTCTATGAGGGGCTCTTGGTCAGCCCTCCGGGGCTGTTTAAGACTCCTCTTTCAAGCCCAGGCAAAACAGAGCTCAAATGTCAGCTCTGCTATCACTGTGGAACGGTGGTTATCATCGGGGGAAGTGAGGAAATTTTAAAAACCTCAGGTGGGCCAGGTTTGCCGCCAGGAAATAGTTGGCAATATCTGCATACATTTTTGGTTGTAATAACCTGTGGGGAACGCACCTGGCATCTAGAGTCTAGAGGTGCAGCAAAATATCCTGCAGTGCGCAAACACACACCTCCCCACAACAAAAAATTAGCCCAAGATGACCATAGAATATGGGTTACTAGGTAACCTAGTAATCTGCTAGAGTGGTGCAAAATAACAGGGAATGGAGTTTCCCTCTCCCTAATGTTTAAATAGATATACTGTGGATTATATAAACCGCTGTAATTTAGACTGTAATATAGCCTAAATTACCCTTCCTGGCACACCTAGGCAAACCAATAATTAACAGCTCAGAGAGCAGCCTAGTTAAACTAGCAAAAGACCCTCAAATCTCCTCCATTTCATCCATCCCCATTTTCCAGTAGATAAAAGAACTCAAAGGTAGCAGAGTTGGAGAGGACCAATGTAAACAAATGGCAGTAAACTTTAAAGCAATTAATGTTCCTAGTTATGTCACTTATTTTACAGAAGAATAAATATGTATATACTTGGTTATTAACATAATCTAGTAATGGTATGACAATTATGAGGATAATTCTTTGCACCTGATTTGAGTGGGACCGATTATAGGCAGTACATAATCAACAAAGCTGTTTCTTTAGGGGAAAAAGCCTAAATCTCCCTTAGCAGTGGAACTATAGATTATTCATACTTGAACAGCTATGCTCACGTATCTTAGATTACTTTTTTATTTTTTTTATTTATTTTTTTAAAATTTCTAGGAGAGAGAGACAGCGTGAGCAGGGGAGGGTCAGAGAGAGAGGGAGACACAGACTCTGAAATAGGCTCCAGGCTCTGAGCTGGCAGCACAGAGCCCGATGCGGGGCTCGAACCCACGAACTGCGAGATCATGACCTAAGCGAAAGTTGGACGCTTAACTGACTAAGCCACCCAGGCGCCCCTTAGATTACTTTTTTAGAAGATCAAAAGCCAGAATCACAAGTAGAGTTAACCATACCACACCTAGCAAATGAAATTGAAAACTAGGAACCATCTTAGTACAGCGCTGATGTTGAATATATAACAAATGGCCCTTCAGGACATCACAGAGGAGGGGCATTGCAGCCTCTGATTGGAGTCCTCTGGAAACTCCAGCAATATGTTCATTTGATTTTGGGATACCATCTCTGCTGATAACTTTAGGAACCTTTGGATGAATTTTATAGCATTGTGTATCGTTTGCCCCAAAAACAATGTTATGCATTTTGGACCCATTATCCAGCATTTAAGAGGACCCTTTTACCTTTCCAGTGGCTGCATATAATAAACTGAGAATCTGCAGTAGCTGAAGCTATTGTTAATCCCAGGATGATCCAAAGTTTATATTAGGCAAAGAAATAAAACCCTTGATTGTGTGGTCCTACTGTAGCACACAAAACAGGGAAGATACTTTGGAAAAGATTGGGGTCTTGGAGGAATTTTCCTTGCTATACTCTCTTTTTAAAAGGTTACTAAAATGATTATGGAGGGGCGCCTGGGTGGCTTAGTCGGTTAAGCGTCCGACTTTCGCTTAGGTCATGATCTGGCGGTTCGTGGGTGGTTCGAGCCCCGCGTCGGGCTCTGTGCTGACTGCCAGCTCGGAGCCTGGAGCCTGTTTCAGAGTCTGTGACTCCCTCTCTCTCTGACCCTCCCCTGCTCACTCTGTCTCTCTCTCTCTCTCTCTCTCTCTCTCTCCTAGAAATAAATAAAACATTTTTAAAAAAAACTAAAATGATTATGGAGATGATGGAAAGTAATTTCCTTTGGGAAGAAGGCTAAAATGAGATTCTCTGGGGAGATCAGGAAAACAGTAATGCTAAAATCTATAAAAGGGTATGGATGTGGCAGTCCCACACCTTTTCAAAAAATTCCAAAGGATTAGAGGCCATGAAGAACCACCTAAAGCTTTAATAGGATGGTTGTAAGGAAAAAGATGGCTAAAAGGGAAAAGAAAATACAGCATTTCTTTACATTTTAAAAAATGAGCATGGGAGTGCCTGGTTAGCTCAGTCGATTAAGCATCCAGCTTCAGCTCAGGTCGTGATCTCACAGCTTGTGGATTCGAGCCCCACATCAGGCTCTGTGCTGACAGCTCAGAACCTCGAGCCTGCTTCGGATTCTGTGTCTCCCTCTCCCTCTGCCCCTCCCCTGCTTACTTTCTGTCTCTCTCAAAAATAAATAAACATTTAAAAAATTATTTTAAAAAATAAGCATGTAGGATTAGGTATTCCTTCAGGCTCTACACAAAGAGATTTAAGAGAGGTTGAGTAATTCTAAGTTAATCAGCCAAATCCATCCATGAAGTTATTTTATCACTAGACACCCGTTCCTTGGGCACACCAGAAAACAAGACACTGTTCTTGAGAGAAAATGTGTGTAACCTGTCCTTTTTGTGTTTAGAGGTTTTATTCCCTGAAAGTTGCTCCCAAAGTGAAGACCACGGCTGCCCCTGCAGGAGTGCCTCCACTTCCTCAGGACCTTGAGGTTAGTCCCACTGAGTTGCTCACTGGAACCCATACATGCCTTACTGTCTTTGGTAATATAAAAACATTGATCACATCTCACTTTATTTTAAATACAGTTTACCAAGTTACCAAATGGCTTAGTGATTGCTTCTTTGGAAAACTATGCTCCTGCATCAAGAATTGGTTTGTTTATTAAAGCAGGCAGTAGACATGAGGACTCCAACAACTTAGGAACCTCTCATTTGCTTCGTCTTGCATCCAGTTTGGTAAGCATCTTGACTCTCTCACTTTGTTCAGATATGCTATGGTATCATGGTCCAACAGAAAAGAAAAACTATCGTGGGGGTACCCTGGCTCGGTTGATTAAGCATCCAACTCTTGATCTCAGTTCAAGCCTTTATCTCAGCGTTGTAAGTTCAAGGCCCCTGTTGGGCTCTATGCTGGGTGTGAAGCCTACTTAAAAAAAATATAATAATAAGTAAACAAACAGAAAAGAAAAGAAACACTATAGGGTACTTTTGTCAAACTTTAAAAGGATCTGCTATTTAGGTAAAGTTGTTTTTAAATCTAATGACTATTAGACATTAGACTGTGATATAGTGTGATGTTTGGCAAACTTAGTGGTAAAAAATTACTAAAAACAGTTCTTTCTTTTTCCAGACTACAAAAGGAGCTTCATCTTTCAAGATAACCCGTGGAATTGAAGCAGTTGGTGGTAAATTAAGGTAGTTAAAAATAAGTAGTAGAAAGTGATGAGAACACCAGGAAATACTCGATTGTAAGAGAACTTTTCTCTGTTATCAAGATGATTAAGGATTTGTGAAGGCACAAGAAGAAAGCTAATCAATTTGACATCAAAATGTCAGACATCTTTATGACTTAAAGTAAAAATTCAAGTAACTGGCAGTAAATATTTGCAACGTACATAACATGGAAAGGATTATTTGGAAAAATAAAGAACTACAAATTAGGAGAAGACAAGCAAAATAGGAAATGGATGGACAAAGGATAGAAACAGTCTATTCCCAGAGTAGGAAGCCAGAAACACTGATCTTTACTTATAATCGACAGTGTGATGCCATTACCTATCAGATTTATAAATGGTGTTAGCACTGTTAAGAGGGAGAATGTCTTCTACAGTTAGTAGAATAAACTGATACTTGTGAATCAATCAATAAAAGAAATAAGTATTTATGGAAGAATCAAGGAATATCTAGTAAAACTGAAAATGAACATATCTTACAGCCTATGTTTTTAATCCACATACACAAAGACTGGAAACAATCTAAATGCCATCTTCAGGGAAATGGATAAATAAAGTATCATCTAGTGATGTGATGGGAAAGGTACACAGCAGTTAAGGAATGAACCAGATTATTCTCTCGTTAAGTGTTTTGTGGACAAACAAAAGATATTTTTAAGGTATCATTTTAAAAACAATACATAGTACTTGTCATTATGTTTGTCTCTAGAGTGGGAAAGAGGGAGTGAGAGAGTTAGCCAGAGAAGGTACAGAGATCTTCAACTTTAATTGCCCTTTTTTTAAAAAGTTATGGTGGAGCATACATAAAATTTACTGCTTTTGGTGTACAGGTCTTTGGCATGAAGTGGCTTTAGGAAACCATCACTACTGTCCATCTCCAGGATGTTTTTTTGTTCCCCAACTGAAACTCTCACTATTAAACCCTAAACCTCCTGTCTTTGGCCACCCCTTAACAGAGACCATTCTATGCTGTTGTTTGGAGTTCTCTAGGGTCCTCCTGAAAGTGGAATCGTAATACTTGTTTGTTTTTTCAAGACTGACTTATTTCACATAGTGTAATGTCTTCAAGGTGCGTCCATGTGTAACATGTCAGGATTTCCTTCCTCTAAAGACTTTTAAAGATATTTTAAGCTTTAGTTGACGAATATATATACTTTTACACTTTAAAGTAAGTATTCCAAAGGAATTCGTTGATTTAACAAAGATGTAAGGAAAGCTTATTGTTCTGATTTAGGTAATTCACTGTAATTTATTTCTGATTCAGTGTGACTTCAACCAGGGAAAACATGGCCTACACTGTGGAATGCTTGCGGGATGATGTGTAAGTACCTGCATGTGCTGAGGACATGTGCTTTTAAAGAAATCCTAAGCTGCTCAGTTCTTGTCTTTTTTAATGTGGCATCATGACCTCTGATTTTGGTTTTGGGTTACTATTCACAAACTGTAGAACACTGTGCTTACCACAACCCCTAAAATTTAATATAGAGAACATTACATTTATTTAGAATGGACATTGGTTATAAATTTTTGACTTGAACTCTTATCTTGATGTCTTCTGTAGTGATATTCTAATGGAGTTCCTGCTCAATGTCACCACAGCACCAGAATTTCGCCGTTGGGAAGTAGCTGCCCTTCATTCTCAGCTAAGGATTGACAAAGCCGTGGCTTTTCAGAATCCACAGGCTCGTAAGTACATTTTCAGACCATATTCAGTTGTTTCTAAGATACTAGAAGTTTTTTATCTCAGTTTGAGAGATCAGTTTGAAGAGGGAAAAAATTGCTATTGAAAATTTTTTTGCTTGAGTTTAAAAATGCCTTTTCCAAAAATTGGTCTAGTTTCTTAACTATATTCTTTTGCTTCTAAACATTTATATTTTTATTATTTTTCATCTTTGATAGTATGTAAATTAATTATAGAATCCCTGTTTTAGAATTTAGAATTCAGTGTTTTTTTCAATAGTTTGCTTTCACCAAACCCAGCAACTATTCATGGTTGCTGGTGCTGCTATTATTGTTTAGCCAACTCACCTTTACTAGATCTTTCCAAAGCAAGCAATTTTTTCTTTTAAATAAGAACTTTTTTGGTGTTCATATTTTGTGTTTATATAATGTTTTAACTATAGAATCTCCACAAGTATGACTAGCAAAACAAATTTGTAAACAAGCAGTGCTGACTCTTGGAAGTCTATGATTTCCGGCAGGAGTAGAAGCGTGCAGGTGGACCACTCCGGTCTCTGCAGGTGACCAGCCGCAGGGGCTCAGCATGGGACAGGCTTCACTCAGAATGCGGGCCTGTCAGTGTCTGGAATGTAGTGAGAGCTTGGTTTACTAATATTAGGTCGGTGATACTTTGTTTTACAAAGGAGTATGATCTTCATTATTCTGGACCTCCACCAAAGAAATAGATGGCACGTAAGTCATCTTTTCTACAGTTTTCTATCTATTTCTTCCCTGCTATTAGCAGTGAGGTTCCAGCCTTCATCCTTTCCCCCTGAACAGTTATTGCCATCTCCTGGCTGGTGTCTGCCCCCAGATCTACGTGTTCAGTCCATCTCCCATATTGCCATCACAGTGATCCTTCTGACATGAAAGCCCTTTAAAGGCTTCTCAGTATCTGTGGCATAAAAGTTCAAACTCTTCAACTTAGCATGTGATAACTTTGTTCATCTGGCCCCTGTCTCCCTCCATCCCCTCTTGTTCTACCTTCTCCCCTCCCAACTGCAATTCCCCTTTGAATCTGTTAGCCTACTTGATGCTCTTATCTCTTTTCTCTGCCTGGAATGCCACTCCCTATTCATCCTGGGAAACACCTACTCCTTCTAGTACTTCTGGATTCCCACCGCCCTTCCCTTGTGTCCCTGCTGCTTTTTTCATCTGCTGCTGATACCGTACTCCTCATGCTTTCACAGTTTTTCCTGTCAACATTTTGAGGGCAGGCATTGTGTCTTACTCATCTCTGTATTTCCAGCACCTAACAGAGCGCCTGGCATAAAGAAATTGCCCAAATAATGAGCAGCTGAAAGGAACATGCCTCAGTCACAGGCACTGACTGAAGCAGGAAAGCAGGAGCAGTGCCAGTCACCAGTCAGGATTGCAGTTTGACCTCCGAGAGCTAGTAGGATGATTTACAACACGGGCACTTTCATACCTCTTCTTAACCTGACAACTCCTGATTACTTAGAGAACCTCAGAGTAAAATTCAGATAAATGATTTCTCCAAGATCACATGGCATATTGGTTGCAGAGCTGTAACTCGATTCAGACTTGCTAAAACCCAGACCCTTATAGTTTCCAGATGATACCAGATAGATGAGAGAAACAATCGGGTGGACCCTGTGACGTAGAAGCTGTTGTCACATAATTTCTTATTTTTCTCAGCACACTCAGCTGGCAGAATTTTAAATTTCAGTTCCTGATCTTGACACTTGAATGCCATAAGGTGACCAAAACTGTATAGTATCATTGCTTTCCAGGTTCTGAAAATGTTGTCTTTATTTGAATTGTATTTCCGCAAGTGCTTCTTTACTTACTTTACAGATGTCATTGAAAATTTGCATGCTGCAGCTTACCGAAATGCGTTGGCTAATTCCCTGTATTGTCCTGATTATAGGATTGGAAAAGTGACACCGGATGAGGTACTGATAAAACACATTACCTTTGAAAATGTGCTTCTTTCGAGGTGACTCCACATGGTGGGTGGCATAAGGCACCCTCAGTAGGCCTGGCCCCCCACCGTGTGCTCCCCTGTCTGCTCCTTGCCACTAGATGGAGCTGCAGGTGCGCGTGAGTCTGTCCTGAGGAGGGGTATTTATTTACTGATTTACTGTGTTAGACATAAAAACAAAGAAATTTGTTGCACATAACTTTTTTTTTTTTTAACTTAAAACGAACAATGATAGGGACACCTGCAGCCCAGTCAGTTAAGTGTCTGACTTCAGCAGAGGTCATGATCTCATGGTTCGTGGCAGTGACAGGCTGCCTGGGATTCTCACTCTCTCTGTCTCTCTCTCCCTCTTTCAAAATAAATAAATAAACTTTAAAAATGATAAAATAAATAAATAAACTTTAAAAATGATAAAATAAATAAATAAGTAAATAAATAAAATGTGCTCTTTTCACTGCCATTTCAGGTTGGTTTGTTTTTCTTTTCATCTTCAAATTCTAAAAATTCACCTGGTTTTTTCTTTCCATCAGCTTGGCTTTTTAACTAAAATTCTATCTAAACGATTTTTACAGCTTTTAACTTAAAGTTTTGAAACACAAAAGAGACCTGCTCATTTCAGAAAATCCAGAACAAGCAAAAAAGAAAACATTTCACATACTTTTTAAAAAACTTTTATTTATTTTTGAGAGACAGAGCATAAGTGGAGGAAGGGCAGAGAGGGGGAGACATAGAATCCGAAACAGGCTCCAGGCTCTGAGCTGGCTGTCAGCACAGAGCCCAACGTGGGGCTTGAACTCACGAACCGCGAGATCATGACCTGAGCCGAAGTCGGACGTTTAACCGACTGAGCCTCCCAGGCACCCCTTAACATCTCACATACTTAAAGTCACTGAGTGTTAATGCCTAGGTATATTTTCCTCTAGACCTTTCTCTATTTATATTTGTCTTTTTAAAGCAATATTTAGAAGTGCCTGGGTGGCTCAGTCAGTTAAGTGTCCGACTTCGGCTCAGGTCATGATCTCGCGGTTCGTGAGTTCAAGCCCCACGTTGGGCTCTGTGCTGACAGCCAGCTCAGAGCCTGGAGCCTGTTTCAGATTCTGTATCTCCCTCTCTCTCTGACCCTCCCCTGCTCATGCTGTGTCTCTCTCTCGCTCTCTCTCAGAAATAAATAAAACATTTTAAAAAAATGTGAAACTGAAACCTTGAATGTCAAACCCTCAAGTGTAGAAGATATGCATATATAATCTTAATTTCCTACTCCTTCCACCCCCCCCCAAGTATTTTTTATCAGAAGACATTTAGAGAAAAATTGAGGGGAAAAGAAAGAGAAGAATTGGGAACTATTAATACTTGCAAAGTATATATAACTCAGAAATTAAGGTTTTATTCTTTCATTTCTGGTTAACCACTAGAGCAAACTGAATTGTATATTCTGTCCCTTTACTCGTTTATTTCCTGGTGAGAAAACCATCTACTTATCACTCAACAGTTTAATGCCTGTCATTCATATGGTACTTTTTAAAAAAAATTATAACTCATGTCTTCAGCTTAAATACTAAACATTTTTGTAAGACTTGCTGTCAGTGAGATTTGAAATTTTTCAGAAATCACATTCACCCATGTGAAAATATGTTACTGAGGTAACTAAAAGAATATATATAGTAAAACATCCACAAGGATATCGACTGTAGCATTGCTTATAATTATGAAAAATTAGACACAAGTTATATCCAACTTTCAGGGACTAAATAACTCATCAGATATGTGTAGAATGGACTGTTATTCAGTCATTCAAAAATATTGATATGGAAAAATTCCATGGCATATTATCAAGTGAAGAAAAGGCAATTTATGAATAGTATATACCATAGGGTCCCAATTGTTAGANGTCGGACGCTTAACCGACTAAGCCACCCAGGCGCCCCAATTATTAGCATTTTTAATTGTATCCGTAGTCTAAAGGAAATTCTAAAGAAATTGGTGCTATTTGAACAATGGCACTATTCAGTAGAGAAAAAAAAAAAGTAAGACTTTCCAGGGTGATTCCAGAGATGTAAGCACCATTGACTTTAGGGCATAAATTGTAGTAACTTGATTCAGTCTCATTATCTTAGCCTAGTGATTCTTAACATTATGACCCATTCCCAGTGAAGTTTTTTAAGTCAGTTTCTTATACCCAGAATTTTTAATATCACAGATACGCTATGTGTTTATATACGTATATATGTGTATTTGTATTCTATATATAAAAGGAGTAAGATGTTTTTCTTGCCCCCAAGAGCCAATTTTCAGTCCCTTGGGAGCAGTAGTGCTCCTTTTAAGAATGTTTTAGCCCTATGTTTGTATGTTAGGTCTAAAGTAATAGTATAAACCAGTGATTCTCAAATCTCAATGATCTCAGATCACCTGGGTGGTTCACTGGATGGGCAGTTGGTTGGTTGGTTTTAAATCAAGGTTCTCTGATTCCACACTGAATCTAGTATATCAGTGTGTAGAGTGCACCTAGGAATGGGGTGGAGGTTGGAAACAGTGACAGTGTTTTTGTTTTTTAACCTTCCCAGGTAATTCTGTTATCATCCTGATATAGACCGTAATCTGACAAGGAACCCTTCGAAGATGGATGCAAGGCATATAGTGATAGAACTGTTAGCCCTACAGTAGAATGTTAGTGGTGCTTTATTACTGTCTGCAAAGAGACAAAAGAGATCTGATGCACCTCTCCTAAAATCACCTTATAATAAAAATCATAAACTCAGTCTCATTTTCTTCAAGTTCAAGCCAGTGTGTGCTCTTATTTTTTCGGACCTTTTTCAATTCCTTTTTTTCAGTACAGCTTTACTGATATATAATTCATGTATTATATAGTTCATCTACTTAAAGTGCACAATTCAGTAGTTTTCATTATATTCACAGCAATGTAACTATCGTCACATTAAGTTCTAGTTCTTTTCAGCAATAGTTCTAAAAATTAAATCTGTATAATTCAGAACTAGGTAGTCTGGTTCACTACAGCAGCCTTTAAACCTGAGTTTTTATTTTCTATTGAGCTGTCGTTTTAGTTTTTACAGTTTTTTATACCAATATAACCTCATAAATGTTTTTAACTTCCTCAGTTACATAACTATGTGCAGAACCATTTTACAAGTGCAAGAATGGCTTTGATCGGACTTGGTAAGTTGGGAATTGCTTGCAGGTCAGTTTGTTTCTTTAAGAATAGTAATTATCTGAGCATGATTGAATGAAATTTGAAAACTCAGTCCTCTGTTTATGTCAGACAGGCATTAGGTGATAGAATTTTAATTGTGAGATGGTTTTGTTTTGTTTTGTTTTGTTTTAGAAAGCAGAATCCAACATTCATGTAAAAAATCACAGTATTTGAAAAATCTGTGACAAAGAGCAAATTTCTCTGACCAAAGAACTCATAACTTTTTTTGTTTTTGTTTTAAAGAAGTGTAATATAATTAAAAATAGGCATGGGGCACCTGGGTGGCTCATTTGGTTAAGTGTCCAACTTGAGCTTGGGTCATGATCTCATGGTTCATGCGTTTGAGCCCCACATCAGGCTCTGTGCTGACAGCTCAGAGCCTGCAGCCTGCTTCGGATTCTGTGTCTCCCTTTTCTCTCTGCCCTTCCCCTGCTCGCGTTCTGTCTCTCTCTTTCTCTCAAGAATAAACAGTAAAAATAAAAATTTTTAAAAAAAGGCAACGGGCGGGGCGCCTGGGTGTCTTAGTCGGTTAAGCGTCCGACTCTCGCTTAGGTCATGATCTCGCGGTTCGTGGGTTCGAGCCCCGCGTCGGGCTCTCTGCTGACTGCCAGCTCAGAGCCTGGAGCCTATTTCAGAGTCTGTGTCTCCCTCTCTCTCTCCTAGAAATAAATAAAAAATATTAAAAAAAAAAAAAAAAAAGGCAACGGGCACGAACAAACAAGTCATGGTGAAAATGTTTGTATGTATGTGTATATGGCCAATTATTATAAAAAGTAGCATCACTAATAGTTATAAACTCTAACCCATGACATTGGCAAAAATTAAAAGATTAGCACCACCCAGTATTAACCAGGGTATGGAGAAATAGGCACCCTCAAATACTTTTGGTGGAAGCATAAACTGGTACGTTTTTGGAGGGCTCTTTAAATATATGCTAAACATTGGCAGCTTTAGACCCACCAGTTTTATTTTTAAGCTTTTATCACACAGAGATGGTCAAGTTTACAAAATAGTTGCATAAAGATATTATTTGCAATATCGGGTTTTTTGGTTCCTTTATTTTGTAAATAACAGTTTAATGAGGTATCATTTACATATCATAAAATCCACCTTTTTAAAGCATATGATTCAATGGGTTTTATTATATTCAGAGAGTACTATAACTTACTACTACATAATTTCAGAACATGGTCATCATCCCCAGAAGAGACCCTATATTATTAGCAGTTACTCCCCTGTTGTACCACCTCATCCAGATTGACTTGTTGGACACTTCAGATAAATGGAATCATATGATAGGTAGCCTTTTGTAGCTGCCTTCTTTCACTTAACATAGTATTTTCAAAGTTCAGCCCTATTGCAGCATATACCAGTGTTCCATTCATTCCCTTTTCTGGCTAAGAGATATTCACTATCACTTTATGTTCATCTTTTCATCACTGGGGTATTTAAGTTGTTTTCACCTTTTGGTTATTATAAATACAAACATCCATGTTTAAGTTTTTGTTAGAATTCTTATTTTTAATTCTTTGGGGTATATTAGAAGTGAA
This sequence comes from Crocuta crocuta, assembly GCF_008692635.1. Taxonomy (NCBI): domain Eukaryota; kingdom Metazoa; phylum Chordata; class Mammalia; order Carnivora; family Hyaenidae; genus Crocuta; species Crocuta crocuta. The sequence goes on along the minus strand of NW_027529443.1, from coordinate 6,715,364 downwards.
ATTGCCAAGACATATGCTAAGTGTTTAACCATTTGAGGAACTGCCAGACTGTTTTTCGAAGGCAGTTAAACCATTTTAATATTCCCACCAACAGGTGCACAAGTGTTCCAATATCTCTCCTTCTTCATCAACACTTTTTATTATCTGTCTTTTTGATTATGGCCATCTTAGTGTGTGTGAAGTGGTATCTCATTGTAGTTTTGATTTGCATTTCCCTAATGACTAAGCACATTGAACATCTTTTTTTTTTTTTTTTGGTGTGCTTTTTGGCCATTTGTATATCTTCTTTAGAGAAATGTATATTCAGGTCCTTTGTCCATTTTTTAGTTGAGCTCCTAGGTTTTTTATTGTTGAGTTGTAAAGTTTTGTAATATATTCTGGATACTAAATCCTTATCAGATACATGATTTGCAGCATTTTTCCCCATTCTCTGGGTTCATTTCACTCTCTTGAAAGTGTTCTTTGATGCACAATGCAGTATTGTTTTAATAGCCAACTATTAGAAACATGCTAATGTCCATCAAGAAGGTATTGATTAAATAAATGGTGGTACCTCCATAAAATAGAATTCTTTATAACCATTAAATGTTTCCTGTAGACCGCTTACTTAGATCTAAATTATAGAAGACAAATTAGAAACAATATGAATAGCAAAACACCATTTAAAAAAAGAAAATAAGGATAATATTAATGCATGTGTAGAAAAAAAGTTCTATAGGAGTATATAGTAAACTACAACTGGAATCTCCGGGACGGTAGCATTTTGGCGGGTACTCTTATTTTCTTTACTGTTGATTTATGTCATAAACTTGAATTGAACAAATGTATTATTTTTAAAACAGATGTTTTGCAATTGTGTTTTAGAAATTACATTTCTAGCTTGGCTTTGTTTCTATTGAAATAGGTGTGAGTCATCCTGTTCTAAAGCAAGTTGCTGAACAGTTTCTCAATATGAGGGGTGGGCTCGGTGTACCTGGTACAAAGGCCAGATATCGTGGAGGTAAGTAAGCATTCTGTTCTATTAGGACTAATTTATCAGAAGGATGCTCCCCATCAGAATAGCATATTGGTGTGGGATAGGCCTGTTTCTTACCACCAGACTCCGTGTGAAGGGAATAGATTGCTTGGGTGTTGTGTATTAAATGTGTGTGTTTCTGTCTGTCTGTCTTTTGGGGAGAGCAGAATGACATGCTGAGAGCACTAGTCCAGAGAAAAGTTTAATTTCATTGAGTTAATACCATGTCGTAAAGAGTACAGAAGAATAAAACACGTGGTAACCAAGCCCCTTTTTTCCTCACTCTCTTCTTACATGGTACCAGGTGAAATCCGAGAGCAGAACGGAGACAGCCTCGTCCATGCTGCTCTTGTGGCAGAAAGTGCTACAATAGGAAGTGCAGAAGCAAATGCATTTAGTGTTCTGCAGTATGTCCTTGGTGCTGGACCACACGTCAAGAGGGGCAGCAATGCTACCAGCTCTCTATACCAGGCTGTTGCCAAGGGAGTTCACCAGCCATTTGATGTGAGTCTGAATAGTCAGTATCTCTCTTTTTGTTTTTAAAGTTTCACTGTGTATGATGTAGTCCTGTTAATCTGCTCTTATGATTTAAGGTGAACACAAAGAAAATCTTTGTAAAGTTGAAGAGATAGCCAGCCTTGAGTTTAGTTCCTTAAAGGATCTAATTGAAAACTTAACTGTCTTTTCAATTGTATTCTAATGTACAAAGAAGTGAATGCTTAAAAAGTCAGAAATTCACCCTTCAGTTCCCATAGAATTTTTTAATGTTTATTTTTTTCTTTCATAGTTTATTTTCAAGTTGGTTTCCATATAACACCCAGTGCTCATTCCCACAAGTGCCCTCCTCCATGCCTGTCACCCCCGTTCCCCTTTCCCCTACCCCCATCAGCCCTCAGTTCTCAGATTTCAAGAGTCTCTCCTAGNTTCTCCCTGCACCATCTGTTAAAGAGGCTTGTCTTTTTTCCACTGGATATTCTTTCCTGCTTTGTCAAAGATTAGTTGTGTGCTTCTTGGATTCCAATGTCTGTTTCCTTCCCCAGATTGGGGAAGTTCTCTGCTATAATTTGTTCAAGAACTCCTTCAGTGCCTTTCCCTCTCTTCCTTTTCTATAATTCCTATGATACAGATATTGTTCTGTTTGATTTTATCGCTCAGCTCGCAAACTCTCTTTTCGTGTTCCTGGATCAGTTTATCTCTTTTTCTCGGCTTCCTGTTTTTCTATAATTGTGTCTTCTAGTTCACCTATTCTCCTCTCTGCCTCTTCAGTCCATGCATTGGATGCTTCCATTTTATTGTGCACCTCATTTATAGCATTTTTTAATTTATCACAACTATGTTTAAGCTCCATAGTCTCTGTAGCAATAGCTTCTCTGATGTCTTCTATGCCTTTTTCAATCCCAGCAGTTAATTTTATGACTGTTAATTCAAAATTCTTCTTAGTTATATTGCTTGTATCTGTTTTGAGCAGTCCTTTAGCTGTCATTTCTTCCTGGAATTTCTTTAGAGGGGAGTTCTTTCGTTTCGTCATTTTGGCTAGCTTTCTATCTCTTGTTGGTTTTAAAAGCTTGTTATGTGCTCTGCACGTGCGAGTACTGCTATGTTAAAGAAGGCTCATTTGACTGTCCAGGGCGTGTCTGTTCATGAAGTTTTCTTTGAATGGTGTCTCTTGGTCTCTCTTATTGAGACTGGTTATTTCATTTCCCTACTCGTAGTGGTATTTGTGACTCTCCACCATGTGTACTTTGGCTTGTGTCTTGAGGTAGCCTCATCAAGTTTCTGCTGCTTGTGGGAGGAAATGGGGCTGCTCCGGGGAGACACCTACTCTTCCCAGTTCCTCACCCAGCTCCAGTCTATTTCTTTTTGAGAGACAGACAGAGTGCAAGTGGGGGAGGGACAGAGAGAGGGAGACACAATCCGCAGCAGGCTCCTGGCTATGAGCTATTAGCACAGAGCCCAACACAGGGCTCGAACTCATGAACTCTGAAATCATAACCTGAGCTGAAGTCAGATGCTTAACCGATTCAACCACTCAGGTGCTCCCTTCAGTTCCCATTAAATGAAGTTTTAGATATTAAACATTTTTCTAGATTCTAATTATGTTTTTTTCTAGATTTTCTTCTCTCCCTTGTATTCTTGTGGCTACTTTTTGAATTTCATTGCTCTTCATGTTTTCTAACCAAAGGTACAACATATACACTAAGAAACTATGGACTGACCCCTCCAAGTTGAGATTAGCTTAAAATAGAAAAATTATGACATTTAATTTTAACAAAACATCATTTACCTCTAAAACATCTTTTATGACCATGAGGAAAGTGCTAAAGCTTTCAAAATAATGATATTTCAAATCAAGAGAATGTAAAATGTCAGCCAACAAACTGTTATGTAATGAGTGTACATTGTTTGCCCAGTGCAGTACCCCACCAGTCTTCAATGATAAGCCTTTAAAAGGCAAGAAATGTACTGAATTATAGGACTAAATATTGGTCATAATTTTACAGTAGTACATGGTACAAGTAGATAGTCTTTGTCCATTTGACACTTAAGAGTGGAATTAAAATTAACCTTCTCTTTTCATTCCTCTGTTTAATACTGTCACCACAAAATGAACCAACCATTAAGAATCCAGGAGTAGGAAAGAGTTTTATTGGAGCTCCAAGTTAGGACAGCTGCTCGGGAAATATGCTCTTCACAGGGAGGAAAGTGCTCTGGAAAAAGAACAGTTTTTACACGGGTATATACTTTTTACATCCTGCAGAAGCTCAGAAGATTGTAGATTATCATTTAAGCAGGAATCACAAGTTTTACCATAAAGGAATGCAGGGAGTATGAGCACTAAATTGATATCTCATGGACAACATGGTTTTCCTTTAGGCTACTCATTCACAAAGCAGATGTACAGTGCATGTGTGGTGGGCCATAAATCAGGCTTTCAGTTTGAGCAAAGTTTATGGTGTGTAGTCTTGTTTACTTAGAAATCTAAAGTGATTTCCCTGTATATCGGGCCTTCACAGAGTTTTTGTCTCTTAAATGATAGTTTTCAAACTTTTTTTTTTATCCCATATAGTTCCCCAACTGCAATGCCCAACACAAAACTTTTCACTTAAAAAACATTTTTTTTTAATGTTTATTCTTTGAGAGAGAGAGACACACACACAGACAGGCATGAGCGGGGGAGAGACTGAGAGAGAGCGAGACACGGAATCTAAAGCAGGCTCCAGGCTCTTAAGATATCACCACAGAGCCCAATGCAGCCCACGAACCACAAGATCATGACCTGAGCTGAAGTCAGAGGCTCAACTAACAGCCATCCAGGTGCTCNGCACAACGCGGGGCTCAAACCCACAAACTGTGAGATCATGACCTGAGCCGACGTCAGACACTTAACCAACTGAGCCACCCAGGTGCCCCTAAAGGTTTTCACTTTTAAAAAATTTTGGGGGGTCACCTGGGTGGCTCAGTCGGTTAAGCATCCAATGTCGGCTCAGGTCATGGTCTCGCGGTTCATGGGTTTGAGTCCCGTGTAGGGCTCTGTGCTGACAGCTAGCTCAGAGCCTGGATCCTGTTTCAGATTCTGTGCCTCTCTCTCTCTCTGACCATCCCCTGCGCGTGCTCGCTCTCTCTCTCTCTCTCTCTCTCTCTCTCTCTCTCTTAGAAATCAATAAAACATTAAAAAAATTTTTTTGAATAACAGCTTGAGATTGAAAGCCTTGGAATCTTCTGTACAGAGCCTTGGGGTTCCCTGGAGCACATGTTGAAAACCATTATCTTAAATTAGTTCTAAATTAAATTATGGCTGCTGCTTTTTAAATTCCCTCTACATTTCCTCTCTCCTTGTTCGTGGTCCATTCCAGGTTTTTTCCTCATGCTTACTCTTCATCATTGAATGTTAATGATCCTTTTGAGTGCTGGAGTTTAATTCTAATCTAGTGACATAATTTAACAGAAATTTCTACTTCAGCATTTGGCCAGAAATTTGGGGTATGAATAAGATAGTCTCAAAATTGTAATTAAACCTAAGAAAATCAAAGAGCATTTCTTTTTTGGGTGCCTGAGTGGCTCAGTCATTGGTGTCCGACTCTTTACCTCAGGTCATGATCTCATGGTTTGTGGGTTTGAGCCCTGTGTTTGAGCCTGTGCTGTTAGTGTGAAGCCTGCTTAGGATTCTGTCTCCCTACCTCTCTGTCTGCCCTTCCCTCACTTGCACTCATACTCTCTCTCTCAAAAATAAACTTTAAATTAAAAAAAAAAAACAAAACAGCATTTCTTCTTATGCTATTGGCCAAACCATTGGTTCTCAAATTTTAACAGACATAAGAATCACCTGCGCCTGGGTGGCTCAGTTGGTTAAGTGTCCAACTTTGGCTCAGGTCATGATCTCACAGTTTGTAGGTTCAAGCCCCACGCCAGGCTCTGTGCTGACAGCTCAGAGTCTGGAGCCTGCTTTGGATTATGTGTCTCCCTCTCTCTCTGTCCCTCCCCTGCTCATGCTGTGTCTCTCTCCCTCTCAAAAATTAATAAGCATTAAAAAAAAAACCAAACACCTGGAATTATTTTTAAAATGTGTCTTTCCAGATTGCATCTACAGGTATCTGGGTGAGTACATCTGTTGCAGTAACCTGAAAGTCTGTATTTTTAATAACAGCTCAGGTGATCCTTATGTAATCTGTCTGCATAAACACTGGGAACCAATACACTAAGCAGTCGTGTTCACCTTAAGGAGCTTAACAGTGCTTGGAGTGCAGATAGCAGTACTCCTGTTATCTAGAGGCTCAACTTCTGGGCTACCTTGGGTAGCTAAATAATGTCCACTAAACAAACATTTTCCCCCAATCCTTTGACTTTAGTCTGTAGGAGAAGCGTTAAGTGAATTGGTGTAAAAGTCACAACCAATAGCAGAGGGAAGAAAGCAAGTCTAATGCCAAAGCCCACAGTTTATATACCACTCAGCCAGACCGCATCTGTAATAATATTGTTCATGAATTAATGTTTAACCTTTGATCATCAAAAGAAATTAGAAAATACCCAGCAAAAAATACAGGGATAATCCTTTTTCGAGAGATTTAAGTGAAAAAAGTTAAAACCTTTATAGTTTTGAAAGAAGTAACCTATATACAAAACACTGAAGTCATTAATGGAATGTGAAGTATTAATCTATTTTGGCCCTACTGCGAAGGTCCAAGTTTTTGTCTCTTTGGGAAATTGTGCCCTGATTTATTTGGTAAAATGACATATGGTAAAATTTCATAATATTTCAGGTTTCCGCTTTTAATGCCAGTTACTCGGATTCTGGACTCTTTGGGATTTATACCATCTCACAGGCTGCTGCAGCTGGAGATGTAAGTTGCAGACTCCCCAACTCTCACTTTTTTTTCTCCTCCATTAACATGTTTTTAGTAAAAATAGGGAGTGTTTGAATGCCATGACTTACCAGAGCTGCATATAGTATAGTACTGTTGCAGTGTCTCTGCAGTGGAAGGAACCTAAAAATGTATACTCATGCTTCCAGGAAAGAAGGAAGAAATGCTTCCTTCTTGGCTCTGTTTAGACAAATGACTTTGAGTTGTCTCTAGGACATCTATATTGAGAACTCAATACAAGTGAGTTCAAGGCCAAGATGTATATTTGGGAGTCCTCAGTATAGAGGTTGTATTGAAGTCAGGGTTGTGTGTAAAAGACTGTAGGAAAAGAAACTTGAAGCTCAAGTTCAGGGAAGCACCACCAAGTAACTAAGGAAAATGGCCAAGAAAACAGGAAGGAAAAGAAGAGAAACTGGTATTTTTAGAGGCCAGGAAAGAGAGAATGATTAATATAATTTTGACCCACTCTGGGTTAATACCCATTTAGTTACCACAGAGAGCTCTGGTAGTTATAACAAACTAGAACATCATTTAGTGATATTATCAGTTTTGACCAGAGTGTTGGAAGTGAACTAAAATTTTTAGTGTTAAAGAATAAATGAGAGGCATTGGCAAATGGAGCTCAGACTTGCAAGGACATAGGTGGTAGTTTTGGGAGAGTTTACATACTGAAAGGAAAGAAAAACTGGAGCAGATATAGGAGATAGAAAATTATAAATGGATCAGGTCTGAAAAAAGCAGAAGCAGATGGGATGCAGAGTACAAGTGGATATTTTAACTTTGGACACAGGCTGATGTTGGGAGAAGAGGATGTTGAAAAGATGCAGAAGTTCATCCCTGATGAGGTAGGAGGCAAAGTCATGTGTTAAGAGTAAGAGAACGGAGGGGTCACCTGGGACGCTCAGTCATTTAAGTGTCCAACTTGGGCTCAAGTCATGATCTCATGGTTCATGAGTTCAAGCCCCATGTCTCTCAGCACAGAGCCCACTTTGGATCCTCTGCCCTCCCCCCTTCCACCTCTCTTCTGCTTGCTTTCTCTCTCAAAAATAAACATTAAAAAAATTATAAGAAAAGAAAGGGAGGAGAGTTTAAAGAAAGGGAGGAGAGATTGGGACAAATGAATAGCTAGATACACAGAATGGGCATCGATGGTTGTGTAGATGGCTCCTTGAGATGAAAGACCAGAAATTCATGCTACAGTCCTGCATTTCCCTTATTACACATACAGTCACTTCATAATCTTTCTTCAATAGTATTCCTAATGGAGAAATGGAGGAGGCAGGTAGTAGGGTTGATCCAAGGTTGGGAGCCTGCAAAGGAGGCAAGTCAGAAGTCTGGGCAGATGGCAAGAGAGTGGCGCACACTGGCCAGAGTGGCTGTGACAGAAAAGTGAAGCCAAAGGACCTCACGGATTGAAAGTGGACAAATCAGAGAACTAGAGATCTTGATAAAGTGGAAGAGAAGGATAGTATGATTAAAGGCTTAGGCCAGGGGACTTGTAACTGAGGATTTCATAGGGCAAATCTAGGTCATGTCCACTGCTGGGTGTAGCTGTAGAAGTGGATAGCTAAAATGTAGGGGAAATGGAGATCCTAGAATTTAGGTGATATGGGGTAAGTCAGTAACCCAGAACGGTGTCAAGGTTAGGATGGAGAAAATCATGGGCCAGGTTTATGAATTTATCCAACACATGTGTGCCAAACATGCACCTGGCACCAGAACACTGGAACTTGATTCTTTTTTGACTCCAGCATCCCAGGCATGCACAGGCTTTACAGATCGGCTGTGCATGGATTACTCCTTTCTTCTTAGGAAGTAGTAAGGGATAGCAGTATTAATTGCATGATGCTTTCATAAGAGTCTAGAGAAATTTGAAAGGGGTTTATTCTTTACAGGCAATTATAAATCCCTAGGTTTCCTTTGCCTAAACTACACGAGCATCCTTTGCACTCGGCCACTTTTCTAAGAAGGTTGGCTACTTGGCTCTACTGTAGCTGCTCTCTGGAACACTGGAAGCATAAGGACCACAAGCATAAGGAAGCATTGTCACCACAAGGTGACAAGTCCAAATGGACACTGTGCTAGTTCCCTGCGACTGACGTTTCGTCTCGTGTTTTTGCCTCAGTAGAGGAGCATTTGACTGCTTCAAGATGCTTTGGCACTGATCAGAAGTGACCAGCTTTTTCTCCTCTGTCACAGGTTATCAAGGCTGCCTATAACCAAGTAAAAACAATTGCTCAAGGAAACCTTTCCAATACAGATGTCCAAGCTGCCAAGTAAGTTTCGGTATTAAATGTGTGTTTTGTGTTTCAGTTATTTGAAAGTTGTATTTTTTGAGATAACAATATTGTAACCTGCACAAAAGAATTGAAAGGTAAAGTATTTAAAAGGAAAGGGAAACACACCCACATCTACCACCCAGAGATGTAATTGTTGTTAACATTTTGCTTATTTTCTTGCCCATTTTTATACATTTTTAAACATTATTATTGTTGTTGTATATATGCTTACATAATAGCATGTTTATTGTAGAACTTTGAAAATAAACACAAAGTTGGAAACAATCTCCTTCTTTACCAATGATTCCTCTTTTTATTAATATTATAATGTTTCCATTTATTCAGATTACTAAAAATGTGTTACAGACGGTATTATTAACTGGGGTATCAAAATATACTTGTTGGACATTTCCTACAGTTAGAAATTATAAACTATAAAAGATATCTTTGACCTTAAAACATTTTTGTATTTCATATTACTTTCTTGGTATAGATTCCCAACTAGGTCGAGAGCTAAAAATATTATAACAAAAGTCTGTGTTAAAGTGTACCTGTGTGTTTAAATATTTTTATTTGTATATTTTGGAGTCACAGTGTAAAGAGGTCACGCCAGTTTGTAATCACATCACCAGTATATGAGAGTGCCTATTCTGCCATAACCATTGGCAGGTTGTTGTTGTTTTTTTTTTTACCTTTTGCTGATTTGATAGACCAAAAAATACAATAGTGCTCCCTTATCCATGGTTCCACTTTCCACAGTTATCTGCAGTCAGGCACCATCTGGAACCAGATAATCCTCCTCCTGACTTATTGTCAGAAGGTCACTAGCAGCCAAACACTATGTCACACTACCTATGGCACTCAGCTCATAGGCATTTTGTCACCTCCCATCATCACAAGAAAGGAGAGTACAGGACAATAAGATATTTTTAAATGAGAGAGACAGACCATATTCATATAACTTTTATTACAGCATGTTGCTATATTATTTTGTTTTATTAGTTGTTGTTAATCTCGCACTGTGCCCGATATGTAAATTAAGGGGCACCTGAGTGGCTTATTTGGTTAAGTGGATGACTCTTGGTTTTGGCTCAGGTCTTGATTTCATAGTTTGTTGAGTTTGAGCTCTGCATCTGGCTCCACACTGATAGCATGAAGCCTGCTTGGGATTCTCTATCATCTTCTCTCTTTGCCCCTCCTCCACTTACACTCTCTCTCAAACTTTAAAAAAAAAACAACCTTTAAAAAAAAATAACAAATATAGGTATGTATGTATAAGAAAAGCGTAGTAGGGGCACCTGGGTGGCTCAGTCAGTTAAGTGTTGGACTTCAGCTCAGGTCATGATCTCGCAGTTCATGGGTTCGAGCCCCATGTTGGGCTCTGTGCTGACAGCTAGGTCAGAGCCTGGAGCCTCCTTCAGATTCTGTGTCTCCCTCTCTCTCTGACCCTCCCCTGCTCACACTGTCTGTCTCTCTCAAAAATAAATAAATAAATAAATAAATAAATAAATAAAACATTTGAAAAAAAAAAGAAAAACATAGTATATATAGGGTTTGGTACTATGGTTTTAGGCATCCACTGTGGGTCTTGGAAGGTATCCCCCACGGACAAAGGAGGATCTGATTAAAAGATTGAAATACCTGTCTCCTATTTGGTGATTTTTAAATTCCCACTGAAAGTACCAGCAACACCCCTCATNAGCTCTTTTTTTTTAAAGAGCTCTTTTTTTTTTTTTTAATGTTTATTTTTGAGAGAGAGAGAGACAAACAAAGCACAAGCAGGAGAGGGGCAGAGAGAGGGAGAGACAAAGAATCCAAAGCAAGCTCCAGGCTCTGAGCTGTTAGCACAGAGCCTGACATGGCGATTGATCACAAGTTGTGAGATCATGACCTGAGCCGAAGTCAGACACTCAACTGACTGAGCCACCCAGGTGTTCCTCATCAGCAGTTTTTTTAAAACATTTAAATTTTATTCCATCCATTTAGGACAGTTTAAAATGGGATACATGAAACTCAAACTGTCTTCAAGATCATTCAGTATCGCCCACAAAGGAAGTATGACAGGGCAAATTACAACCCAGGAGGGAACAACTTTTTGGTCATTTCTGTTCCCGTTAGTATTATTACTTCTGTTACACTGAAAACACTAGAAAGTTGCATCTCGTGAATAAATACAGTACAGTTTATTAAATATTACAAACATGGAACCAAGGATTGATTGATAGGATATAATTCTACATGATTGCACCAGAAACAAACATGATGAGAAAAAACTGAAACACTGGACTTACTGAAGAAAAATCGGTTTCAAATTCTAATTTATTTGAGAAAATGTATTTCCTTAAGCACAGCCCAGTTGCTTATTTTCTGCCATTTTAATGGAGTTGATACTTTTTCTTGTACGGTTCTTAGTCTTCCTATAGTGAAAGAGAGAAAGTAAGGCATTGCTGAAGGGACAAACTGATAACCTCTTGGTAAAGTTTATTGTAGGTAGTTTTTTTTTTTAAGTTTTTATTTAAACTCCATTTTAATTAAACCATCAGTTTGCTAAAATCTTTTTTCTTTTTTAAATTTTTAAAATGTTTATTTTTGAGAGACAAGAGCATGAGTCAGAGGGAGACACAGAAGCTGAAGCAGGCTCCAGGCTCTGAGCTGTCCGCACAGAGCCTGACGCGGGGCTCGAACCCATGAACCATGAGATCCTGATGTGAGCCAAATGTTGGACACTTAACCGACTGAGTCACCCAGGCGCCCCTGTTAAAATCTCTTTTTAACTAAGCTGACAATGTGGTAAAATTGCTGCATTAAATTGTAATTACATTTAAGTGGTAGTCAGCTACACAGTGCCAAAGGAGGATAGTTCGAGAGTTAAATTGTCTTATTGAACACCAGTTTCTTTGAGAGAATTACAAATTGGATTTTGTTTAATTTGTACTGATGTTTTGTGCCCATATTTCAACTACAAGGACCTTTCTCACCTGCCTTCTCAGTCATGCCCTACCCTCACTGAGACAAATCTCAGTGTAGAAATGGTCCTAGGGGGTAGAGGGTAGAGGTAGATAATCAGCACACAATATTCTGCTAAGTAGACAGTGCCTTAAGACTCCACATAGATCTTCTCCTTTATTAGAAATGCCTAAAATCATCACCAGAAAAGTATTAGGAGGCAAGAATTACGTCACTAATCAAAACTTCATAATAAAATTAGTTTTGGGGCCTGGGTGGTTCAGTCAGTTAAGTATGTGACTTCGGCTCAGGTCATGATCTTGCGGTTCATGAGTTCAAGCCCCGCAACGAGCTCTGCACTGACCTTGCAGAACCTGCTTGGGATTCTCTCCCTCTCTCTCTGCTCCTCCCCCACTTGCACTCTCTTCTCCCTCAAAATAAATAAACTTTTAAAAAAATAAATAAAACAGTCTTAATGAGGGGCACCTGGCTGGCTCACTAGGTGGAGCCTGCGACTCTAGATCTCAGGGTTGTGAGTTTGAGCTCCACGTTGGTCATGGAGTCTACTTTAAAATATAGTCTTAATGATGGGGTGCCTGTGTGGCTCAGTCGGTTAAGTGTCTGACTTCGGCTCAGGTCATGATCTCACAGTTTGTGGGTTCGAGCCCCGCGTCGGGCTCTGTGCTGACAGCTAGCTCAGAGCCTGGAGCCTGCTTCAGATTCTGTATTTCCCTCTCTCTCTGACCCTCCCCTGCTCACACTGTCTCTCTCTCTTTCTCTCTCTCTTCAGAAATAACATTAAAAAATTTTTTTAATTAAAAATAAAATGTAGTCTTAATGAGATCTAAGTTCTAGTCTAAAATCAAAAGGCAGTCAGTTGGGTTTTCAGCATAGTCTTGTATTGACAACTTTCTAAATAATGTGAATAAAAACATAATTGATGAACTGAAAAAATAGAATGCAGCCCTTTTTTTAAGATTTCAAGCTGTTAATTTGTGTACTTAGCAAAACATGTTTGAGTTTGAGAACATACTATAAAATTGTCTTGCTCTTATAAGACTGGCTTCTGCCTTAGTTACATACCTTTTACTGGACAGGAACAAGCTGAAAGCTGGCTACCTAATGTCAGTGGAGTCTTCTGAGGGGTTCCTGGACGAAGTCGGGTCCCAGGCTCTGGTTGCTGGTTCATACACACCGCCAGCCACAGTCCTTCAGCAGATCGACTCCGTAGCAGACGTGGATGTTGTGAACGTAAGCAAATAAAAACTTACAATTTAACATCAAATAATATGACCTTGATGATCCAATTTCAGAAGGAATGCATAAGTTCCCTTGGGCTGTATATGTCACTGTCCTGCTGTTTGGCACCTGTCTACCTGGTGTGGAGGTAGGAGGTCCCGTTACGATCACATCTGTAAATGGCTTCCTTATCAACTCAGGGTGTATGTATCTTCCTCATTCAACTAAATTACCTATAGGTTAAACCATTTTAAATTCTTAGAGGTCAAGAAGACTTGAATATTGGTAATTTCCTGTGATTCAACCTAATAGCTGAGTTTTGGTGTTTTTTCCTCCTCCCAAGATATGAACTGTAAGTCCCACACAATCCAGGATCTCAGGATTTTTGCTCTTCTTCTCAGCAGGAGACCTTACACTATTGCTGTAATTTTTTTCCCCCACATATATTATTGTGAGACTGAGTTGTTTTGGAAGGCCAGGACCACATCTTCTACCTTTTTGTATTCTCTACTATCCCTAACAAATATATAAACTACAGAATAAATCCAGAATCAGTGGGTTTTCCTAGTTCTTTCCACATGAAAAGTGTTGACGACTCTTGCTTTGTAGAGGTTTCAACCATCTTCTCCCCAACAGCTCCACCTTAATGTAGGGACAATGAAGATAGAAAAAAAAGAAACAGGGTATTTTAAGTTAGTGACCTTGACTTGATTTCACTTGTCCCCTAAGTTCATCAATCCATACCCTTCCAAATGGCTCTCCTCCTTTAGTATACTGTTGTTGTGAGAGTCCCAGCCCAGCTGCCTCTATGCCATCTCCCTATGCCTGAGACAGCGTGGGGACTGCTACTCACAGTAGTACCTCTAACCTCAATAGCCAGCCTTTGTGCTTGAAATAGTGGCATAAAGGAAACAGGGATATAAAGTTTGACTTTTATGTTGACGGTGTATTTTTATCAACTCACAGACTATTTGCCATCGTAATATAGAAACAGTAAAGTACTGCCCTGCCTGAGGCCGACTCTGCCCTATTTTGTAATGTCAGTGAGGTTTTCCCTACCCCCCTTTTTACCAGCTACCCTTCTGTCTGGAGCACCACAATTCTCAGTCACACGTATGAGCAACCATTCAAAGGGACAGCTGAGCTTTTTTTCCTACGTTGTCACATATTGAAGTAATGCACCAGCCCACTCCTGTAGTTAGTCTCGTAAGAGGCTAGTACAGAATTGCTGGCTCAGGATGCCCTGTCTGTCAACTCTAGAAATAACAAAACAGCTAAGTTTATCTACTGGATAATACATTTTCTTATTTCTGTTAATTTTTCCTGTTGTTTGTTTACTTCAAGGCTGCAAAGAAGTTTGTTTCTGGCCGGAAGTCGATGGCAGCAAGTGGAAATCTGGGGCATACACCTTTCGTTGATGAGTTGTAAACTCTGAAACAGGGAAGAGCTGAACATTTTCTCAGCACAGAGCAGCAAACACATGAAAGTCAAAAATCTCTAATAAAACGTTTTATCTTTTTTTTTTCAATGAGGTGAAATGTCTTAAAGCATAAATACATAAATTGTTCTCAGCTGACTTAAAGTCAATAAAACATTCTGTTGAAATGTTTTTCTCGCGTCTTTGCCATCAGCTAATCAAGTATGTATTATATGCTGAGATCTTTGTTTTAGATGCTGCAAAGGAGAACAGGAATCTAAGAGTACAGAAGCATCAGAAACTATTAAGATTATTATTGGTGGGCTTTAAAGATAAAACCAGTTTAAAAAATCTGTTCTTTGGGGTCAGAACAATTAAATGGTGAGTTTTACCCCCTTTCCTTACTGCCTTTCTTGCAGTATAGTTATTTCTGAAAAATCTAAATCCCTATTAATCATATCCTATATTCCCACTGCCTCATGTTATATCTGATTTATCTTCACTGTGTGACAGAATTCTGTCTCTCATCTTCTCCCTCTCCCTCATCTGTTCCCATTCTGTTTCTTAGGGCTGAAAGGGGGGGTCAGGGGAGGAATTTTTATGTGCACAACTAGCCAGAAAATACATCTCTTATTTACTTTAAGTAGAGCATTTGAAGTTTGCAAAACAAATGAAGCTAACTATCTAAATAAAAATTAGTACTTACCTTAAAAAGTGAAATTCTCTATGTTCGTACATTCTGATCTTGGGTTCCTCTGCTGCATTTTGTAAAAGATGAGACGTTCTTCTCAGAAGGAAGTGTGTTTATGATGTGAATGATGTTGCCATTTTGAGAATAAGGTGGTAAGGCCTGTCAGACCCCAGGGAAGTCTTTGGACATCACATTGAAGGTCTCTGAAGGCATCAGAATGCACTTGTGAAAGAATTGGTAAGTCTGCACGTATTCCTCCTGTAAGTTTAGCAGACCTGTACATAGCAACGAATGCACAAAAATTAGATGTTGTCAAGATAGATGCCCATGTGATCACCAGTTTGCAGACTGCTGCCTAAGCAACTTTTGATACAGGTTGATCCTTGCCCTTTTCAACATGGGCAAAGTCTTCCAGCCAAAATGCGTCTGAGGTAGAGGAGACCGTGGAGGAGGAGGAGCTTTTGTTGTCTCGCTTCACCATTGTCCAGTACGGAGAAGGGGGCCTCACTTCTCTCTTGTGATCTCTGTGAATCACCACGTCAGAGTTAATGTCTTTTCCTACACTGATAGTATGGTTCTTCTTTTTATAGCCATGCCACTCTCTGGAGATAGACATTGGTCTCCTTGCAGAGTGATGCCCAGTGGACCTTGAATATTTATAATAATTGAATGTATCTGAAACTACATCTTCATTGTCATCACTGCTTGTGAAAGAGTCATCTTTTGCCTGCTTAGTTTTCTCTGTTGCGCTGAAATGAAAAAAATAATAATAAAGAAATGGATGCTTAATATCTGCACATTCTTTATTCCCTAAGAAGATGTCTTGTAACCTGCTTTGGTTCATAAAAGAAAGGATATAATTTAGCTTTAGCACTTGTGTGTTATTGAAGTTTTTCTCTCCTAAAAGTGTCTTTAAATTTGTTGCTGCTCCTAAACGTAAATCAAATTCTGCCTTAAATTATTTCACATTGCTTTAAAAAGTTAGAAAATGACATAAGCCAGATTACTGACCAGAATATTAGCAGGTCTCAAAGTGTGGGTTAATTTCACTCCAGAATGACAGGTCAACCTGGCCATCTTCTTCACAGAACTCTTCTCGTGGGTCACATGGGGTCAGTAATAATAGGGTCTTACCGATTTCCAGGGTATTTGGGAACTAGTGGGCCTCTACACTAGTCATCAGGAAATCTTTGAGTCTTCTTTTTCCTCCTGAGAACCATCATTTGCCTCTCTTTTGGGTTTACAAATGTGGATTTATATACCACACTCTAAACCTAGGTGTGTGTCATTCACTATTCTACTTCTCTGTTGCTGTCCAAAGGCTTAAAGATTTTTTTGTTACATGCCCTAATAATTGGCTTTCTTGAGAGCTTGTTTGGAGGTTTTGGCAGAGGAAAGCAGCTACTCATATATCCTTGACTGAAGAATGGTCGTCTTCAACTGAGCATGCAGCTCTAGAAGGGATGCATGTGGAGCGGTGAGGGAGGAAGGGGACACCTGGCGATCAATGGGGTGACATGTTGCATCCAGATCACCCTCACATCCCCAACTCTTAGCTTTCCTGATTGTTGAAACTTGGCCAATGCTTGCCTGCTAGCATCTACAGTTCTCTTGAACTTTTCTAATGTCTGCATACCTACGCTTGCTATTACTTTCCTAAACAAATGCTGTCTGTTACCTGCTGCCCCTCATCCTGGTACTATTGCCCAGCAGATCCAGAACTAGATCTTTGTGATTATACACCTCTGGTACATCTGTCCTGCTAAAAGGAAATAGGAAGTTGTTTTCTTTGCTACTTCCCAATCTTTTAGACTTGGTTGCACGATCACTAATATTCTTGTAGGTGTGACTGTTGTATTTACTCCCAAAACTCTGAATGGTTTTTCCTAAAGTTTATCTCTTATAATAAACAATTTAGTAACTGAGTCATTTTTATTGAGAGCCACTGGTCTTATTGAGTGATTTTCCTCCTTCCTTGATTTAGTGCTGTGCAAGGAGGTTCAGATCTCAGGACTGGAACAGTTTGTTTCAGACATGCCTAGGACTTCCTGAACAGCACATGAATGAAAAAAAACATCCAGGTTACTTCTTTTTTTTTTTTCAGACTGCAAAAAATATCCTTTGTAACTCTGTATTAGGTAACTGTAAAGGACAGGTAGTAGGGCCAGGTTCTTATTAAATTGAAGTAAGATTATAAAGCCACAAGCAAGCAGAGGTCAGCGTTAGTTAGAAACCATTTTCAGTCACTGGGCCTGCCCAGAGCATTATGTGGAATATTTTCCAATGGGCACACAGTACCATCTGCTCCTGAAAAAGGTCATACCAGCTTTGTGTAAGAAGCCTTTTCTTTCCCTTTGTACTCCTTCACTGTCCCTTTCCACATAAATTACTAAAGGGCCTTAGATATAAGCCCTTTGTTTCAAGTTAAGCAAGAGATTTAGAAAGTGGTTGCTATTGTTCTTAAGTCCTGTGGGCTTTACTCTCATACTTGAGTTGTGCTATTTCTGTGTTTCTGTGCTTCTTCCTTGCTTTTGAACAGTCTGTCATTCTTAGATTTTGATATTCTGTATCTCAAACTCTGAACAATTAAAATACTTAGAAACATAGTCGTTCTATAAGCAAATAATTAAGAATTCAGGCTTGAGAGCTGCACTCCCCTAAACAGGGTCCACCAGCTAGGTGTGGCTGCTAAATTTGAACTGATGAAACTCAAATAAAACTTAAAACTCCACACTTGCAAATCCTCACATCTGAGGTGCTTGATAGCCGCATGCAGCCATTGGCTACCCCGTGGGACAAAACAGATAAAGAACCTTTACACCACTGCAGTACGTTCTTTTTAGACATTGCTGCTCTCGAGACAGATCTACTCACACGTAGTCCTGTGACAACTGGAAAGTTTACATACACCTTTCTTGGCTTCAGTTTTCTTATATAATCATGATAATAAAAAGAACTGGCCTGAGGAGTAAATGGCATAATACTTGTAAAGCAGTGTCTACCACATAGTAAGCAATGAGTAAGTGTTCACTGTTATCATTACTGATTCTTAACTAAATCATGATTGGTTTGGTTATTGAGGGGAAAACTTGTCCCTAACCTGTGCCTGATCTAAGGGGACAGCTGGTACCCAGCTCTGGTCTACTGTCACCATGTGAGGACACAAGCCCATCTGATTTTTCAGGAGAAACCAGACCAGAGCTGGGTACCAGCCTATCTTCTGATTTTTCAGGAGAAACCAGAGATGCAGATAATTTCCATGAAACCTTAGATGTGTAAGTTTGGCAACTAATTCAAATATTTTTCATTTAAAAATTTTGAAATATATAGAAAAATGAAAACAAACATTTCAGAAAAAAATTATAAACACTTTGCTAGCCCCTGGAAAAGCCCCTCTGTGTCCTCCCTTCTCTCTACAGGTCACTGCTATTGTAGCTTTTTAAAATGCTGTGGGAGGCTAGCAAAGCACATCTGTTGGCCATATCAGTCCCTTGGACCAAAAGTTGGAATATCTGAAGTAATGTCTATGCAGTGTGGGCCATTTTTTAGTCCTTAGTAAAGTTCCTAGCCAGATTTCCCTGAGTCCATCCCAATAACCAAAGATACACAGCTCTAGCAACTAGTGCTCAGAAACCCTGTCAAATTAATAAGGACCACTCTTGCATCAGAGCACTGAACTTGGTCACTGGAGAAGGACCTAATGTCCTACATGTCCTCATGTTCTACAGAACTTCCTCATGTATCTGATCCTCAGAAGAGTCTTGATACTCATTTGTAACAGATAAACAAGCTCTCAGAGATTAAGTGATTTGCCTGAGCTTCAAAGCTGGATTTTTATTTTCATTCATTGAATAAATGAGCTGTCAGCCACTTGAAAGTCTTGTGGTTGATTTAGCCTAACAATGCAGACTTAGTCCTTGCCTTCAGTTTATGTTCTCCCATGGCAACATAGTAAACAGTAGACTGTACAGATTGCTTCATTGAAATTAGAATAATGCTGTGAAGGAGATACACAGGTTGCTCTAAAAGCATATGCCAGATGGACCAGACAGTGTTTTAATGCTTCCTAACTTAGAAAGGCCCCTTGCAAAAAGTCTGCACTGTGAGCCTTCAACGGTGAGTAATGACAGAGTCCTAAGCATGTTGCACACAGAGAAGAGGAAGTGCAAAGCCCAAGGCAAAGAGAAACAGAAGGCAAAAAAGCTGAAAGGCAGAGTGGACTAGAGCGGGAAGGGGAGAGCAGTATGAGGGGAGGCTGCGGGATACAGACCCCAGCCAATGCGGTAGCACAGACCAGTGTAAGGGTTTGTGCATTTATCCTGAGAACAGAAGGTCTGCAAAGATTTTAAGCATGAACATGTCACACTCAAATTTCACTATAAAAGAATTGTTCTGTATAGCAAATGAATAGGGGACAAGAGTAGATTGTGGCCCTGACTAGGGTGATGATAGTGGCCAGAGAGAAATGGACAAATGTGAGAGGTAATTGGAAGGTAAAGTGGCAAGTTTCTTGGGCAGAAACAAGGGAGATGGAGAAAGCTGGCCTAGCCCCTAAATTTCTGACTTGTTCAACTCGTCAAATGCTCCGCCAGTAAGATAGGACCACTCCAAGGAGATCAGCAGTTAGCTGGCTCTTGACTTTTAGGCATAATGAGTGTGAGGGGTTTGTGATACATCCAAATGGAGCTACCAGGTGGGAGAGTAAATGTTGTAAAGATACAGGTTTGAAGATCGTACAATTTGAAAATCACTCCTGTATGGAGAGTGACAGAAACTACAGATCAGTGAGCATGCCCAGGAGACTGAGAGAAGGAAGCCAAAGATGTGGCGCTGGGGGATTCCAAGACAGAAGCCTGGGGAAGATGTTTCAACAGGAGAGGGGGTGGGGGCTGGACAGGGTCAAATGTTGCTCAGAAGCTGCACACAATGACGACTTGAGAAGAATCTACTGGAATGGGCAACCTGAGGGCTGTGGGTGGTCCTGCAAAGAGGCCTCTCCAACAAGTGAAGACAGCAAGGCCTGGACTGAGGTCGGGTGAGAGCACCTGGGAAATCAACTCCTGGGGAAATGGCCACATCTGATACAGCTCTTTACACACATCTAGAGTCAAAGGGACAGGGCTGTGGCCGGGGGGGTGGGGGCGGGGGGGGGGGCAGGGAGAGGGCAACACAGTCAAGGCGGGGTTCATGAAGATGGCAGAGGCTTAAAGCCTTACATGTTACTGAGAAGGATCCAGAGAAAAGCTGAATGTGCTAAAGACAAATGAGGGAATGGGATCCACAGCACATGTTTAAGGCTGACTCTGGACAAAGAGACATGTTGCAGGTAGATTTGGAGGCCAAGTTCCCACTGGATGGTTCTCTTGTTTTAGCTCCAGGCTCAAGGCTCTTGCCTCTCTCAATCTGCCGCACATTAGGTACTGCAGATTGTACTTCTCCAGAAGGATTTAAAACCCACTAAATTACTGTGGCGGTTTCACCAATACCACGTGCTTCGCATGCCCCGGGGAACTGTGGCACAACAAAGTTTTCCTAAAATGAATGACTTACCATGTTACTGGGAATTTGGTCTCAGGGATTAAATCGTATATTTCTTGCCATTCTTGGGGTATGTCAATAAAATCTCGGTAAATCTTGATTTGTAGCACTGTTCCTATGGTGATGTGTTGCAAAAGTTTTAAAAATTCTCGAAGAGTATATCCTAACACATTGGCATGGCCAACACTAATCAGAACATCACCTGAAGAGGGAAAAAATTATCAGTAAAATTAAGATAATGCGTCAATGGGCTCATATCACTTCTGGTTTTACTGTGACGTATTTCATTTTATGAGTTCATATTGTTGGTTCATTTTGAACCAAAATCAGGCGCCAGCCTTTATTTAATAAAAATGACCATCTAGGTGACATGAATATCCTTTGCATAAGGAAGGACTTATGCAAGATGTTTCTTAATAGCGGTGTAGTGGTAGATATTGTATCATGTTTTTATAGTATTTCTTTAGTCCTTGGTGTGACAGTGGCTAAAAATCATTTATAATCTGAACCATCACTTAGGATTCTAAAAATGTATGTCTTGAGTAAAATGAATAGCTATTACTATTAAAGAAAAAAACCACTAAGTGAATAAATGACCTACTTTCTATTGTACCCGCCTGGCAATTTCCAGTGCCCTCCACTGTAAATATTAACATAAAACCCTTCATTTTACTTTTCTGCCTTGTACAGTATTAGTTGAACAAGTAATTCTGTATGAAATGATGGACAGTTAGCATGCTTTAATTAAGCTTAAGATGCATATACAGAGAGTATGTTGGATAAAGTAATCTGACAGCTAGATTGCCTATTTTAGGGCATTGCTGTTCAGGGAGGGAAGTATGATGGTCAACCATAGAGCTTCTGATCTCCCGGCAAGTGGGAAGAAAACCACATCTTGAATAGCAAGCCCCTAGGCCCCCAAAGTGCATATGAAAAACACCAATTACTTTGTGCACGCCTCTCTGCTGCCAGCAGCTAGGGCATGGACACAGAAACTAGATCCAGACACTGGGCACTCCCACCTAGGTCACTGAACCTGGGCAGGGGATGCAGCTGGGTGACAGGAGCATCTGGCTTCCAGGAATAGTTATATATGGCCCTGTGTTCTCTCATCATTTTCCAAGCCTGGTTCTCCAGCCTTTCTGGCATTTCTGTCAGACTCAATGTTCTAAGTTCAGTGCCTTAATAGCCACTATTTTCTATTGCTTACAGTGAAGAATCCTGACTAATGCAAGGACATTCAGAGAGAGAGGAAGGAATACAAAGAAAGTACTTCTTAAGGGCTCATATTAGGTAAAATCTTAGTCTTCATATCTTACTAGAACTAACCACCTGCTAAATGGTAATGGAGACTTTATCGCTAATACTGGATAAAGGGACTCCAATGAAGTCCCAAAGGATGTGTTCATCTCTCTGTGTATGAGAAGCTAGGGATCCACCAGTTACCCTCATTCCCAGTCAGAAGCCTAACCTCCAAAGTGGAAAAAGGATGCAGTGCCTTCTCTGATTACTACACCCCACTGTGCTGTAGTTGGGAATTAAGCTGATCTCAAAGGAAGCCTCCAAGGAATGCCAAGGACAAACTTCCACAGTGCTATATCTTATCAGAAACTTAAGTTTAAAAGTACTAAAGAAAAGGATACTTGGAAGGGTAAAGAAAAACCTACTTTGGTCTTAAAAAGTAGCTGATAGTAAAACCAGCCAAGGATCTGCAGCTAACCTCAGAATGAAACAAGCTTCTTCCAGCTACCTGCAGGGTGTGCAATCTGAAACAGCTGTTCATCCTGCAGAGGTTAATTACAATGGCAAAAAACCCCCAAAAAACAACAACAAAAAACCCCACCTCACTGGATGAGCTTACGTGCCTAATGTTAAAAGGAACGTTTATAGCTGAATATGGCTTGGCATTCTGCTTAATTACGTTGTTAAAGGATGTTTTTTTATCAAGAGGGCAGAAAAGAAACACCTTAATTCCCTGACCATCCTGGCCATAAACCAAAAGTGTCATTGTATGAATGTGATTACTCTGGCAACAGATATGAACATTGCCCTTCATAAAGAAACACCAATCTGGTGTTTATGAATACCAACCTTGTTACACTTTTTTTTTCCTGTTTTAATGGGCTGTAGGAACCACATTATTATAAACTTTGTCTCGATTACCTATATTAAATCAACTTTGCAGCAGCCAAGCGACTACTGAAAAATAGATTTTTATTTATTTTTCTCCGTCTCTCCCAACAAGGCTGTCAGTTCCATAGCTCCGGGTGGTTAGAGACCACATCTGTTTGTCTTACCATTATGCCCCCAAGCCTAGCAGGACACTGCACGCGGTAAACATTCAGGAAATGCTTATTGGATGAATGTGGCCAGTATATGACTTGTATTTACCTTCAAAGCTATACTATTTCTTAAGACTAGCTACCAGTTTATTTAAAGTCATATTGGCCAAAAGGAATTTAAATTTAGCCAGAATAAACTAACAACTGAACTAACATTCAATAGGAAATGAACCCCTATTTTGAAACACCAGAAGATAAAAATGTAGAACACGTGGATGAGAAATAACGAGGCTGGGCGGTAATAGCGTCAGTGAAATAGCAGGTCTGTGGGACTATCCCCTCTGAAAATCTCATTCGTTGTTAAAAGGACTGAATTCTGGTCTCTGAAACCAAGACCCTGAAGAGAACTGACTCCTCTATCATGAAGAGATTTGGGACTCTGGACTCTCTCTGGTAAATCTCACTTCTAGTCAAAAGTGCGGGCTCTCTGGGGGGGAGGGGGGGAAGGTCATGGGTTGTAGTCCCAGCTCTGCCCACCCACTTAGCTGTTTATTTACCAACTTACCTCATCTCTCCAACCCTCTATATTGTGTTATCGACCTTCCAGGAGTTTGAAAAGGCTAACCTAGATAATAGATGTGGAAACACCCTGCACATTGCCGGTGACAAATACTTATTATTCGTTTATTAACATACAGACATAATAAATGCGCCAGCACTAAAGGTAAATCCTGGATTTAAAAGACGAATTCAAGACTTCCTCTGACCTCAAGGAGCCCACTAACCGTAGCCACACCATGAGGTTGTTTCCCGTGCATAAAAGCACACTCCTGCCCCATTCCAACAAGTAAGTGTGTGCTCTGGTTATCAACTAGCACATGTCACCTGACCCCAGAGAAGCTGAGGAGAATAAGCAGAAAAGCTCATTGGGATCTGTCCTGGACTTCCTCTGGTCTGGAAAAGTCCATAACTCTCTACCTGGTGCTTTGTTCCCAAGCACCAAGCACTGACATTTGGAGAGAATATTTTGGATTATAAGGTGAGGTAAACTTCGATAAATGGCATCATTTATCTATTTTCTTTATGATCTATTTTCTTTAATCCCCTGCTTCTAACCCAAGCTGCAGTTAGAATCACCTGAGGAGCTTTTAAACCATGAACTGCCCTATCCCCAATCCCATACCAATTGAATCAGAACCTCTGGGGAGATGGGGCCTAGGCATCTCAGTTTTAAAAGCTCCCAACGTGATTCTAATAAGTAACTAGCATTACAAACCAGTAATTTAATCCACTGGGGCTCCTGTACCACAATCATTTTTGGAAGGAAGGGAGCGAGGGAGAAAGGAAGGAAGGAAAGAAGAAAGCCACAAGTCAGGTAACTAAGAACAACAGCCTGAGAGAAATGATTGCCAGTATTTCCATAGAACTGTAGTTTTCAACGCACTTTCATAAAAATTCTCTCTCCAAATCCTAGCAACCTCTGATGAGGGTGGTTATTATCCCAATTTAGAGTGAGGTGACTGAGGCCTGGAAGGTTAAATGACTTTGCCCAGGGTCACAGAACTAGAAAGTGACAGTGCCTGGGCCTGAGAATTCAGGCCCAGCCCTAGAATTGGAAAACATGCCTTGAACTGGATGGAAAATTCATTCACCCAGACAAGAGAAGCAGGAGGGTGCTGATCAAAGGCCTTGGGCTCTGAAGTCTAACAGAGAGGGTTCAAATCCCTGATCCCTGGTGTGACAATGAGCAATTTAATAAATATCTGACTCCTTACCTGTAAGATGGTTTAACACAGAATCTACCTTAGGGATGGTCAAGAGGGTGAAATGAGATCATGCATCTAAATGTTAATGATGATTAATACTGCCTACCTAAAAGAAGAAAAGTTTGCCCACAGAGAGCCATAAACCCTGGAATGACACCATCCCACTTGCCACATGGGGATTAACCTGGACGAGGAATTCAATCTCACTGTGCCCCAGTTTCTTCCCCTGTGAAGGAACTCCCAGGGCATGACAATAGTTCCTACCTGGAGATTTGTTGCTAGAATTCAGTGAATAAATACAACAGTGAGGGTTAATAAAGTGCTAGCAACCAGCTGGCCTACAGAAAGCTCTCAAACAATGTCATCATCATTATTGTGGTTACACTGAAACCTATCAGCCGGAGTCTCCCCAAAGGCAGATAGGAGGAAGGCAGGGAGGGAACCACAGTCACCTGGCTGGAGTTTTCCGTCCCTGGCTGCAGCCCCCTTCTGGATGAGGTGGGTGATCTGGAGGTAGGGCCCATGCTGGATGATGATCAGTCCTAAGCCCAGGTTGCTCACAGTGAGTTTGGTCTGCTGAGTTTTGCTCAAGTTGTGTATGGATGACTTGACATTGAAGCCGATATTTTTGCCTAACGAAAAGAGGGAGACATTTTTTAATCCTTCACCTAGACAGCAGCATGACAGTGTCACTGGAGTTCTAAAGCCAGATCCCTGGGGCAGTTCCTCAACCTCTCTATTCCTCAGTTTCCTCATCAGCAAAGTGAGGACAGTAAGTGTCTAGCTTGGAGACTTGTTATGAGAATAAATGAGACAGAGGGCTTTGCACAGTGCCTAGCACCTGCTGAGTGCTTAATTAATGTCAGTCATTAGGTATTCACTTGACAAATGTTTCTTGATGCAGGCAGCATGCTAGGAAATAGCAGTTTCTTGCCCTTATGGATCCTTCAGCTTAGCGGAAGAGACAGATACTAATCAGTCACATAAATATATGCTGAATAACAAACTGTAACACGTGCTATGAAGGAAAAATACAGAGAGCTCTGAAGAAGACTAACAGGAGGCCAAGGTATCCTGCAGGGAAGGCAGTTCAGGCTTCATACAGGAGGCAAAATTTGAATTGAGGTCAAAAAGACCAACAGGAAATCTTTAGACAAAGGAGGGTAGGAGGGAGCAGATTGGATCAAGGCTCTGAGACAGGAAAGAACAGAGAGATGCACTGGAGCACTCATGAGGAGCAAAGTCACAGCAGACCTGGGCGGCCTCACGGGCTTACCTCACTGGAAAAGCTTAGGAGCAATTTAAGCAGGACTCCGTAACATTTGCATTGTCTTAAAACAAAACAAATGAACCCTGCTGGCTGCCGTGCATGCCCTGTAGGATCCAGAGGAAGTGGGAAGTCAACGTCTTCCCCTAGTCACCCAAGCATGCCATGGCGAGGTCAGTGAAATTAGAAGTAAAAGATCATTTGGGAGGAAAATCTGGGAACATGGGTGGTGGTGGAGGCGTGCTGAAGTATGTTTTCTACAGAACTGATTCTCACAAGAAAAGTTTCAAAGACTATCGAGTAATTTATTTCTTTGTTTTAATGTTTTATTTATTTCTGACAGAGAGAGAGAGAGACAGAGAGAGAGAGAGAGAGAGAGGCAGGCAGCGTGAGCAGAGGAGGATCAGAGAAAGAGGGAGACACAGAATCTGAAGCAGGCTCCAGGCTCTGAGCTGTCAGCACAGAGCCGGATGCGGGACTCAAACCTACCAACTAGGGGATCATGACCTGAGCTGAAGTCGGACCCTCAACTGACTGAGCCACCCAGGCACCCCGACTATCTACTGATATAAAACAAGTTATTTTCCCAAGAGAAAGCTTCTCAGAAGACTCAATTTCAGTACACAGGAAGCTTCTGGGGACATTTGTTTTCAGCAGCTTTTCCTGAAGTACAAGTGACAAGCCTTTGCCAAATCCATGTGACTGTGGAGTTGGGCGGAGGGGGGGGAGCCCAAGAGGCCTGCTGAGGGAGGGGTGCCTCCTGTTCCCCCACCCCCAGGTTCATGACGCTTCCCTCTAAGTAAGTGTACTTGCTCTCTTGAAGCTCACCTTTCCCCAAACCACAGAGACACTCTAGAAAGTAAAGTAACCCAGTATAAAGAAGGTACCACATTCAGAGACTTTTCGGGATTCTAGGAGCCACTTGGAGTGGGTCGGACCTTTCTTCAGCCTCTAGCTCCTGAGCATACAGAGAAGTGGCATCTCAGGCAAGGTCTGAGTTCCAACCTCAGCTTGCCACTTAAGTGTGCTTATATTAAAATAATCTATGAGGCCCAGTCTCAAAAGACAGCAGGGTTAGGGGAAAGAAGGCAGACTCAAAGGACTCCGTACCATACGATTCCACTTTTATGACACTCTCTGTGGAAAGGGCAAAACTACAGGAAACAGATCAGGAGTGTGAGGCACTGAAGTGCAGGCTGGTGGCAAAGGAGAGCAAAGTAATCTGGGGAGGGTAGGAACTTCCACATCTTGATGGTGGTGGCGGGTATACGTGGGTATTCATTGTCAAAACTGAGAGCTATAGACTAAAAATGGGGGGGAAGGGAGGCTCTTACTGTATGTAAATTATAGTTTGGTAAGCAAATGATGACGGGGGTCTACCTCCCAGGCCGAGCGTGACGTTCCCATTTTACAGGGGAGGCAAAGTGATGAAGGCTCTGTCTCAGGGCGTCACCCGCTCCCCGCTCCCCAGTTACCTTTTCTGCTTTTGTCTGGGGCCTTCTCCATGGCCCCAGGAGGGCCGGCCGCTCAAGAGGGCCTCCCGGAGCCGAAGCTGGAGTGGGTCCAACTCCCAACTGTTTCGAACCCGCGAGGAGCCGCGTATTGCGGGCTGACCGCGGACGACTGGGGACCCCGGGCGGCGAGGAGACTTCCGGCGCTGCCCCTCGGGATGGACGCCAGGGGGCAGACGTGGGGCATCCCTACGGTCACAAGGCCTCAGTGGACCCGGAAAAAGGAGCGAGTGAAAATTTTGGCGGAGAGCAAACTTGTTCAGGGCGTAGCACAGTGTCTCACGCACACAGGGTTCATTATCCCTTCTTAGAAAACAGCTGAAGTGGGGAAGATGGAGGAAGCACAAAGGCGGGTGTGGCAAAGGTGTGAAATTGTGGGGCCGAGGCGGACCCCACCTAGAAGACCATAGAAGAGCACAGAATCCCCTGCTGAGCTCCCAGTAATGGTATTTTTAAATATTGTTGCATCAACAGTTCCAATTGTTTTGGAACTGCACTGTTTTCGTGGATGTTTTGAGTTAGAAAAGG
>NW_027529443.1:6682267-6687510 GCF_008692635.1 Crocuta crocuta | reverse complement strand
AGTCACGATTAGGAGAGGAATTAATTCTTCCTTCTTTTTTCCAAAATAATCTTTCCTCCCACACACACATTCACTCATAGGACAAATATTTACTGGAAGCCCGCTCTGTGGTTCGTGCTGATGCTGGGGACACAACAGTTGGCGAAACAAACAAGGGCCCTCTCCTTTTGGAACTTAGATTTTAAAAGCAGATGAAATGGACAATTTGAGAAAACTGTAAAATACCAAAATATATTCTAGAAGAAATAGAAAACAATGTGATGAGGTAGGTCCTGTCCTCATCTCCACTCCGAGGAAAGAGGAGGTAAGCACCTTACATCCATGCCTTCAATAGTTATCAAGCACTTAATAGGTGTCAGGCACTGTGCAAAGACTTGCATGGTAAACCCAGTTTTTGTGGTTTTACCCAGACAGTAAACTAGGGCTGATTTTCATTTGATAAATCCTGTCTTGCAGGGGTTGAGACAAAGGGAAAGAACAGGCATCCATTTTCTAACTCTCAACCTCAAGGAGTCTCCAGCAGGTGGCTTCTTGTGATCTATCACCAGTTTCCTCCTCCAAACAGTCTGGCAAGGTGTCTATGCAGACACCAAATTAATTTTGTCATAAAATGCATCCTTTTCCTCTGTTTTCCTATTAGTAAGGCGACGGTGAGAGTTTGTGGGACTAAAGCACGTCAACATCGGAAGTTTGGTGAGAGGAGCCTATCAGCAGCTGGCTGATAGGGGGGTCCATCTGCCTTTCCTCCATCTCTGGCTGAAAATTCTCTTCAGAGCAAATGCCAAGATCACACCGATGGGTGGAATTGCAGGATACAAACGGTTGTGGATGCCGTCCTGTGCTGCCCAGATCCCCCTTCAGGACTGAAGGATTTATTCGTGCCCCTCCACCCCACCTATGCTTCTAGCTGAGAACCTTGCCCAAGATTACACCTTCCCAGGGCAGCTGGCATCCAGTGACTGGTCACTGTAGGGTAAAAATCTGGCTCCTTCAGCCCAGCCCGCGCAACCCTGGAGGGCAATCCCAGCCCCAGAGCTCCTGTGTGGTCTGAAGTCCTGTGTCTGTGGTGCCACCTGACATCTCCCTTTGCCACGTGCTGCTTCCCCTTCCAACCTTCATGGGTGTGGGTTCCAAGAGCACTCCCCAATAAACTCCCTGCAGCTCAAGAGCGTTTCCTAGAGAGCCCACGCAGCCTGCAGCAGCTAGCACCAGGATGGTCTGCAAGAGTAGATGCTAAGATGGAATTTTGGAGCTGGGTGACCCCGCTTTCCAGGTGAAAATGAGGACCCTAGCCCCCCAGTAGGGGAGGTATATACATCACCTCGGGCACAGGGAAGCACTAAGATTGTTCCATTTTTCAGCCTGAGGAATACATGGCAACCAATGGCTCAGACTCTTCAGGGATGAAGGTCTGAGCCACCCCACCACATAAACCACCTAGACCACCAGAGGTGCGAGCAGAAGGTGAGAGGAATCTAGGATGGGCAGGAGAGGAAGGAGTGATGAGTGTGTCAGTTATGCCTGGAGATGAACTGCAGCAACAATGGGAGCTGGGGTTTGTTCTGCTAACCTTCCTCTTATAAGATTCCCACAGGAAAAGATGCCCACCAGGGTCCTGCTCTCAGAACGGAAAAGAAGCAGGTTGATCTGCATAGCACAATAGGTGCACTATGGCAAATGTTGCCCTGTGCTACCTAGTCCTCCTGAAGACTGAAGGACTTAGTCCCCAGCTCCTGGGAAGGTTATAGGTTCATGGATCTCAACCGTCAGCCCACTCAAGGAATTGTCTTTGGCTGAAGAGCAGCCATACCTGAAGTCATTCCTGAGGTAGCTAAAATCCAATATGCTTGGTCCCTTTACCCCAACTCTGAGCAGCCACCCCAGCTTCAGAATTGCTCACAGGGTCCGCCAAAGCCTCCAGTGACCAAATCACAGTCAAACTGCTCCCTCTGCCTTTTTTCCCTCCCCCGGAGGAGTTGCTCCTGAGTGCACTCCCTAATAAACTCCCCACACGCTAATCCATAATCTCTGATTGGAGTCCGCTCCAGCGGAACCCAATCCGTGAGACAAAAGGAGAGTTGAGCCCAAGGCACAAACTGTTAACCTCTGGATTTAGTTCTTTTGCCTTATCTAATCCCAGAACCCCCAAATGCACGTATATGGTGCATCCACCACACTCTTGGCCTTTGTGGTGAACTTGACCCCCTGGGGAAGCAGTGTGTTCTTTATCCTGTCAGGCCAAAGATACTCCTTTCTGATCACACAGTCCCCTCCAAAGCTTTCGCCAAGGTCCCACCTGGATTCAGCCTCTGCTGGGCCAAGGCCTACCATCCATCATGATAAAGCACACTGTGTTCACAGTCCCTTAACAGCCGCAGAACGGCTATTTATGACTTCGGGCTGCCAGCATAGATCCCTTCCGGGGGCCCTCTGGGTCCCCAAGGATTTTCTGCCTTAAGGATCCTTGTGGCTCATCTCTCTCTGAATGGAACAGCCCCAGCTGCTTTGCTTAAGAGTGAGGAGATGGGGAGGTTCTATCACTGAAGCAGAATGTCTGACTTTCCCAAGTTCAAGTCAGTAGAAGGGAGGGGACTAGAATACAGTTCTGTATCCTTTTTGCTCCATCACACCACCTTTCCTGAACCCTAGGGTTTACCTCTACTAAAATCTAGACTGGGGGGTGGAGGGGCTCAGTCGATTAAGCATCTGACTTTGGCTCAGCCTTGCAATGGGCTCTCTGCTATCAGTACAGAGTCCATTTCAGATCCTTAGCCCACTCTCTCTCTGCCCCTACCCAACTCGTGCACACATGTGCTCTCTCTCTCTCTCCTAAAAATAAAAACATTTAATAAAAAATGAACTAAATTAAATTAAATGTAGACTGGGATATAAATAAGGAGGGAACTGATCTGTCCTGTAGATCTCAGACAGACCTGGGACTTTGAAATACCAGGTATGTGGAAGTCAAGAATGAGATATGGGACTAAAATCAGGATTAACGGAAAATCTGTAAACAGAGTATTTAGTCCCTGCCCATCTGGGTGGTAAGAAGGAATGGGAAGGTGACTTGTGTGAAGTGATATGTGGCCATGAATCTGGTGAAAATTTTCTCAATTTTTTTTTTAACTCCAAATTGTTTTGTTTTCTTTATAGTTGACATATATTAGTTTCAGGTGTACAAGATAGTGATTCAACATTCATATATGTTATGAAATGATCACCACGATAAGTCTAGTTACCATTATACAGCTTGTTTTCATTCTTTCATCCTAGGTCCAGAACCTTTTGTAGAGGGGCATTTGTAGGAGGGACTGGGAAGTGCTGCCCAGGTAGAAGGAGGAATTTATACTTGTATTTTTTTTAACATAATAATCAAGTGATTATCATACCACTCACAGGCAAACTGTTCCACCATTTCACCTCAGGATTCTCATCAATGCCTAGTAGTGAACATCAGTGGACAATATTTGGGAATTCAGAACTGTATAGTTGGGAGTTTCTTCTATTCCTGGGCAATAGAAACTCTGGACAAGAAGCCAAGAATACGACTCCATCAAACTTCTCTAGTATTAAAAAAAAAAAAAAAAGTGAAACCCTCCTGCAGTAATGTTATAGGCATATCTGAATCCCTGGAATATATCAGTCAGCTTGTGCCTATTTCTGTGGCAGAGGAAAACTAAATGGTGTAATAATAATTTTAAAAAAATCCTTCCCCCAGGAGACCAATGTTTGGCCAGGAAAGTCTTTAGACTAGCAGTTAAATCCCTTCTTACCCAATGTATGTGGTGACACTGATAACTCTGCAAGTTTTTCCAAGGCTGTTGGATTTGGTGGAATTTGAAACTTGCTGAGTTTTGTGAACATGTAAGCATTCCAAAAATAGAGACATATGTCACCCTTCTAGGTCTTTCTAGAGATGACCTATGTGGCATTTAAAGAGAAGATGACTGTCCCATCTCCTGTTTGCTGTGTGGGGGACTATCCAGGAAAGAAAGAGCTGGATCCAAAGTTAAGGTTAATGGTGATTTGATCCAAGAGCCATGAAAAAAAAAGAACCTCCACTAGATACCAAAATTGCAGATGCTTAAATCATCTGTACTGCCAACAAACTATGCCAATGTCTTGTTTGTTTCTGTTTACCCATCCAAACTATGCCTCTCCTCAGGCCTCAACTCAGTAAATAGTGTCACCAAACATCTGGTTACTCAGGCCAAAACCTTAAGAGTCATTCCTGAGGCCTCATTTTGTTTCAACTCCTCCCCCACGGTCAGTTAGTCCTTTTCCTTGCGTATAAAACACCCAAAGCTGGCTATTTTTTCCATCTTCACTATTCTCATCCTAGCTAAATACATTTCTTTCTCTCCTGGAATACTTTGCCTGTTNGAGGCGTCCGGGGCGGGGGGGCCGGAGGCAAGAATGGATGGAGAGGACGCGCGCGCGCTAGCGGGACCCTGGGGCTGAGGGGAGCGGCGCCCCGGGCTGAGCGAAAAGTGGCCGAGGGACGAGGAGACCTGGGCTGGGCTGGCGGGGCCCGGAGGGAGAAGGGGNCTTCCCCTAATCCTTTGCACTTGCTTTTCCCCCTCAGTCTGCCCAAATCTTCACAGATTAGGTCTTTATGGTCGTGATCTCAGTGAACCTTCCCTGACCATCCTAAGCATCACCGCAGCCCTTCTCCTCCCTCGCCATCAGACCGACCTCCATTTAACTCATAAAGCAACACTTGAACTGACCCTTATTTTAAAGATAAGTTTTTAACATTGTTTGCCTCTTCCCCACCAGGACGTAAGCTACCAGAGAGAGGGAACCTTGTCTCGCGAGTCCAGCCCAGTAACCCCACTAGGGGTCGACAGTTATTTCCTAAACGGGGCCGTCCCAGAGCTGAACGACACGGAGGGGCAATGCTAACACAAGGTGACAAGGACTGTAGGGGGGGCCCGGGTCACTTGGCAGAGTCTCCCACCCATCAATCCAGTCTCCCTTTTGAAAGGCTAAAGACTGAGGAGCCTTTTGTCACCAGTCATTAACAACGATAACATTATTGGCAAGAAAGCTCAAAGGCGGCGTGGTCTGCCGGAAGAGACCGGGCGAGGGGCAGGGGCCTGGGCCGGAGGCCGGTCCCGCTCCAGGGAAGCGAGACGTGCGGTCCAATTTCTATTGCCGGCGCAGAGGAGCCCAGGGAAGTCGGGAGGGTCGGGGCCGCGGGCCCGGCATGCGAGGCGGGCCGCACAGCCAGGAGAACGAGA
>NW_027529443.1:6591375-6682145 GCF_008692635.1 Crocuta crocuta | reverse complement strand
GGGGAGATGGATAAACTGACCATCATCTCAGGATGTCTCTTTCTGGCCGCCGATATCTTCGCCATCGCCAGCATCGCCAACCCGGACTGGATCAACACCGGGGAGTCCGCGGGTGAGCGGCGGGCGCGCGGGGCCGAGCGGGGGATTGNAGCTTCGTCCTGGATTGGGGGCGGGGGGAGTCCAGGTGGGAGACGGGAAGAAACCGCTTTGGAGAAAACTGAGGTGCATAGGCAGGGATTAGAGACTAGGCGGGGAGCCGGGGTCGGGAGGGAAGTAGCCCGTGGGGCCAGTGCGAGGACCACCCGAAAGCTGCGACTGAGGAGTCCGGTCCGGCCGCGGCCCCCCGAGGGAGGAAGCTGCGGCCGGGCTCCCGGCCCCACCAGGCAGGGTTAATGGTGCTGGGGGAGCTGGTGTGCTGCGCGGGGGTCCCCCTCCCGGCGCCCTCTCCCACCCCCTCTGCCCGCTTGGCTGTGTTTAAGACGCATGTGGCTTCCGATTTTCCCTTTGAAGTCTGTGTGGTTATAATTTTGCTTTATTTTAGGCCCGGGAGCTATAATAATACTAATAATAAACTTCATTTTATGGAGCATCTTTCATTCCAGCGCATCACAAAAACGCTTTAGAGATCTTAATAGTAGTTACAAAATTAAATAACACATTAGAGTTGCAGGCAGCCCAGCAGCAGCAGCAGTGCCCGCTGTAACACCACCGAGCAGGAGGCAGCAGAGACAAGGTGGTGTCCTCGGGAGAGAAGTAGGCATCTCTCTGAAGGGGATCCCGGTGCAGGATTTTTTCTCAGCTTGGGCCGTCACCGCACACACGTCCCTGTACACACTCACACTCACCCAGACCTGTGAGACCAGCCCTTTAATTAACGTAGCAGCTGTCAGGAGAGCTGACTGGAATGAGGGAATGAGCTTGTTTTCGAACTGCTTGTTCTGTGCAGGTGAAGGGAGTGTTGGGGGTTGGGCCTGTCAGACTCCCTCCGTGAATAATTTGTTATAAAAATGTATCACTATGCTGTCAAAGTTACTTCTTAAGTATTACTTACGTTCTGTATTTATCCTGCAGTATATTTAGCTCTTTAAAAAAAAGCTGTAGCTGGGACATTTGTTGCTCTCTCCTCCCTCCCTTCTCTCCTCCATCTAGATCTAGTAACACAAAATCATGCTGTCAGATTTACGGGTTATTAAAATAACACACTAAAAAATTCTCCTTTTCTTGCCTGTACAGTCTCAGCAGAGCTCTTAATGGTAAAACATGCATGATGATTATGATGTGATTGAGCTGTTAGCTAATGCTACTGTGGTAAATTTGCAATATATAAATGTATCAAATCAACACGTTTTATCCCTTACGTATTATAAGATATATGGATTATATCTCAGTTTTTGTAAACTTATAAGGTGTGTAAGAAAGTATAGGATGGTTTGGAATTTGGTGAAACTATATAGGCTGTTTCTGAAAAGGTTAGGAGTGTCAGTTTGTACAGTTACATGTGTGACATCCACTTCATGACCTGTTGTTTTTATTCTAATTATATGTGCAGTGACTCCTTTTATGAGACTTTATTTGGGGCTTTTTATACTTAGGGCCCAAGAGGTTTTGCTGTTCTAGCAGAGATGATGCTTTTTGCAAAGTGCTTTTAGGTGAAGCCCAATGTAAAAAGCAGACTAAACATCCGTGGGAAAGATACACAGTTGGTCCTTAAATGACATGGTTTTGAGCTGCTTTAGTCTACTTATACATGGACTTTTTTCTTTTTTTCTTTTTTATAAATACAGTACTGTAAACGTATTTTCTTCTATGGTTATCTTAACATTTTCTTTTCTCTAGCCTACTTCATTCTAAGAATACAGTATATAATGCATATAACCTACAAAACACGTGTTGATCAGCTATTTATGTTATTGGCAAGGCTTCCAGTCGACAGGCTATTAGTAGTCAAGTTTTGGGGGAGTCAAAAAATTATGCATGGATTTTCAACTGTGCAGGATGGGAATAACTCCTTCATAACAGTAGGCAAAGTCTTCAGCTGTGAGTTGCTGCAGATGGGAGGGACAGAAGTCCACTGATTGAAGGAAGTAAAAAATGTTTGAAATAGGTAAACAGTTGCAGAGAAAGAATGCCAACCAGTGACATAGGATTGTCTGGCGTCGTGGAAGCCTCATTGAAGTCGGTGGTCCAGAACATTCGGTGTGATCGGCCGCCTGCCTTGTTGACCTTCTCTGGTAGTGCTCAACTGCTTTGATACCAGTACCTGTTGAAGACCAACAGAATGTTTCCTTCGAGATTGGAGTTTGCCAACGAAATGCAACAAAGTGACAAAGGAGCAAAAGTGTATAACTGTTAGCCAAAATGTCATTGTAATGATGGCTTATGGATTCTCAGCTGGATAAAAAGTAAAAGTGAATAAAGAAAAGAGTTGATGGTATATGGTCAGTGGAATCGCAGGCCCGATAGAATTGAAGGACTGACTGGGAGTGATTGATGCAGCAAAGTGGAAAGGCAGGAAATTGTGGGCACAAGGTGCAGAGTGAGAGTGGGGATGCGTGGCTAAAATGGGATGGGGGAGGTGATTTTTCTCCTAACAGTTTCCCTTGCCATCTCACCCTTCAATTAAATATTTTTGTAGCTTGAAACAGGATAATAGGGAGATACAAGTAACAGGAAATTTTTTTTCAAAATCATATCTAACCTCTGTTATAAATAAATAAATCCTATGTATTACCTTAGATAGTACCCCCCCCCCCAAACTTAAATGGGATGTTCCTTTGTTGACTCTTGAGCTCTTGCATTGTGGTAAGATGCACCTGAGCTTTGCCTGAGAGTTTGTACACTCAATGTACACTTTTATCTGAGCAGACAGATCTAGTCTTGAGGGGTTTTTTTGGTTTTGGTTTTGGTTTTTTTAAATTCTGGACAGAATTCCACCTTCCAAATCAATGAAACATTTCCAGGAAGTTTGAATAAGATTGCAGAGGTGACAGGACGAGCTTTATTCTGAGATCTGCACAGAAGTGACAGTGACAGCCTAGCACCACACGGTTATTGTGTTGGTTCCCTTCAGTGCATTAAATACAGCATATTTTGACTGTGATGTTTTTACTGCAGTTTTTTTAAGTGGGCAAAATATATTGTGAAAGTTGAATCCTGGTGCTGAAAGGTTTTCAGATGTAATTTGAAAACCACTGCCATGAACTAGTACAGAAAATTTCAGGATCAAATCCAAACGTCATCATTTATGGTCTTTGATTTGGGGCAAGTTACTTAGCGTCTCTCTTTACAATTCTCTGTAAAATATGGATATTAGTAGTACCTACCTCATTGGATTATTATAATTGATTTAATCTACATAATCTACATAAAGCACTAGAAAGTGCCTAACACACAATAAGTGCTCATTAGTTTAGATATTGTTGTATTGCTGTTCTCATTTCTAATAACATGATGTTTTTTGTTTTTAATTAAAGCTCAGAACTTAACTACTGTGAGACTGGCACATTTTCTTGGATATAAGGCAATATTGCGAATAGTATGGTCAGGGGTGCCTGGGTGGCTCAGTCAGTTAAGCATCCAACTTCGGCTCAGGTCATGATCTCATGGTTTGTGGGTTCATCGCACTCTGTGCCGACAACTAAGAGCCTGGAGCTTGCTTAAGATTCTGTGTCTCCCTCTCTCTCTGCCCCTCCCCCACTCATGCTCTGTCTCTCAAAAATAATAAATAAAAATGTTAAACAAAAATTAAAAAATCATATGGCCAGGCTTAGCACAAGTCAAATTCGTCCTCCCTCTTGGCATTTCTGCATCACGCCTTTACTGTTCTTCATTTAGTCTTTCATCACCATATACTAGTCTCTCTACTTCTCAGTTTCTACTTGAACTACCACAGAAGGAAATGAAATAATCCAAAAACAATAAATAACTGAATAGGATAATTTCCTAATATCCTGACTACTAAACTGTACTATCATAACGTTATGGACCATGCTTCATACTGACAGAATTGTTAGTTTGTTTTTATTGTATTGGTGCAAATACAGAGAAAGTACATTCCTTCTGTTGCTGTCTGTGTGTGGTAATATGTCCTGAGCTTGTTCTGATAGCCTGTAGGTTCTGCACAAACTTTTGAATACAAAATGAAATAGGTATGAAGGAAGTACATGGTGGGGAGGATACTTCAGTAAGGACCCTTAGTGTTTTCTATTAATAAAAAATACTGAATGGCAGTTGAATATCATTGCAAAATTGCACAATTGTATGCTGCAATCAGATTTCTTCTGGTTACTGGGACTTATAGCAATATCTTTCATCTTATATAGTACTTTATAGATTTTGAAGCAACTTAACATCCGTGACTTGATTCCTTGGGTTTTTTATATTCAGCCAATGTAGAATAGTCATTTCTACATCTTTTCCCACATGTCAATGCTTTGGACATGAGATTTGGGTTTCAGTGTTGCAGACTCCCTTCAAGAAAACCCTTCATTGAAGTATTACCTGTATCTTATGCACACCTTTTTTTACTTAATAAGATTAAATTTTTATTTTAATGTTTATTTTTGAGAGAGAGAGAGCACAAGCAGGGGAGAGGCAGAGAGAGAGAGAGTGAGAGAAATACAGACTCTGAAACAGGCTCCAGGCTCTGAGCTGTCAGCACAGAGGCTGACAAGGGGTTCAAACTCACTGAACTGCAAGATCGTGCCCTGAGCAGAACTTGAACGTTCAGACTACTGAGCCACCCAGGCACCCCAACAAGATTAAAATTCTTAAGTGGCTGAAGTTCTTGCGAGATCACAGAAGAGGGAAAGAAGGAGATTTGGGTTTTAGTCTTAAAGTGATGTCCTTTGCTTTGTACAAGTCCCTTAACTTCACTGTCACTGTTTTCTCATCTCTAAAGAGACAAACTTTTTTGAAGCTGGGGGGAAGTTTTTTAGTTTTATTGAGTTAATTCTAACAAGGTCATTTAAGCAGAGCTGCTTCTGATAAATGATCTCTGTGCTCCTGGGTAGCTCTGTCGGTTAAGTGTTTGACTCTTGATTTCGGCTCAGGTCATGATGTCACAATTGATGGGTTCAAGCCCCACATTGGTTTCTTCACTGGCAGAGCTTGGGATTTTCTCTCTGTTCTCTCTGACCTCTTCCCACTCATGTGCATGAGGGCTCTCTCTTTCTCTCAAAATAAATAAATAAGCTAAAAATGATCAAAAAAAATGATCTTGAAATTCCTTTATTGAGGCATCATCCCTTGACAGCAAAGATTGTAGTGACCATTTAGGGTTATACCATTCTAAATCTTCCTAGATGGATTTGCTTAGTGTTCTTAAGGAAGATTTCCAAATGTTTTCCAAAAGTCTCTTCCAGTACACAGAGGATCTCCTCCTTTATGTCTAATTAAAATTTCCTTCTATACAGTTGGTTATCACATTCACTTTGTAGTCTGTCAGTGTTATTTATTCTTAAAATATTTTCATTCTTTTTAAAATTGTTTAGAGTGTGTAAGGAGTCACAGTAACTGACACACTCTTTCCTACTTGTTATTCTGAACTGAGGGAAAGAAAGAATAATTAGGACCCATGATATTATTCTATTACTGATAAAGAGAATATTGGAGAATGTGACTTTTATCTGTGGGCAAGCAACTTCCTCTTCTTATTGGACCTCAGGATTGAACAGGCTTAACCATGCAGTCCCAAGAAAAACTGAGGCACCTGCCCTGTAAGACTTCCAGCATGAACGAACAGAGGAAATGCATGCTCCCTATGGGCAACGTGCTCCCAAGGGCAAAAAGTTAGACCGTATATACCCAATTTTTTTCTAAACTTCCAGTCAGACAAAGTCATTCCTCTGACCTGGGAAGGAATAAGTGAGGGGACACAGATAAGCTAAGAACATTATTCTAACAGCGTCCCCCAACACGCACACTCCTATCCCTCAAGGGGGAGAAAACCATTTGAGACTAGGAGATAGCTGACATTTTGTGAGGAAGAGATTTCTTCCTTTTCACTCAAGTGTAAAAACTGGCAGGTGCTTGGAGAAGTGAAACACTTAGAGGTATCATTTCCCATTCTGCTACCCACTACCCTCTCCACAGGAAATCCTGGAAACCTCAGATAAGGGACTGTGGTGCTTGACATCTCTCATGTTAGAGTTCAAGATCTACAAGTAGATCCAGGCCTACAAATTGGGGTCGCTTGGTTTAAAACATTAAGATTACATGCTGCCCGAGCAGGTATTTATTAAATACTATTTATTAAATACTAGAAAATTATTAAACAAAAAGCCCTCTCATGGGGCACCTGGGTGGCTCAGTCGGTTAAGTGTCCGACTTTGGCTCAGGTCATGATCTCACAGTTTGTGGGTTTGAGCCCCGCATCAGGTTCTGTGCTGGCAGCTCAGAGCCTGGAGCCTGTTTCAGATTCTGTGCCTCCCTCTCTCTCTGCCCCTCCCTCGCTCATGCTCTGTCTCTGTCTCAAAAATAAATAAACAAAAAAAAAATTTTTTTTTAAAGATAAGCCCTCTCCCCTGAATGGTAACAATTTAAGTGATCACAGAGGTGCTTTCACATGAGGGAGCTCCATAACATCAGTTTAAACAAAGAAAGCAGTCTGATCAGAACTGCATTTTGGTAATCACTTTGAACGTGACTTAGCAGTGAAGGACAGAATTTGGTTCTACCTAAGAGGACAAAAAATCTTGAAATTATGTTCTTCCTTAATTTAGAAAGCACTAACAGAATTTCTTCAATGGCTTTTGAGTCTTTTCCCAGTAAATTGCTTTTTAAAATACAGCTTTATTGAAATATAATTCCCATAACCATAGAATTCACCTATTGAAAGTGTGCATGCAGTGGCTTTTAGTGTATTCATAAAGTTGTGCCACCATCACAACAATCAATTTTAGAGCATTTTCAGTACCCCAGAAAGAAACCCTCATCCCTTAGCCATCACCACCCGACATCCTGTTCTTTAGGCAATGGGTCCAGTCGACTCTCTATCTCTGGATTTGGCTGTTCTGGACGTTTCATATAAATGGAATCATACAATATGTGGTCTTTGTGATTGGCTTATTTCACTTAGTATAAAGTTTTCAAGGTTCATCCATATTATAGTAAATATTAGTACTTCATGTCTTTTTATTACCAGATATATTTATCCATTACTTATTCATCATTTGAACATTTGGGCCAGTAAATTTCTTTTATTTCAAAGAATAATATTTCTTCAAAATGGTAAAGTGGTACAAGCATTTTTATTTTGTCTTTTAAAGTTTCTTTTGAGAGAGAGAGAGAGTTCACGCATGTGAACAAGGGAAGCAGAGAGAGAGAGAGAGATCGGGAGAGATAATCCCAGCAGACTCTGCACTGTCTGCGCAGAGCCTGACACAGGGCTTGATTTTACAAACCATGAGATCACGACCTGAGCTGAAATCAGGAGTTGAACACTTAAGCAACTGAGTCACTCAAGCACCCCTATTCAGTTTTTTAAAAAGTGACATTATTGAGGCACCTGGGTGGCTCAGTCAGCTGAGCATCCAGCTTTGTCTCAGGTTATGACCTCATAGTTCTTGAGTTAGAATGCTGTATCAGGCTCATTGCTGTCAGCACAGAGCCTGCTTCAGATCTTCTGTCCTCTCTCTGTCCCTCCTCTGCTTGTGCTCTCTCACTCTCAAAATTAAATAAGAGAATTTTTTTTTTAATGTTTTATTTATTTCTAGGAGAGTGTGAGAGAGCGTGAGCAGGGGAGGGTCAGAGAGAGAGGGAGTCACAGACTGAAACAGGCTCCAGGCTCTGAGCTGGCAGTCAGCACAGAGCCCGACGCGGGGCTCGAACCCACAAACCACGAGATCATGACCTAAGCGAAAGTCGGACGCTTAACCGACTGAGCCACCCAGGCGTCCCGAGAATTTTTTTTAAAGTGACATTAGGGACATCTGGGTGGCTCAGTTGTATAAGCATATGACTTCAGCTCAGGTCATAATCTCAGTTCACGGGTTCAAGCCCTGCGTTGGGCTCTGCTAACAGCTGAGAGCCTCGACCCCACTTCAGATTCTCTCTCTGTCTCTCTCTGCCTCTCCCCCACTTGCACTCTGTCTCTCAAAAATAATAAACATTAGGGACGCCTGGGTGGCTCAATTGGTTAAGCAGCCGACTTCGGCTCAGGTCATGATCTCACGGTTCGTGGGTGTGAGCCCCGCGTTGGGTTCTGTGCTGACTGCCAGCTCAGAGCCTGGAGCCTGTTTCGGATTCTGTGTCTCCCTCTCTCTCTGACCCTCCCCTACTCATGCTGTCTCTCTCTCTCAGAAATAAATTTAAAAAATTTTTTTAAATGTTTAAAAAAAAATAATAAACATTAAAAATTTTTAAGTGGCATTATCAGTATAAATAATACATAGCAAATAATAACTTTGAATAAAAATTCCAAGACCAGCCTTTTTTATAATGTTCACAGGATGTACTTGAAGCTTGAAGTCACTTAGGATGCTATAAATTTCACAGTGTAGGCCAGTTTTCCAATAGGAGATTAGATTTCCTGAAGAAAACATTTCTTTACAACCTTCGTTCCAGAAGTCCTCTCTTTTTACCATTACCAACGGGCATATAAGCCCTTTGGGATGGAGGATATAGGCCAGTAGGCCTAAAAGTTGGAGAAGAGGAGTTCGGGACCAAGAACATGGACAGAAGCCATGAGTAAATGGAAATCACTAAAAGGAAGGAAATTGTGAAAAAGAAATTGCAGAGTGATGATGCCGTTGCATTTATCAGACTGACCAGACTTTTTAAACTCTGTCATTTGGCTGCTAGAGCGAAAGCTTTCAGAGCTGGCAGTCTCGTCAGTGCATCACTCCTCTGCTGTTCAGGGGAGCCTGACCTACAGCAGGGGTTGTTTAACCCCTTTCTTGACAAATACTAGGTTTGTACTGGAGTTGCAACACAATAAACTTAAAATGGTCCTGCGGGATTTAGAGTCAGCCATATCTACATTTGATTCTTGCATTTCCTTTTTAAGTTTTATGATTTGGGGCATGTAATTTGATTTCTCAGCTATAAAATGGGACTGTATATTTATTTCAAAGGGTGGTTGTGAGAAAGTGAAATCTGGCACATAAATATGGCACATGGTGTGGTACATAACAAAATTCTTAAATATTAGTCATAATATATAAAAAAGTCAAAACATTTGAATTTAACATTTCCCTTTTTATTACTTATCTTACGTTTGCCTTGTTGTAAACAAACTTAAGGCAACATGGTGTGTCTGAATTTGAATATAACTGAAACCCAGCCATGCCCAATCTAGGAAGAAAGACTCTGAAGTAGTAGTGGTAATATAGAAGTACCGAAAGCAAGGCCTGCATTGGGTTCATAGGTTTCTAGAACAGACTGAAGAAGTTTTCTAAATGAAAGGCAGCCTAGCATAGTAGAAAAGGCACGCAGGTTTTGGGGTCAAACCAAAACTAACATGTAGTCAAATCCTGGTCCTCCTATTTACTAGCTATATAATTTTCGACAAGTTGTGGTCGACAGTGTTTTATTAATAAAAATTATATCATTCAGACTTGATTAATGCTTTTATCAGCCCTTCTAATCGTTATGCACGTTCAGACTCCAACTTCATGTTCTCCTGTAGGCTAAAGGGTAATAACTGCAGTGCACTGTGAAAATCATTTAGTTCAGAAGTTTCTTTTTTTAACATTTTAAAAAATGTTTTATTTTTGAGAGAGAGCGAGCGAGCAAGCAGGGAAGGGGAAGAGAGAGGGAGACACACAATGTGAAGCAGGCTCCAGGCTCTGAGCTGTCAGCACTGAGCCTGACATGGGGCTCGAGCCCCCGAGCCGTAAGATCATGACCTGAGCCAAAGTTGGACACCACCCAGGTGCCCTCAGAAGTTCTTTTAAAGGGAATATATATAAGACCTAGTGGTCTGTAAACTTTACAGTTGAGTATCAAGAGTCTGTTTCACCTGAAAGGCTGGAAATAGGTTTGTAATATATGAGATAGTTGTTTCTTTATAGAAACCTGACAGATAGTATAACTGAAGATTTAGTTTTTGTTTATAGAATAAAATTCCATCTACTTGTCATTAACTTCTGTAATGTAACTGGGAGTTTTTGTGTTTTTTCCATTCTTCATTTTTTTTTTAATTTGAGAGAGAGCATGCACAAGCCAGGGAGAGGGGCAGAGGGAGAAAGAGAAACTTAAGCAGGCTCCACACTCAGTGCAGAACCTGATGCT
Organism: Crocuta crocuta; assembly: GCF_008692635.1. Lineage (NCBI taxonomy): Eukaryota > Metazoa > Chordata > Mammalia > Carnivora > Hyaenidae > Crocuta > Crocuta crocuta. The sequence goes on along the minus strand of NW_027529443.1, from coordinate 6,671,912 downwards.
GGGCTCCATCCTAAGACCCGAGATCATGATGCAAATGGAAGTCAGAGAGTTGGAAGCTCAACTGACTGGGCGACCCAGGCGACCCTATACTTCATTTTAATGCATGTTAAGCAGTGGACCGTATTACATAAACTTAGAGGGGAAATTTAGTCACATAATGAAATATTGTTGTTTATGAAATTGTTATTGTTGAACTATAAATAAGAGCTTAATCATGCAACTTGAATGGATAATGATTTACATAGTGAGTTCATTTTATATACCCTACATAACCCAGGAAATGAGGTTATACGGTGACAGTGGTGACAATATATTCGTATAAATTTCACATTTACAGCTTCACCTGTCTATGATGACTTATGTAAACATGACATTCATATTTTTTTGGTTGTCAGAATGTTTTCTTTTCAAGCTCTGGAGCTACACAATTTTCCCAAGAGCTTTCTTTCTTTCTTTCTTTTTTTTTTTAAATATTTATTTATTTTTGAGACAGAGACAGAGCATGAGCACGGGAGGGGCAGAGAGAGAGGGAAAAACAGGATCCAAAACAGGCTCTGAGCTGTCAGCACAGAGCCCGATGTGGGGCTCGAACCCACAAACCGTGAGATCATGACCTGAGCCAAAGTCGGATGCCCAACTGACTGAGCCACCCAGGCGCCACCCCCCGCCCCAAGAGCTTTCTTTAATTCTTTGGCCAACTAGCAGTTGACTGCTAAAAAGTTCAATACATGCAACACCTGATCCAGTTGATAACAACTGATTGGATATAGTGGCTGCACTATTTCATTCTTTTTTAGCTATAGACTGATGAAAAAGTAATATTTAGCAAAGCTGTTCTATCTCAACAGGAGAGGTTAAATAGGAGCCATGAAGGAACCTAAGGATCTTTGAATATCAAAGGTGCCTAAAAATAAGTATCTGGATCAAAGTAAGTTTTCAAAAACATACCTGTGTGAATTTTACTATGTATTCTCTCATTAGCTGTAAATTACAAGAAGGAGAATCCTAACAGATGTGCCATGAGCGAGTAGAATGTGATGCTCCTTTGAGACTTATTACTTTGGAGTTGACAAAATAGAGAAACATGGATTTGGGTGTTAGTGTTAATGATACAGGTATTTATGAGCGTATACCAAAATCATGTAATTTTCTTATATGACGTTTCAGTGCATGATTCCAGTTTTAAAGCAAAGAGACGGTTGTTTCAACTGAATTTTTTAATTGGTAGGAAAAGGATGCACTTTTTAGTGTGTCTCTTTATACTAGCTAGTTTTGCTATAAATAAAAGGTCACATTTGGCATTTGACGCTTGGCTGTTATATATATTGAGCAAAAAGGCAGCTGTTGACTTTTAATATAGATCTGCTCAACTAGGGACTGTATACTGCTATCATTAGAGATTAAGCAGGAGTAAAGATAAATGCAGTTGGTTGAGTCAAGTAAGAAAATGGGAGAGCAAAATTTCACTAGGTCTCCCCATTAGTAGTGTATTCACAGTAAGTTCTTCACCAGGAACATCATTGGTCGGTCTACTTTCAGCTCTGATAATAGAGGGTGGTTGTGTTGTTTTGTTTCCACAAACAGGCCATGTTCAGATTAGTTGTGCTGACCAGACCACTAACTTAAAAGGCAAAGATCTCTAAGGCTATTTCATTTATGACCATTTCATTTTAGAAGTACCATTCATTTTAATAAAATACATCTTTAATTTACTCTGAGTATTCCTTAGACCTTCCCATGGGTATTTCTCATACCACTGGACTTTATTCCAGGTAGTCTCATGACAAATGCTTATTGAAGTATGTACAGTCTGTAAGGAACTGTACTAAATATTCTGAGAGGTTGCGTTTAAGTAAATGAAGAAGTATTTTATCCTCAAGAAACCTGTACTCTATTTGGAAAAATAAATTTATATACATAAGAAATAAGTGTCAAATATATGGTGAAACTACTTTCTGCCCAAGTGGTCATGGAGGAGATGGTATTTGAGCTTAATAGATGATACACTTAATAATGAATATTTAAATAATTATTAAGACTTGGGTAGTGCTTGTCCTTGAGGGTGAAATAGCATGAGTACAGGCAGGGAAATTTTTGTTCTAGTCCACTTCTACATTGCTGTTAAATTTATCTTACTAAAGGATAAATGTAATAATAATCACAAATACTTACATAGCATTTACTTTATGATAGTTACTTTTCTAGGCACTTTACATGTGTTTACTAACTGAATCCTCACAACATCCTTATATAGACGCTGTTACTAGCCCCACAGAGTTACAGAAAAGTTATGTAACTTGCCCAGGGCCACACAGCTGATAGGTGGAAGAGCTGAGATTTGAACCCAGGAAGTCTAGCTCCAGAACCCTGGCTATTAACCATTTCATGTGCTTGTACCATAAAACTTTCAGTGACTCTTCATCTTCCACAGCACAAAGGCATTCAAATATCTTCACAATATGACTGTAAGTTACCTTTCCAACCTTAGATCATACTTTTTTTTCCTCCATGGATCTACATTCTAGCTCCTCTGTATTACTTTCTGTTTCCTAAATACAATCTGTATTCTCATCTCTGAATCTTTGCTTGTGTTATCTATTTCAGCCTGAAAGTTCCATATTAAAGGAATATGATTTATTGATCTCTGTACCTTAAGTAGCCATCATTCCAAGCTTGCATGTGGCAAGAAAGAGGAGGTGTTACGGTTGACACTAAAATTTTGAACCAAAGAGTAGGGACTTGAATTGGGAAGTTTGGAGAGTGCACTGATTTATGGGCAAAAGTGACAAGTTTGGTTTAGACACGTTATGTTTGGAGTGACAGTAGAATATCCAACCACACAGGGACTAGAGCTCAAGAGAGCCTAATATTTCTCATTCCTAATCTTACGTCATCTTTCTAAGTATGATACTTCTGTTGTTACATTGATCCACATTATTGTTCAGTAGCTGAATATCCACAGAATGTAGGCTTTTTTCTTTCTTTTTTTTACCATTTATCAGTTGGTTTTCATTTTGGAAGTAAGGCCCAGCTACCATATAGTCATTGCCAACTTTGATAAAAAAAAAAATTATAAGATGAAAGTTAATTTTTAGGTTGACTGGTTGGTTCCCTGGATCAATATAGGAGTTAGATTCGTAGATTAGCCCAAAAGACCATATTGTACCTAAAAGATTTACTTCTGCCACAACAACAAAATTGTAGAAAGGAGTACAGTTCCATTGCTAATAGCATTTTTTAAAAAGATAAAAAGGGCTAAGAAAAGGGAAGCTTATCTCTCTGATCCTTTAATTTACCAATTTGACTTTAAAGCTTATAACATTCCTAAAGTCAATGGCATTATAATAGCGTGTGGTGACAGATGGCTGTACTTGTGGTGAGCCCAGCATAATGTATAGGCTTGCGCAATCACAGTGTTGTGCACCTGAAACTACTGTAACGTTATGTGCCAACTATACCTCAGTTAAAAACAAAAAAAGCTTATGGTATTCTTTCTATGTGATGTAGGTGCTTCACTGAGATTCTTTTCATACATGTCAACAATATTTTGTGTCATTTTTTTGACTTACAAATTGCCCATCAGAGGAAAACGAGAGAATTTGTAAGAAATGTATGTTTAAGAGATTTCCTCAGGTGCAGTAACCTGAGGTAGAGTTAAATCACTGGAGATAAGGAAGGTGGATATGAGTGCATGGAAGTACATGTGGTATGTGTGGTGTGTCAGGGTGGAGAGGAGACTTGGGGGAGCTGAGGAGTTTGTAATGGGTAAATGACCTCTCCTGTGAGGAAACAAGGTACTACAGAATAGATTGGATCCCGTGCTTCTCATTCAAGCCCGTAGAAGGGGCTGTTAGTCTGGGCTAGTGTGGTTACTGGTTCTAGAGGGAGACCCATGATAGATAAAGGAGAAAAACAATACTTTATATGCCATTTAGGGTATCAGATCAAATACGTTTTTTTAAGTTTATTTATTTTGAGAGAGATAGAGTACAAGCACGGGAGGGGCAGAGAGAGAGAGAGAGAGGACCCAAAGCAGGCCCCACACTGTCATTGCAGAGCCCGTCTCAGGGATCAAACTCAAACTGGGAGATCATGACCTGATCCTAAATCAAGAGTCAGATGTTTAACCAACTGAGCCACCCAGGTGCCCCAAAATAAGTGTTTTTAACTTGAATACCTCTGTTGAAACTTAGCTTCCAATTTAGGATTTGCTGTAGACGTTTTGCTTGTGTTTGAAAAATTATCTAAATGTGAGGTGCTGGGGTGGCTTAGTCGGGTGAGCATCCAGCTCTTGATTTCAGCTTAGGTCATGATCCCAGGGTCATGGGATCAAGCCCCATGTCGAGCTCCATACTCAGTGTGGATTTTGAGAGATTTTCTCTCTCTCTGTCTCTCTCTATCTTCTCCTCTCCCCTGCTCGTTCTCTGCCTCTCTCTAAAATAAAAAATATATTGGGGTACCTGGGTGGCTCAGTTGGTTGTTGTGTCCAACTTCAGCTCAGGTCATGATCTCACAGTTTACGAGTTCAAGCCGTGCGTCAGGCTCTGTGCTGACAGCTCAGAGCCTGGAGCCTGCTTCAGATTCCGTGTCTCCCTCTCTTTCTGCCCCTCCCCCACTCTCACACGCTTGTTCTCTTTCAAAAATAAAAAACATTTTTAAAAAATTTAATTTAAAATGTATATATATTTAAAAAAGGAAAGAAAAGAAAAATTACCTAAATGCTTATTCTTTGGGGTACCTGGGTGACTCAGTCAGTTAGGCATCCATCTTCAGCCCAGGTCATGACTTGCCTTTGGTGGGTTTGGGCTCCACATCAGGCTCTGTGCTGACAGCTCAGAGCCTAAAGCCTGCTTCAGATTCTGTGTTTCCCTCTCTCTCTCTCTGCCCCACCCTGATCATACTCTGACTCTCTCTCTCTCTCTCTCAAACACAAACATTTAAATAAATACATAAAATGCTTATTCTTTATTTTCACCAAGTGAAAAATAGTTTGTGTTCCCCATTCATTCTCATGAATCCTATCTCTTGATTTCAAATAAAACTGGATATGTATGATAATTTCTTAGAAAATTATTTTATTGGGTCACCTGAGTGGCTCAGTCATTTAAGCATCCGACTTTGGCTCAGGTCATAATCTTACAGTTTGTGGGTTCAGGCCCTACTTTGGGCTCTTTGCTGACAACTCTGAGCCTGGAGCCTGCTTTGGATTCTGTGTATGTCTCTCTCTCTACCCCTGTTCCCCTTGGCTCTGTCTCTCAAAAATGAATAAACGTTTAAAGTAAGTTATTTTATTAAGAAAATCATAGTGAAAATAGAATGGAGATTGAGGAGTGCCCTGGGTTGCTCAGTCAGTTGAGCATCTGACTCTTGATTGTGGCTCTTCTGGCTGGTCAAGATCTCACAGTTCATGGGGTCAGGCCCTGCTTGGGATTCTCTCTCTCTCTCTGCCCTCCCCTGCTCACATGGGTACTTTCGCTCATGCTCCCTCTTGGTCTCTCAAAATAAATAAACACTTGGAAAAAAAAAAGGAATAGGGATTGAAGTTGAACTCAGTTTAAGGTCTGGCTCTGCCATTTACCAGCTGTGTGGTTTTGGACACACTGGCCTCTTTTTTTTTTTACTTGACCTCTTTAAGCTTTAGTTGCCTCATTTATAAATGGGGATAATACCTCTTACCTTGCACGGTGGCTCTAAGAAAGTTAAACTAGCTGAAACATCTACTGCAGTACAGGCATTTATAGTAGCTATTGTTATTGTTAAGCAACTAAATGGATTAATTTTTTATTACATTGGATACATAGAATATAATGTAATTGATTATTTACCTATCATATAGTCACCAAAAGCAGTCTCTTTTTTTTTTTTAAACAAGGATATATGACTGTGTTAGACCTGGTTCCCCATTTTGTTTTTAACATACACTCTGTACTATGCCCCTGATACTTACTTGGATTGTTACCTTCTTCCACTAAGAGAAAAGAGTATCAGGCATCCTATCCAAATGTATATATGAAAGTGCTATTCGAGGGGCGCCTGGGTGGCTTAGTTGGTTAAGCGTCCGACTTCGGCTCAGGTCATGATCTCACGGTTTGTGAGTTTGAGCCCCACGTTGAGCTCTGTGCTGACGGCTGGCTTGGAGCCTGGAGCCTGCTTCAGATTCTGTGTGTTTCTCTCTGACCCTCCCCTGCTCGCTCGCTCGCTCTCTCTCTCTCAGAAATAGATAAAACATTAAAAATTTAAAAAAAAAGTGCTATTCTACATTTCAAAGGTAACAGGTTTTTAGAAATTTCCCAGTAATGATGACAGATTCTACTAAGCCATTATCATTCCGCCATCCTTCTTACTCTAGCTAACATTTGCTGAGTGGGTTATGGATTGTGTAGTCTGTGGCCCTAGATTTTCCCCCAACTGGCTAAGTATATAAAGCATCACCCTGACCTCATTAGTTGAAGTCAGTAACCAAGTTTAGATAAAGAGTTCTAAAAGTAAAGTGGGATTGATGATCATGAGTAGCCTATAAGATCATTTGTTAAAGTCCCTATTTATTTGCTTATTATAAAGCATAAGAGGAGTATATTTTATTATCCTAAAGATAAAATAATTACTTTCAGAGTTTAATTTAAAATTTAAAAAATTACTCATGAATCACTTAAAAACCATAGCAATAAATCTTACTTTAAACAGATGTATACAGTCCTATATCAGCATGTTAGATAACCTTTAGGACTCCCATTCTAAGATTTAGTGGGTTAAGATCAGAAGACAGACTCTTGTATGTTGAAGTGTCACCTGATCTAGGAATAGCCCCCTGGCTTTAGAGGGCTATTTCTGGTATCTACCTAGGTACCACCCAGTAGGTAACTATCATCCAGTAACCATTTAGAATCTCACAGTAGCTAGTGAGATATCTGCCTTAAATAGACCATCTTCAGGGTGCCTGGGTGGCTTAGGTCATGATCTCTCCATTCCTGGAATCTAGCCCCTCTATGACAGGCTCTGCACTGATAGTACAGAGCCTACTTGGGATTTTCTCTCCCTCTCTCTCTGTACCTTCTCCCTCCCTCTCTCCCTTTCTCTCTCTCTCTCTCTCAAAATGAATAAATAAACTTTAAATAACTGGGTGCCTCGGTCAGTTAAGCCTCCAACTTCGGCTCAGGTCTTGATCTTGCAGTTCATGAGTTTGAGCTGTGCTGACAGCTCAGAGCCTGGAGCCTGCTTCAGAGTCTGTGTCTCCGTCTCTCTCTCTCTCTCTCTCTCTCTCTCTCTCAAAAAACGACATTAAAAAATTTTAAGTAAATAAACCACCCTGTATTTAAGATGTGATTATTCTTTATTGTGAATATCTTCACAGTTGTCAAGGAGGTTGGGTACATTATGGGGTTTCCTGCTGTGCCACATTTTTTTATTTTACTTTTTGCCTCTGTAAGGTTTGGGCCAGTGCTTTTGTTCTCTGTGTTAGTCTAGAGTCAGCTAAAGTGTTGTATCCCTTACGTATTCCCTCCTGTTGCCCTCTGCCCTCCCTCTTTAGGAGCTTGTTGTGGCAAATCCCCGACTTGACCCTTCAAGCCCATACCCAGATGAAAAAGTCTGGGGTACAAATGTCATCAGCTCTCCAGATGGTCAGGGAACTGGTGCAGTTCCCAGTGACTTTTCTTAATATCCCATTTAGATATCACACATAGCCCTGTTTCCATGCTCAGCTCCTATTTCTCTGAGCATGTGGTTTTCCTGAAATTTTTTAGGAGCACTTTTTAGAGGGCTATCTTTTGACTATATTGTTATAGGCTATAGAGGCATTTACTCCTTTTCTGTGAACCTGTTCTTTTATACATTCCATAAATTCTTTCTTTTTTTTAATGTTTATTTTCAAGAGAGTGTGTGCATAAGTGGGGAGGGGCAGACAGAGAGCAGGACAAAGGATCTGAAGTGGGCTCTGTTCTTGACAGCAGAGAGCCCTGCATGGGGCTCAAACCTCAGACCCACGAACGGTGAGATCATGACCAGAGCTGAAATTGGACACTTAACTGACTGAGCCACTCAGGTGCCCCAATTCCAGAAATTCTTTAGTAATTCTGCTTCATTGCCGATATATTTGTCATTTTTCCCATGCTTCTGGACAATTTTTAAAAATATATATAGTACTTTTTCTTTTGTCTCCCAACAGTGTTTAATAAATGTTCATTGAATGAGAAAAATCAGTGTGGATGACAGTACAGTTGAATTGGTCAAATATTTATAAGAGATTTAGTCCATATTGGCTTATTTTTTAAATTTTTATTAGTAATGGAAAGTTAACGATACAGTAATTTTTCTAAGGTCACATATATTATGTAAGCCACAGAAGGTTAAAATTCTGTAGTCCATATATGGTAGGAACATAGGTGTGATCAGTTAGAATGCAGGAGGCATTATAGTTAAGTGGCTAGCAGCACAGACTCTAGAGTCTGGGTTCATGTTCTAATTATGCCACTTACTTAGCAACATGATCTTGGCCAACATACTTCAGAGGTCTGTTTGAAAATTAAAGTATTCATGTACATAAAACACTTAAAGTTCTTGGCACATACTAATGTAAACATCAACTAAAATTAATGAAACTTAACTTTTTTTTTTAACTTTATTTATTTTGAGAGAAAGAGTGCAAGTGGGGAAGAGGCAGAGGGAGAGAAGTAGAGAGAATCCCAAGCAGGCTCGGTGCTGTCAGCACAAAGCCTGATGTAGGGTTCGATCCCATGAACTGTGAGATCATGACCTGACCCAGAATCAAATGTTGGATGCTTAATCCACTGAGCTACCCAGGCGCCCTAACGGGACTAACTTTTGTAGAGTCTTAGCTATAATCATTTCAGTAGCCATAAGCAGCTATCTTTTTTTTTTTTAATGTTTTTTTTTTCCAATGGGGGGGAGAGAGAGAGAGAGAGAGACAGCGTGAGCAGGGGAGGGTCAGAGAGGGAGGGAGTCACAGACTGAAACAGGCTCCAGGCACCCAGCTGGCAGTCAGCACAGAGCCCGACGCGGGGCTCGAACCCACAAACCGCGAGATCATGACCTAAGCGAAAGTCGGATGCTTAACCGACTAAGCCACCCAGGCGCCCCATAAGCAGCTATCTTAAAATTGATTATAAATGCTACGTATTTTTAGGTTGTAGATGTAAATGTTACCATATTGCAATATACATTCTAGCCCAAAGACAAATGGCCAAAATTTCTACCTTATATAATGAATAGTACCACTACTATAATCAAGTGGGAGGAGTACTCTGCTTGAACCATGCTTGTATTTTACATATTCAAAAAATTAAGAATAATGGAAAGAAAACAAATCCTAATATTGAATACAAATTGAAACCAATGAGCCTAACTATATTAAATGAATAATGTAACTACCCACGATAAAAGAAGTAACTTTTGAACATGGAATTCTGACTGTGCTCCCTTAATGGGATATAGCCCAAGGACAAAAAGAACAAAGAAATACTGAATTTAGTATTCCCATGTTGCTAATGAAGAAGCATATTAAAAAAGGGAAATTATTTGTCTGGCATCAATTAAGTGGTAGAGCTAGATTCAAAAGTCTGTACTCTGTTCGTTATACCACACTGTTTTTTGTTTTGCTTTGTTTTGTTTATGTTTATAGTTTGCTGTTCAGAGGCGTTTTTGTGCTCCCAGCCTGCTTTCATGAGTACCTACCCTCCTTTTATTGACTTCATCCATAATTATTAGAACCACGTTTTCAAGAGTTCCCTAGCCTCTTGACTCTCCTTTCCTTCAAGAATTTCATTCCATGAGGGGTGCCCAGGTGGCTCAGTCGAGCATCCAAAATCTTGATTTGAGCTCAAGTCATGATCTCACATTTCCCAAGTTTGAGCCCCACTGTCAGTGCAGAGCCTGCTTGGGATTCTTCTCTCTCTCCCTTTCTGCCCCTCTCCCATTCACACTGTCTATCTCTCTCTCAAAATAAGTAATAAATAAACTTAAAAAAATTCATTCCATGCATTTGGGCTTACCTTTTTGAAATCTGCCTTCCTAAATTAAAGGCTATGTGATAATCCCACTCTTTTGTTTATGAATTCTAATGACATGACAGATTTTCCTTTTGATTCTCATTCCTCTTCAACAATAACTAGTTTCCTGAATTATAGTAGTGTCAAAGTCATGATTATTTGCAGATATTGTCTGTATTGATAACCAAGCCTGGAAGTTGTACATGAGAGAGCTGCATTCCTAAAGACATTAATCTCTTTGTAATTTAAGATATCACATGGTGACTTGGGGGTAAAACTTATAGTGGGAGAGTGAGAGTGGTAAAAAATACCATTGTTGGACCTGCATTGTTTACATGAGAGATACTAGAACAAGAATTACTTTATAAATTGTGGTTTTGGAATGACCCATTCATTAAAAAAGGCAAATAAAAATAGCAATGAAACAAGACATCATAACTGGCTGTTAAATGAACTCTCTGTCCTTTGAAAAGGGCATGATTAAGGGGGAAAATATGTACATATCTTGAGTTCACAAGCTGCTATTTGAGATTTTGCTGAGTAGAAATGATGAGAGGAATCAAACTGTACAAAGATTTAGTTGAATCTCCCTTAAAGTACTTTGTATCGTAAATCTCCAAACTTATTTTTTTAAATTACAGCATTTGAAGAACCTCTTCTTGAATTAACAAAATCAAAATGGAATTCTCTTTTTTATTACTTTTTAAAATTTTTATTTTTGTGAAAGAGTAAGCTTGAGCAGCAAGGGGCATAGAGAGAGGGACAGAGGATCCAAAGCAGGCTCCATGCTGATCACAGAGAGCCTGATGTAGGCTTGAACTAACAAACCATGAGATCATGACTTGAGCTGAAGTCGAACACTTAACCAACTGAGCCACCCAGGTGGCCCTGGAATTCTCTCTTTTTTAAAAAAAAAAATTTTTTTTAATGTTTTATTTTATTATTGAGACAGAAACAGAGCATGAGTGGGGGAGGGGCAGAGAGAGAGGGAGACACAGAATCTGAAGCAGGCTCCAGGCTCTGAGCTGTCAGCACAGAGCCTGACGTGAGGCTCAAACCACAAACTGTGAGATCATGACCTGAGCTGAAGTCAGATACTTAACCAACTGTGCCACCCAGGTGCCCTGGGAATTCTCTTTTTTAAATCACTCCTAAACTATCTTTAGCATGTGACTTTAAAAATGTAATTTTATGTAATATACCAGAGAAATTGTCCAGAAGATCAAGGACCACAATTTTAATACAGTTTTTTAAAGTAAGATTGGCAGTCAGATTAATTTTAAAAATGCTTTTAATCAGAATTAAGAGTGTAAAATAGTATTATAGTCTTTCATTAGATTAAATGATTTTCTTAACACCTGGAAAAATTATTATAGTATTTCCATCCAAAATAGCTATTTCTGAGGAAGTGTGCCACTTTGTGGATGTCCACGTTTATGAGACCTCTCCATTGATGTTTCTAAGGTTTTATCTCCCTGCACAAACATTTAAGAAAAATCAAATTGTTCTACAAAAATATACCTAAGTAGTAAACTTTTAGCTAAGCTGTTGAATCAGACCTGGTTCGTATTCCAACTCGAGCTTTTTCTGGCTGGCCACCTAGTCATTAAACCTGTTGCTCAGTTTCCTCATTGGATTGTCTCGACAATTAAATGAGGATATGTAAAGCACTTAACACCATGAGGGGCACTAAGTGAGCAGAACTATTATTTATCTTATCAGCTCCAAAGTTATGAGTGATGGGGAAAGGAAATTTATTATAAGTGCCGTTCATTTTAATGTCAAGGTTTTGAAGTAGAATTGAAGATAAAACTATATTTTTCTGGACCCCAACACTTGAGATTCTGTTTGAGAAAGTGAGAGAAAGCTGCCAAATACCTACTCTGCAGTGACGAGAAGGTTGAATTTCTAATTTGTTTCCTGCCCCCAAGCCCTTGCCTTCAGTTCCTCTGCCTCAGTATGAAAATTTCTGTATTTGGAGATTCTTGCCAGACTCAAACAACAGAGAACTATCTCCTTGAGTTTTATTATAGCTAGCTGACTATAACCCTTTGGAAAAACATCTGGATGTAGTTTCAGCCTTTAAGGTCTATAATTTTTTAGGTCATTAAATATCTATAGCCCTAAATTACTGTTTTCAGTTCATTTCCTGCATTGTGCCCATCCATTTTAAGAGCTGTATGTCTTTTATCCAGAAAGTATAAAGTATGTAGTTGACATCGATTAAAAAAAATCATCAGTTAAACTACTAGAGTTTTCCTTACTCTCAAGTTCATGGAATATAATTATTATACCAAACTTATCCATGCATGTACATATATACCCATACATACAAATGTAATTTTCTTTTATGTGACTACTCAGTTGTACATAGTAGGAGTTATGATATTTGATTATAATCATTTCAGCAATATCGTGGACAGGCTGCTGGACCCTGGAATTAAAAGAGAGAAGATTGTAACATCAGAAGCACATTGATTAATACTCTCTGAATATCTGAAGGGTATTTTAAACGTAGTTCTGAAATAGCCATTTCTTGGGGGCACATGGGTGGCTCAGGTCACAGTCTCACAGTTTGTGGGTTCGAGCCCCATGTTGGGCTCTGTGCTGACAGCTTGGAGCCAGGAGCCTGCTTCAGATTCTGTGTCTCCCTTTCTCTCTGCCCTTCCCCTGCTCACTCTCTCTCTCAAAAATCAACAAACATTTAAAAAGTAAAATAGGCAGAGAAGGACAGCTACCATATGTTTGCAAGTATAGGAGGATTAGGAGGAACTTAACAGAGGACCATGGGGGAGAAGAAGGGAAAAAATAGTGGGGAAGAGGGAGGGAGGCAAACCATGAGAGACTCTTGAATGCCAAGAACAAACTGAGGGCAGATGGGGTGGGGGGGAGAGGGGAAGGGGGGTGATGGGCATGGAGGAGGGCACTTGTTGGGATGAGCACTGAGTGTTATATGGAAAGCAACTTGACAATAAACTATTTTTTTAAAAAAATAAAAAGTAAAAGCTGTTTATTTTCTTAATTTGCTGAGTCATATTTCCTTTAATTTTCTCTTTCTAAAACTTTGTTTTCCTAAAGGTGATGTAAATTACATATTTCATGTTCTACATTTACACTCCACCTAGCATTCCCTCACTGCTGTATATGTGAATGAGTACATATGATTAGAGCATTATTTCCTTTACCATTTCTGCAATGTTCGTATTTTTAAGTACTAAAAGGCAGATTGTTTAATGTACATTCCTAGCATTTTAAATTCGAAAATACATTTCAAGTTCGAAAGTACTCTTTCTCTAAGCTGTTAGATGTATGATTCATAACATGAAACAAAGTTGCCTGTTGTTCTTTCTTAATTGAGTTGACATTTATAGTCTTCTGGTCTTACCTTTCTAGGGAGAAAATCTAACATACTCTAATGTCATATACATTATCATAGATCTTATTATGGTTTGAGAAAATTCTCCTTTATTCATTTTCCTTTCCTTTTTAAAGCTCCTTTCATTGTATCACTAAAATGTGGTTTGGCAATCAGTTGACTTGGAACTTTAGACAGTTAAATTTTCTGGACAGAAAATGCTGTTGCATTCTTAACAGCTTTTTAGGAGCTATTTGGACATCTTGTAGAAATTTCTTTTTATTTTTTTAAGTTTGCTTGTTTATTTTGAGAGAGAGCATGCAAGCAGGGGAGGGACAGAGACAGAGAGAGAGAAAATCCCAAGCAGGCTCTGTACTCAGAGATCATGACCTGAGGCGAGACCACGAGTCAGATGCTTCTCTGACTGAGCCACCCAGGCACCCCTCTTGTAGAAATTTCTTAAAAAAACAAAAATTTCTAAATTATCAGATTGTTGAACAACTTCACAAAAAAATTAATGATAGTCTAAAAACACTTTTCTTGGATTCCCCTCCCCATAAACCTGTTTCTTCACCCTACCCCAGATTCTGAAAAATTTTTTAGCAAATTTGCTTATGAAGTCCATTTGTGAGTCAGAAGTAATCTAAACAAAGGGCACCACCATGTTATTTCCTACTCTGGAGAGAACCTATACTGTGTATTCTGCCTTTACCTTGATTCAGAACTGATAAGATTGCACTGAGCCTTAGTACTCTCTGGGGTCTTATTTTCCAGACTTGCCTATAAAAAAGTATTCACGGGGCGGGGGGGCGCCTGGGTGGCTTAGTTGGCTAAGCGTCCGACTTTCGCTTAGGTCATAATCTCGCGGTTCGTGGGTTCGAGCCCCGTGTCGGTCTCTGTGCTGACTGCCAGCTCAGAGCCTGGAGACTGCTTCGGATTCTGTGTCTCCCTCTCTCTCTGACCCTCCCCTGCTCACGCTGTCTCTCTCTCTCTCCTAGAAATAAATAAAACATTAAAAAAAATTTTAAAAAAAATGTATTCACGGGGATTCAGAACCTATAATGCATTGCTGCAGAAAAGGATTCAAATACAAGGTATTTGAAAAGTCAAAGCTGTATTTTACGGTTAAGCACAAAGCTTAACCAGATGAGGCAGGTCACTATTTTTCTATTTGAAAACCTGTTTAGAGTGCCTGAACATTAAGTGCTTCATGCTTATTTCTAGGCCAATTATACATCAGTGTTTTTTCTCTTTACAATTAATGTTTCCAGTAGCTTGGGGCTTTTTTTTTTTCTTAAGTATTCTTTTGAGCTGACAGATGATCACAGAAGTGATTCTGACTTAAAGTTAGTTTAGCCCACCCTTTGAAAAGTATTTATCTTGGGGTGCCTGGGTGTCTCAGTCAGTTAAGTGTCCAACTCTTAGTTTTGGGTCAGGTCATGATTCACGGTTTTTGAGTTCGAGCCCTGTATTGGGCTCTGCGCTGAGAGCACAGAGCCTGCCTGGGATTCTCTTTCCCTCTCTCATCCCCTCCTCTGCTTTCTCAAAATAAATACTTAAATTTTTTTTTAAAAAAGAAAGAAAGAAAAGCATTTATCTTTTACCCATTCCAAGGCAAGATGCCATAAACAAAACCCTGCAAAGCTACAGGTCATTAAACAGTTAATTGGAATTCAGTAAGGAGAGTGCTAACTAAAATAGTAGTAAGTGCATGTTGCTGTGGGAGCAATTGGAGTGCCTTTAATTCAGGCTTTGAAGGTTACAAAGGACCACAGGGAGGAATGACCTCTAAGCTGAGATCTAAAGAACAAACAGGGGAGCACCTGAGTGGCTCAGTCGGTTAAGCGTCCAACTTCAGCTCAGGTTATGATCTCACAATTCATGAGTTAGTTCCCTGCGTTGGGCTCTGCTCTGACAGCTCAGAGCCTGACGTCTGCTTCTGATTGTGTCTCCCTCTCTCTCTGTGTCCCTCCCCCACTTGTGCTCTCTCTCTCAAACGTAAGTAAACATTTTTTTAAAATTTAATAAAAAGAAAAAAAATTAAAGAACAAATAGGAAGTGGCCTAAGAGGGGAAGGTTGTAAAAATGGTCCAGGTAGAAGGAAAAGCAAGTTTAAAGCCTCAGATATTAAAAGAAACAGAAAGACATAGAGAGACAGAGAGAAAGAAAAGGAAAAAGAGAAAGAAAGAAAGAAACTTACTTAGTTACTAAGTGAGTTAGTTATATGTAGGTTCAGAACCTGAAACCTTAGTGTGCCTGATAACAGTAGTTTGAAGGGAAGAGTGTCATTAGATGCCTCTGGATGTTCGGGAAACAAATGGACTAGATCATGAATAGCTTATTTTTCCATCTCTGCCCCACCCCATACACACCCAGCCCCGTTTGTAAACAATTTTATTGACATATAATTCACATGCCATACAGTTTATCCCTAAAGTGTACAATTCACTTGCTTTTAGTGTATTCCCAGCATTGTTCAGCAATCATCACCATGGTCAATTTTAGAACATTTTCATCACCTCAGAAAGTAACTGTACCCCTTAAGCTATCAGCCCCAAACTGCCCCAGCACTAAGGAACTACTAATCTACTTTCTCTGTATACTTACGTATTCTGCAGGTTTCATATAAATGGAATCATATAATATATAGTCTTTTGTGACTGGCTTCTTTCACTTAGCTTAATGTTTTCAAGGTTCGTGCTATAACAACATATCAGTATGTCATTTCTTTTTATTGATAAATAATAATCCATTGTTTGGATAAACTTCATTTTGTTCATCAATTAATGGACATTTGGGTTGTTTCTACCTTTTGTAACTTCTGAATAATACTGTGAACATTCAAGTACACATTTTTGTGTGGACATACGTTTTCATTTCTCTTAGATTTCTAGGAGTAAAATTGCTGAATCAGATCTTTAACTTTTTGTGGAATTGCCAGGCTGTCTTCTAACGTGGTTGCACCAGTATACATTCCCACTAGGAGAGTATGAGGACTCCAGTTTCTCTACATCCCCACCAGCACTTGTATTATCTGTTTTTCATAATAGCCATCCTAATAAATGTGAAGTCATTTCTCATTGTAGCTTTGGTTTACGTTCCCCTGATGACTAATAATGTTGAGCACCTTTCCTATACTTTCAGCCCTTTTGAATCTTCTTTGGAGAACTGTCTGGATGATCCTCTACGCATTTTAAAATTGAATTATTTTCTTTCTATTATTAAGTTGTAAGAGAAGTCATTTTCAGACATGATTTGGAAATACTTTCTCCCATCCAGTCTTTTCACTTTCTTTATGGTATCATTTGATGTACAAAATTTTAAAAATCTGACATCCAGTTTATTGTTTCCTTTTTTGTTTGTGCTTTTGGTATTCTGTCTAGGAAATGATTGCCTAATCCAATGGGACAAAGATTTTTTCAGAAATTTTCTTCTAGGACTTTTAGCTCTTCATTTAGACCTCTTACCTATATTGAGTTAATTTTTGTATGTGGTATGAAGTAAAGGTCCAAATTCTTTAAAAAATTTTTTTTAATGTTTTAGTTATTTCTGAGAGAGAGAAACAGTGTGAGCAGGGGAGGGTCACAGAGAGAGGGAGATACAGAATCTGAAGCAGTCTCCAGGCTCTGAGCTAGCTGTCAGCACAGTGCCCAACGCGGGGCTCGAACCTACGAACCGTGAGATCATGACCTTAGCCAAAGTCGGAAGCTTAACCAACTGAGCCACCCAGACGCTGCTTTTACGTGTGAATATCCAGTTGTCCCACCACCACTTGTTAAATAGATGATTCTTTCCTCATTAAATAGTCTTGATACCCTTGTTGAAAATCAATTGACCATAAAGGTGAGAGTTTATATTTGGACTCTTATATGTCTGTGCGAAGGAAATCATTTTGTACTTTTGTGATTAGGTCTCAGTCTTTTAGTGAACCTGTGTCCCTGGGCTGTGACCTACACAAGTCTTTCTCAGCACACCCGCCCCTTGGTTGAGACATGAAGGCTAAAAAAGGCTAGAATTGGCTATTTCTCTTTCTCCAGCTCAATTAAGCTCTGGTAAAACTCCAGTCAGTTAGGGTCTAGTGAAATAGTTTCTTTTGAGACCAAGCCTCATTGAGAATAGGATGCTCTTAGCTTATTTCAAAATAGCTGTTTTCCCATTTTTCCTGCCAGAAGCACAAGGAAATTTATCTCCTACCTTACTCAGAGCCTGGCAGGGTTTCTATAGGTAAAACTCACAAAAGTGTGGGAGATCCCCTAAGACTGCTCCAACCCTCCTTGGAATTTTTAACTCTCAAACTTGACCACACTGAGCCTCCGAGAACTCATCTGTCTACAGTTTAGGTCTTCCTACCCTGGACTTATTCCCATGGAGTTTTCTGTTTCTGCTCCAGTAAGTTGTGATTCTTAGTATTTGCCCATTTGTCCCTCCAACTTTGGAGGCAGTGGCTTGCCCTTTGTCCTCAGTTCTTTGATGGATCTAGGTAAGGAGTTGTTGATACTCAGCTCAGCATTTTTCTTGTTTTATGGGCAAGAATAACAGTTTCTTAGCTCCTTACATTGCTGGACCAGAAACCATAAGTTCCCACTTATTTTGTTAGATTTATGCTTGGGTATTTTCTTCTTCTTGCTATGATTGTAAATGTATTACCATCTTAGTTTTCAGACTGTTCATCACTAGTGTGTAGAAATACACTTAATTTTGTATATTGATATCCTGCAACCTTTTAAAAGTCATTTATTCTAGTAGTGTTTTAGTGGGTTTATTTTTCCTGCCTAATTGCCTTAGTAGAACTTTTGGAATTATGTTGAATACAGGTGACAAAAGCAGATATCCTTCTCTTATTCCTGATCTTAGAAGGGAAAGCATTGCCCATTTTTCTCCATTAAGTAGCTGTGGAGTTTTTGTATTTACTATTTACCCAGTTGAAGAAGGTCACTTCCATTCCTAGTCACAATGGTAACATTTTTGCCAAACGATAGAATAATGTCACAACTAGGGTATTGACATTGACCGTAGATCTTAGATTTCCTTGTTTTCACTTGTACTCACTTGTGTTTATGTATTAATAACTTCTATGCATTTTTGTCACCTGTGTATTTGTGTTTGTTCACTGCCACAGTTAGGTTCACACATCCAAATTGTGCATGTCAATAGTTCGTTTCTTTTTATTGCTGAGTAATATTCTGTGGTATAAATATACCAGAATATTTTTAACCATTCACCTGCCGAAGTATATCTGGGCTGATTCCTGTTTTTGGCTGTTCCAAATAAGCTGCTCTGAACATCTATGTATAGGTTTTTGTATGAACCTAAATTTTCATTTCTCTGGGATAAATACCCAAGGTGTAATTGCTGGTCATATAGTAGTTACATGTTAAGTTTTTTAAGAAACAGCCAAAATGGGGGCACCTGGGTAGCTCCATCTATTAAGTGTCTGACTCTTGATTTTGGCTCAGGTCACGATCTCATGGTTTATGGGTTTGGGCCCCACGTTGGACTCCTCACTGACAGCACAGAGCCTGCTTGGGATTCTCTCTGTCTCTCTCTCTCTTTCTCTCTCTCTGTCTCTCTCTCTCTGCGCCTCCCCACTCTTGTGTGCTCTCTCTCAAAATAAATAAACTTAAAAACTGCCAAAATAGTTTTTAACCTTTTAAGATATAGTAAGAATTTGGACTTGATTGTCAAACCAGAGAATACATTTAATGAGCAGGTAAATGTATGACTCTGAACCTCACAAATCAGACATGGACTGAAGCTGCAGAGTAGTTACCAGTGTATGATTGATTGTAGAAGATATGGGTAGGGGTGATACATTCTAACGAGCACAAGGAGTGGAGAACAGAATCGTGGACAGAATCCTGAAGATCACCAACATTTTCAGTAGACTAAGAAAAAGCTAGACTTGAGAGGAAAGCCAAATGAAAAACTTGATATTGTAGAAGCCATGGGGAGAAGAAAGATGTGGTCAATGGTGTTACCAAAGAACAAGTAATATGAAATTGAAAAATACCTTGGTTTTAAAGAGTTTGTTAATAACCCTGGTGAGAGAAGTTTTAGTGAAGTGAAATGATAGGAGCCTTATTCACAGTGGCTTGAGAGATGACTAGTAGGTGATTAAGATAGCAATGGAGGTAGAAAATTGTGAAAGGGAGAGGAAGGTTAGTTAACTAGAGAAGGATGTGGGGTCCTGGGTGGGTCATTTTAGATAGAGTTGGACTTATGTTGATGGTAATAAGCAGTTAGTGGAGAGGGAGGAGTTAATGCACCAAAGAGAAGGAATTCTTGATTGAGCAGGGTTCCTGATGATACCCAGCAGAATGGTAGACAGAGCAGAACAGAAGGATAGACTTCAGGAAGCAAGATACAGTTTCCTTTGTGAAGAGAGGAAAGGAAGTAAGGATGAAGAAGATAAAGTTAGTTTATAGATACGGTGGTAGAAAGTTGAAGGAGTTTACTTCTGATGGCTTATATTTTCTCTGTGACATAACAGAGGGAGTCATTTGTTACGAGTGAAAGGGGATGATAAGGTAGGAAGTTTGAGGAGAGTGGAATGGGGTAGCTGCTTATAGAGAATGGTAGAGAGATAGCTGGCTAGGAAAACAAAGATTTCTAGGTCATAATGAGGGCCTAGTTGCACCTGTAGGGCATAATTTTTTTTTTAACAATCCCAGTCTTATGGTTATATATTTTTTTCCCAGCAGAGTTCAACAGCCTGGGTGGAGATGTGGGAAGAGGGAACCATTGTGTTGATCTAGGGTTCACATTTGTCCAGATGACCTAGGAGAAGGAGCCATCAAATGAATGGAGCTGACTGGTCTAATATATAGACTCTGAAGTTGAGCAGGTCTGTTTTCATCCTATCTTGAGCCCTTAGTGACTTGGGGAGATAACTTAATCATCTCTAAGCCAGCCTTCTGATAATAATCATATATAGTCACATCGGTGGCCTAATCATAATCATACCTAGTTCTTTCAGTGATGAGGATTAAATGAGACAAAGTCCCTTATCAGATAGTTGGTGCATATAAATGTTAATAAATAGCTTTTATTATTATTTGTGGCCCAGTCCTGTCATAGATTAGCTGAGTGATTTTTAGGCAAGTTTCTTTTCTTTTTATCTGTAAAGAAGAAATTATAATACATGTTGAGCGATTGAATAAAATATAAGGAGGGACTGGAAGGAGAGCGACTACGAAAGAAATTATAACAATAATTTTGATATTAGAATATGAAGATCTGGACAGAGGTGATAGCAAAGGAAGGAACAAATTAAAAAAAAAAAAATGATTTGTTTTACACAGAAGAAGGGACAAAAGGAGGCCAGAAACCAGATTCCAAGATTTCCAGACTGGATGATGAAGCAGTATCACTGAAAGTTTTTTTCTCCTTTTATAACTTCCAATACTCAGAACAGTGCCCAGCATATAGTGATGAGCAGTAAATCAAATATTTACTCATTTATTTATTTATTCCTTCAAAAATGAATGAGAGAAAATAGGGGAAATCAAAAGGTTACATCTTAGAGGTGCCTACGTGGCTCAGTAAATTAAGCTTCTGACTCTTGATTTCAACTCAGGTCATGTTCTCACAGTTTGGGTTCAAGCCCCGCATCAGGCTCTGTGCTGACAGTGCAGAGCCTGCTTGGGATTGTCTTTCCCATTCCCTCTGCCTCTCCCCTGCTTGCACGTGTCTCTCTCTCTCTCTCTCTCTCTCTCTCAAAATAAATAAAAATACAAAAGCTTAAAAAAAATTTTTTTATGGATGCCTGGGTGGCTCCAATTAGTTAAGCATTCGATTTCAGCTCAGGCCATGATCTCGCGGTTCATGGGTTCAAGCCCCGTGTCTGCTTCAGAGTCTGTGACTCCCTCTCTCTCTGCCCTTCCTTCACTCATGCTCTGTCTCCCTTTCTCTTAAAAATAAATATTTTTAAAATATATATTTTAATTNTGGAGCTATGTCAATTGTATCTCAATAAAACTGAAAAAATATTTTAAACAGGAAGAGATTTAAAAATATTTAAACAGGGAAGTTTGGGGATGATGCAATGCAGTGAGCTTCAGAGGAAGGCAAATGAGGTTACTTCATTTGCATGACCTTGATTTTTTTCCTGTAAGTGGAATGAAAGGTTATCTACTCAGGTCAGGCATTAGAGAGTTTGAGGAGTGTGGAAAGGTCGGAAACAGCCGCTGTGGAGGATACAGCAGAGTGGACAGAGGAGGAACAAAAGCAGTACTGAGCAATGTCTGGCTGATGTTAAGTTAGGTGACATGACTGGTGGATCCAGTCAGCAGTTCCCTGATACTTTTTGAATTGAGATATCTCTCCTGAAAATATGTTTCTTCTCTTGGATATTTCTCATGACGCCATCATCTGCAAATTTGCACCTTTTTTGATACTTTTAGCCTATGTCACTTCATGGAGTAATGAATTCCTATACTTACTGTATAAGGTATAAAGTATCTAAAATTTACCTGACTTACAACTTAAAAGTTGCTAGAACAACAACTAACTTATTAAGCACATCTATGTGCCAGGCATTTTTCTAACCTTCTTGCAAGAATAAACTCATTTAATAACTTCCCCAGATCCTGTGAGGTAGGAAGAAAGTGAGTCACAGAGATCAGTAACTTGCATGAGGTTACAGAGGTAGAGTGGCCCAGCCCCAGGCCGACTTGTTCTGTACCTTACTGTGCTCCTAACCACTGGTCTCTGCTGCTTTTCATGGCCCTCGTGTTAAGGATGATTTTTCAAACAGCTTGGCAAGTTGTTTTGCATTATCTTGATGAGCTCATGTTTAATAGTAATACTTAGTTATAACTAAGTGAAAGGAAATAATCTGCTTCTCTGTAGTCTCTTATGTACAGCCAAGATTCTAACATATTTCATAATTAATTCATAGTGTTAAGTCTGAGTATTTTAGAAAAATGAACATGTTTTCTGGTGTCACCTTTCCAGAGTGGAAAAGGCATAAGAAGGGCAGTCCTTATATATAAAATGTGTTGAGTTCTCTAATGTTGGCTGTGGGCCTTGGTGCATAGTAAAAATATTTGGAAACTGATATAAATGATTAGTCACTGGATCATGAAAATGTGTCTGCTTTTTGCATTTCTTAAAAAGATTTCCTATGTTAAAAGGGTCACAGTAAATGTAAAGACTTTCATTAGTGCTTAAAACATTTTTTTGTAAAAGGTGTAGTTCAAGTACTCAATAGTAGGCTGTCATATTACTGCAGGTCCGAGCTGCCCGAAGGATCATTCATGGAATAAAATTTTAAGTGTTCTTGAGTGAACCCAGGTGTCAATAGTAACTTATTATGATTTATTTAACTCCTTTGGGGGGCCTTGTGAAGAAAAATTGAGTTAAGTTGAAACAGCTGTATCATCACCATGAAAGGCAGCTGAGGGATGTAAGATTAGAATACACAGGAGAGCTAAAAGGACACTTTAACCCCTCTTGATGACTTTATTGCTCTATTTTTAAAGAATTCTGGCTAACGTAAATCTTAAGACATATTTTCTTGTAGCAGTTATGTTCTATAAAACTCCTTATGAATGCTGTGTCTGAAAATCTTGGGTCATTGCCCCTGGAGGAAATACAGGGTGAGGTTCCTAGGAAGCTCTGGTCACATTTTGTCAACCAGTCACTACATTACATTGTTTTATGTGTGTTTCTATTTAAGACACCTTATTTACTATATATTGTTGATTCAGTTTTAATGAATTCTTGCTCTTAGGAACCCTAGACAGCATGTCAGCCATATACCTGAGTCATTTTATTTTATTTTATTTTATTTTATTTTATTTTATTTATTTTTTACCTGAGTCATTTTAAACCACGAAATCACCAAGAAAAAAAACACAAGAAGACAAACATGTGGCATTAATAGGGCACAGAAAGGATACTTTTTTACTGTATGAGAGTTGAAAAAAGGCAGAAAATCACCAAGTTTGACTTCAGATGGAAACGTGCGTTGGGTGACTCAAAATTTTTGCTATTCTGCACATGCGCTGTCTCCACGAATGACCACAAAAGTGCCATGACTATTTAGAGGTTACAAATACATTTTAGTGAGTGGGCATATTTGAAGTATGGAATCTGCAAATAATGAGGATTGAATGTCTCTGAATGCATTCTAAACTTTAAAACAAAAAGTAAAGATGTAGGACTTTCTTGCCTGTTGCTACCATTTCCACCTCCACTTCATCTTTCCAGAAGTAACCACTCAGTTTCCTATGCATTCTGTAAATGTGCACATACAGAATTAAATATGTATTTTTAATAAATGGCCTCATGTTACATACTATTCTATAGTTTGCTTTTTACCACCTCAGGATGTCTTGGACTTCTTTCCTCATCAACATGCACAGAATTACCTCATTTTTCTTTAATATTCTATGATGTGTATGCACCATAATTTATTTAACCATTCCTCCATTCATAAGTATTTTGTTTTTTCACTATTACAAATAATGTGCAGTGAACATCTCTGTACTTGTTTCTTTGTCCTTACGCACAGGGTTTTCCCTGGATTACATATATGAAAATGAAATTGCTGAGCAGAAGGGTATATACACTTTAAATTTTGTTGTGTTTGTTGGATCCTCTGGGAAGCTGACACAGAGATGGGAGTTAGAACTCCAAGCAGTGCTCAGGAGTTAGTGCTTGTCAAGAACAAGGGGATAGAAGCTAAAGGAGAGGGAAGTGGTCAGGTCCTGACACAGATTGGAGTCTCCGCCAACTCACTGGGGCCCTCGAGTAAGACTGCCTCTTAGAGGAGTAGTGTCCTGATGGGAAGAACTGGCGAGGCCCTAGAACTCCCTCGAGGCCCTAGAACTCCCTTGTGCGCAGCTATTAACGAGATGCTGCCTGGAAAGAAAGTGGCCTGATCTTGAACACTGAGGTGAGTTAAAAGCACTAACAGCAGGAGGCTAACTGCACCCTTTGGAGCTAAACTGCTGGGTGTCTTCAAGGGAGATCTGAGCAGTTTACCAGTGTGGTGGGTAGTAGCCGCGGCTAGAGCCAGACTCCTGGCTTCAGCATGTTTGAGTACGGTGTTACTCAACATCTGTGTGTCTCAGCTTCTCCATTTATAATCTGGAGAAATACTAGTACCTGCCTCACAGTTATTGTAAAGCTAAAATGAGCTAGCATATCTTAAGCACTTAGGATAATACTTGGGACGTGTTTGTACTCTATAAGCATTAACTGATGTTGCTACTGTTATTATTATTACTCCAAAATGCTTTCCCTAGAGGCTATACCAGTTTTTTCCCCACCACCCCAATAATGTGTGAATTAGTATTCATTTCTCCCTTCCTTTTCCGGTACTGGATAGTATAAATTGTTCTAATTGTTACCAATTTGATGACCAGAAAATGACATTTTGTCTTAATTTGCATTTATTTATTATGAGATTGAACATCTTTTCATATTATTGGTCACTTATATTTCATCTTCTGTTTGTATACATGAAGTTTTTAATATTTTCTTACTGATTTTAGTACCTATTTTAATATTCCAGATATTGAACTGTTACATAGTTGTAAATATTTTCTCCCAATTTCACATCATTTTTCAAATTTATTTTCCAATATTTTTTATTGTTTCTTTTGTCATAAAGGAAAAGTTTAAAATTTTGTGTATCAGGTTTTTTTTCTTCACAGGTTTAGAGTTTGGGGTTCTTGGAAAGGACTTTCCTACTCCAAATGTAGTTTTTGTTTTTTACATTTTGCTTTGCAAAGCATCTTAAGTTTCTTTTTACCCATAATTTAAAATAATTAGCTTTATTTTTTTCCCAACTATAGCCAGTTGCTCCATTACTATTCACTGACTAACATTTTTTTTCCTGATTCTTTGAAATGGCACCTTGACCATATTCTAAGTTCTTATACATATTAGATGGGAAGATACAGATATTTTTAAAGGTTTTAGCATATGTTGCCAAATTCCCTTGAGAAATACATTTAGAATTTTTTCTTACCGGAGAATGCTTTACTTCACCCCCTCAACCCATTTTTTGGTTTAGTTTTTGTATTTTTAGTCTGTGCCAAGTTAATAGTCAAAAATGCTATTTTGATCTGCATTTCTTTGATTACTAGAAAGAGTGAACGTTAAATATTTAAACTTTCAGTGTTCTGTATACCAACTTCTATGAATTGTTTATTCATCTTTTTTTTCAATTTTGGTGTTTGATTTCATGTTGATTTGTAAGGCCTCATTGTATAGAATATTACCCTTTGATGTGTATTGTACAAAGGCTATTGTTTACCTTTAAAATAAATCATGGTCTTTTTATTAATAGAGTATGCTTTGGCATAAATAAATAGAAAGGTCTTCTCTATTTCTAAGACCACACAGTCAACTCGCATACTTTCCTTTTTTTTTTACTTCAGTGATTTTAATTTTTATATTCATCTGCCATCTTATTTTGATGCATCAATTCATTTCTTCTTTTCTAAATGGTAAGTTGACTGTCTAAAACAGTTTACTAAATAACCCATCCTTTCCATTGATTTCTTTTTTTTTTTAAGTTTTATTTAATTATTTTGAGAGGAGCGAGGGAGAGAAAGCACATGAGTAGGAAAGAGGAAGAGGGGGAGAGAGTCCCTCCAACTGAGCCAGCAAGGTGCCTCCTTTGCATTGATTTCTAGTGCCATCTTATATATAGTTGGTCTGTTGAAGTGTGTTTGATTCTGTTTCATTGATTGATATTTCTGTTTTGTGGCTAGAGAGTTCACCTTGGAAAGCACTCTGTGGAAGTATTTTTTTTCAAACATTGACTTTAATTTTGGAAGTAAAAAGGAAAACCCTTCTTAAGCTAGTGTAAGTGAAATTAATTACATTGGGTTTTGCTTGGGTGCCTTCTGTCAACATTCTGTCTTGTGGTCTGTAAACAACATACTTCATTAGTTCTCTAGGATGTAAGATAATGGTTGCTCTTAAGCTGTTACAAAGCTAGAAATAGAACTGTCAAAAGAAGTATCAGCACCAGATACTTGGTTATTTAAAATATTAAAGCCAAAAGAAAATAGTTGTAGTGTTTAAGAAACATCTTTCTTGCCAAATGTAACTGGATGTTCCTGTCTAAGTATGATGATCTCTGTGATAAGAAGCAAGTATTGAAAACAAACCTATCTCTAGGGGCACCTGAGTTAGCTCAGTCAGTTAAGCACCAGCAAATGTTGGTAAGGATTTGGAGAAAAGGGAACCCTTGTACATACTTGGTAGGGATGTAAATTGGGATAGCCACTATGAAAGACAGTATGAAGGTTCTTCAGAAAAGTAAAAAAGCTACCAAAAATGATCAAGCAATTTCACTTCTGGGTATGTATCTGAAGGAAACAGAATCAGTATTTGAAGAAATACCTGCACTCCCATGTTCATTGTAACATTATTTACATAGCCAGGATATGAAAACAATCTATGAGTACATCAGCAGATAAATGGATACAGAAATATGGTTTATGTATAATGGAACATTATTCATCCATTAAAAAAGAAGGAGGGGTGCCTGGGTGGGTCAGCCAGTTAAGCACCTAGGTCTTGACTTTGGCTCAGGCCATGATCTCATAGTTCGTGGGATTGAGCCCCATGTCATGCTCTGCATTGACAGCGTGGAGCCTGGTTAGGATATTCTCACTTCCTCTTCCTCAAAAATGAATAAACATTAAAAAAAAAAAGGGGGGGAAGGAAATTCTGGCATCTGTGACAAAATGGATAAAGCTGGAAGGCATTATACTAAGTGAAGTAAGTCAGACAGAGAAAGACAAATACTTTATGGTGTTGCTTGTATATGAAATCTTAAAAAAAAAAAAAAGTTGCTCTTCTAGAAACAGAGTAGAATGGTGGTTGCCAGGGAGTAGGGAAAATGAGATGCTGATCAGAAGTTACAAGTTTTCAGTCATCAAATGAATAAGTTCTTAGGATCTAATGTACAGCATGGTGACTATACTATATAATCCTGTACTGTGTACTTGAAATTTGCTGAGAGAGTAGATCTTCAGCATTCTGACCAGGAAAAAATTTGTGAGTCATTGGTTGTATGTGATAATTGAATGTGTGAACCTACTTGAGATCGCCTAGAAAGAATGTGGAGACGTAAAAGGTGACTTGGGAATAAACCCAAAGAACTCATTGATAATGTTATATGTATATTTTTTTGTTATTGACAAGGTTTGGTTTTTATAAGAATTGTACTTTGTAATCTTGGTTATATCTACTGAGGCTTACTGTTGTGATATACTAACTCTTCCCAGATATATTTGTCATCTCTTTATTATTCTTTGTATATTACCAGCTATTTACTCAGTGAGTAGATTTTGCAATGAGTTGATCTTCCAAAAGTAATTCAATTGATATTTTCTAAGCATCTATGTTAGGCAGTGAGTTTTGTTTAAATAAGGAATGAAGAGCTATTCTTACAGTGTATTTGTCCTTTAAAGTGGTTGTGGTAATAATATCATTTTTAGCTATCTATCCAGACATGATAAGGAAAATTGAGTACTGTAAGCAGTCTTTTTCCATTGGTAAACTCCTTATAGACAGCTTTAAAAACAGTGAGAGTTTATTATTCTGGTGTCTTACCTGATGTCTCTGACTGCCAAAATCTCAGCTTTGGATTGGAACTGTAGGATATACTCCCTTTTCTGCTAAATAGTCAGAGAAGACAGGATAAGAGATTGATAAGTTGGACTTTGTAAAATTTAAAACATGTGTCCTTCAAAAACCATTGTTAAGAAAATTTAAAGGCAAAAGAGAGAGAGGGAGAAAGAAAAGAAAGAACGGAAAAGAAAACATTTAAAGGCAAAGGGCACCTGTCTGGCTCAGTCAGTAGCAACTCTTGATCTCAGGGGATGAGGTCAAGCCCCACATTGGAAATAGAATTTACTTTAAAAAATTCAGGGGGCACCAGGGTGATTCAGTTGGTTAAGCGTCCAGCTCTTGATCTCAGTTCAGCTCAGGTCTTGATCTCAGGGTCATGAGTTCAAGTGCTGCACTGGGCTCTGCTCTGGGCATGAAGCCTACTTGAAAAAAAATATTTTTAAGGCAGGACTGGGGGAAAATGTCTATAAAGGAAAGGAAAATGGTGAATTCCTCCTTCATGTAGCCTTTTGTTTTATTTAGGCCCTCAACGGATTGGATAACATATACCATCACACACATCTGTGCAAAGACCTATATGCAAATGTTTGTAGTTTGTAGCAGCTTTATTCATAATAGCAAACAGTGTATGATTCTATTTATATGAAATTCTACAAGCGGAAAAACTATAGTGATAGGAAGCAGATCTATCTTGGGAACTTGGGGGAGGGGACTGGCTGCAAAGGATTACAAGGGAATTTGTTGTGGTGATATTCTACATCATGACTGACATGACTGTGCACAGTTGCCAAAACTCATTGAATTGTACACATAAAAGTGGCAAATTTCCTAATATCTGAATTATACCTCAATAAAGCCAATTTAAGCAATTGTGAAGAGTTATCAGGAACCCCTTAGGAAGTAATTCAGTCGTAGATTCAGGCATAGATCTAAAGAAGTGAAGTTTCTTGCTCAGAATTCCATGAATAGTGTGTCTGGTACATATCTCCAGATTCCTAATCTCACTAAGCTGCACAATCCTCTTGGCATTAGATCACATCCTGCTATCTGTTGTTACAAAGGTAAAATTCAGTTATTTCCTTCCTGTGTAGGCAAAATCCCGGTTTTTCCTACCATGTCTTTCTTTCCTGTGAGTCTCCTTTACTACTTACACAGCACACTTCACCTAGGACACTTCTGGTCACCAAATGTATGGGGGTCCCTCCCCCACCCCAACACGCACGAGCACACACACACATCAGACAGTTCTCAGTGACACCAGCTGGGTGTCCTACAATTTTACTCAATTCTGACACTACCCAAAGATAGTGTTAGATCCCACAAGTTAAGGGCTCACTCCGGCAAGACTGCCTCTCCCACCCCACCTCCCATACACACACTTTAATGCCAGTTGCAAGCCCAGGCTATCCCCTTGCTTCTCATCAGCTGGCTATAAATTGGAGGTTCTAATGACCCCCTCCTTGGGTTCAGTTTGTTTGCTAGAGTGGCTCACAGAACTTAGGTAAACACTTACTTTCATTTGCTAGTTTATTATAAAAAGATATGATAAAGCATATAGATGAACATCAGGTGGAAGAGATGCATAGGGCAAGGAATGGGGGAAGGGCTGTGGAACTTCCATGATCTCTCTGGGAATACTCCTCTCCCAGCACCAACCTGGAAGCTCTCCACACCTTGTACCTTTGAGATCTTATGGAGGCTTCATCATGTAGGCATGATTGATCACTAACTTCATTTTCATCTTTTTCTCTTCTCAAGAGAATGGGGGGCGGGGCCGAAAATTCCAAGCTTCTAGTCACTGCTTGGTCTTTCCCTTGACCAGGTCTCATCCAGGAGTGCACCCTGGGTTGCCTCATTAAAACAAAAGACANAATAAAAAAAAAAAAAAAAGACACTCCCATTGCTCAGGAAATTACAAAGGTTTCAGGAGCCCTGTGTCAGAAACAAAAGTCAAAGACCAATATAAGAACGGGAGATGGCCCAACACTTGGGCCATCTCCCATTCTTATAACTTCAGAAATTATAAGGATTTTAGGGGCTCGGGTAGAGTCACACATGCACACATATATACATATATATATATATTCTATGATCTCATAAATTTGCTTTTTCATTTTCTTTAAATGTTCGTTTTAGCTCTCTCTATATATTATAACCTCTGGAAATATAAAGATCATGTCTGTGTTTCCCGTCATACTTCCTACATTGTATTGCACAGAGCATGTGCTCAGAATTTGCTGAATTAATGAAAGCTTGACCTAGTGCACCATTGCCTTCCAGACTTGGACAGAAAAGTCAAGAATATCTCATGGCATAGTTCCAGGCTTCTCAAATTCAGCCGAGACTTTCTCTAATGTATGGTTTCCCTAGACCACCATATCTTTGCCTAGGAGTTCACAGCTACCACAAATGTAAGCTAATTAATGGGGGATTGATGTTTTATTTATCTATTTCTGTGAAAACTTAGGTAGTGTTTTCTGATGTTGGAAACTGAGGGAGATATCAGTTTACATTTTCAATCTGAAGCTAAATATAACTACAGTGAGAATACAAACTCCTCTTAAAGATTAAATAGAAGGACAGCTGTCAGAATAGGAACTTTTGTCTTTTTCTAAAGCTTTCCACTCTTAAATCCATCCTCTTATAATTGAGGGGCTGTGCTAACAGCACAGAATAAACATTGAAAAACCACCATGTGTTTTTGTGTTAAACTCACTTTCCTTGCATTTTCAAGACTCTAAACTTTTTCAACTCTGATTTTTTAATAATTCGATAGATCTGCATAAATTGAACACTTATTTATGTTTTCTTCTATATTCAAGAAAGCAAGGAACTGAAAGATGCCATGAGATAACAATAAATTTAAAAGGAATGTGGAGGGGCGCCTGGGTGGCTTAGTCGGTTAAGCGTCCGACTTTCGCTTAGGTCATGATCTCGCAGTTCGTGGGTTCGAGCCCCGCATCGGGCTCTGTGCTGACTGCCAGCTCAGAGCCTGGAGCCTGTTTCAGTCTGTGACTCCCTCTCTCTCTGACCCTCCCCTGCTCACGCTGTCTCTCTCTCTCTCTCTCTCTCAGAAATAAATAAAACATTAAAAAAAAAATAAAAGGAATGTGGAATCCCACAGATTGTTTCATTTCTTAAAGTATATACTTCTAGTTAAATAGCAATATCAATAATATTTAACATTTACCAAATTCTTATTCTGTACCAGAAATTTGTTCTGAGTGCTTTATACATATTCCCCC
Source organism: Crocuta crocuta (assembly GCF_008692635.1). Classification (NCBI taxonomy): domain Eukaryota; kingdom Metazoa; phylum Chordata; class Mammalia; order Carnivora; family Hyaenidae; genus Crocuta; species Crocuta crocuta. Next base: position 6,640,707 of record NW_027529443.1, on the reverse strand, counting down.
TTGTAACTGGTACAACACTATGAGGCCATTTTGTTGTTATCCTCTTTTACAGTTGAGGAAACTGAGGCACACACAGTAAATAACTTGCCTAAAATCTCACAACCAGTATGGGGTGGGCCTAGAGTCTCAGTCCAGAGCCTGAATTCCAACCACTGTGATATGTCTCCTAGTTAGGTCAATGGACAATATGACTAAACAGTTTAGAACCTGATTTATTATCAGAATTATTTTACTTTTGTAAATTAAGGGAGTATAATTTATTAAATAAATGATTTTGAATTATTTAATATTGAGATATCAACTAGTTGGAAAAAAGAAGTTATTTTGACAGACCTGGAAGTCATACAACGGAACCTTTGCTATACCCTCAGCAAAGTTATTTATTTATTGTGACATACCCTACAAATTCCTTTATAAGAAGGTGGTGGTGCACATTTTCTGTATTATGCAAATAAATAAGACAAGTATGAGTGTTTATTGTAATATTTGAGAGTAGAATTTAGCCCAAAAGTCCGGGTCACCTGGGTGCCTAGTTGGTTGAGCATCTGACTTCGGCTCAGGTCATGATCTAACGGTTCGTGGGTTCAAGCCCCGTGTCGGGCTGTCACATGGAACCTGCTCCAGATTTTCTGTCTCCCTTTCTGTCTACCCCGACCCCGCTTGCACTCTATCTCACAAAAATAAACATTTAAAAAATTTTTTAAATAATCAAATCTTTCCTTAGAGATAGGAAAAGAGCCTAAGCTAGAGAAATTTTTTGTTGGGTCAAAGAAATTAGGATATTTCTTTAAGGATGAGCTGGAAGTGGTGTATTCCTTGAACACTTATGAGAAATGTGGGTGTGGGAGTCACTCCTATGAACCGACAAAAATATCGTCTCCCACTTTGTATTGACCTCCTGTGAAGGTTCCTCTTAGACTCACTGTCACTGTGCTTACAAAGTTGTAATTAAGTCTGCCCTGATATAAATCTAAATGTTTCTGATGGTATTTTTAGGAATACTATTCATTCTTTACTTAGTGAATAGTGTTCGGAAAGCCAGCATCATGTGGTAGGAATAGTTCAGGAGTGGTTAGTTAAAAACCTGTTTCAGTTTTGGCACTGCTAGTTATTTTGCATCCTTGGTCTTATCACTTAACTTCTCTGGGCCTCAGTATCCATCAAACCCTAACTTGGGGAATTAGGACTTATGATCTCTGAGATCCCTTCTATCTCTAAATTCCCTAATTTTATGGCTCCTTTCTGTCAGGAATCTTGCCTAATTGAGAAGCATTCTTGTCTGCTGCAGTGCTTGTTTACTTCTTGATCATTGTCCACAGATGAACCTTTTCTGTGATTGAAGGCTGTAGAGTTATTAAAATTCAGCCCTTTGATTAAAATGCTTTTGTAAATATGGGGTTCCTGGGTGGCTCAGTCAGTTAGACATCCAACTTTGGCTTAAGTCATGATTTCATGGTTCGTGGGCTCGAACCCCACCTTGGGCTCTCTGCTGCCAGTACGGAGCCATCTCGGATTGTCTTTCTCCCCCCCACCCCCCAAAAAATAAATAAAACATTAAAAAAAAAAAAACCTTTGTAAATAATTCTGCAACAATTTTCTGCCCACAAAACGATTTGGCCTACCAAATTTGTTTGATTTTATTCCCTTTACCAGCATAATCTTCCTTAAAGCAGTTCACTTCTACATGTAAAACATGGAGACTATTCATTAAGTGAAATGAATGTTAAACTTGTTTTGGGTTTGTTCTGCCACATCAGTGGGGGAAGAAACAATATGATCTGTTGAATTCCTCCATGGCAGTTTTTCATGATAGTCTAGTTGAAATGGAATAGATAATGTAAACACGGCAATTTAAATTCCATTTTAGTTCTCCACCTGATTTACTTTAGTTTACTCTCATTTCTTTGGCATTCTCTAATTTCTTTTAGATCCAGAGTATGTGCTTAAAGTCATAAGTGATTCAAAGATTTCACAGTATGCAATGTAAGTGCAGTTAGTACATTTTATTTACATTTAATAGGTAACACTCTATACACATTTTAGAATTTTAAAATATAAAGTGAATTCACTTTTTTTTAATGTTTTTTTAAATTATTTCTGAGAGAGAGAGAGAACATGAGCAGCAGAGGGTCAGAGAGAGAGGGAGACACAGAATCTGAAACAGGCTCCAGGCTCTGAGCTGTCAGCACAGAGCCCAACGCGGGGCTCGAACTCACGAACCACGAGATCATGACCTGAGCCGAAGCCGGACACTTAACCGACTGAGCCACCCAGGCGCCCCTCACTTTTTTTTAAAGAACAGAATTGTATCAATTTACACTCAGATAAGACAGTGAAAAGTATGAGGGTTCTCGATCCTATGCAGCCAGAGTAGGCCACTCTTAGCCATGTGACAGATACCCTTCCACATATTTTTTTATACATTGTATGGACAGTTTAAACATTGTGGTGGATTTTTCTTTAATGACTTCATGCATTATATGTTAAGAGCTTTAGTGATTGGGATTATAATAGGACAGATTCTGGTACCATATTGTACTTGTCAGTAAGGTAGATTTTAAAATAGAGATTCACTGCTAGTTTATGTTTAATGTATTTATAGGATTAGCCTAAAGGCGAAGTTTATGGAGCAAGAGCTGATAGAATAAGTTGCAATGAGAGGATGGTATAGGGTATGATTTAGTTGATTTTAAAATGAGATATGACCTTTGAACCACACTCCTTACAAACAGCTGGTAACATATATTTAAGTAGAGATAGAATAGCCAGTTGAGTTTAGGGGAAAAGAAAATCAAACTAAAAAGGAGGATTAATGATTGTTTTTTATTTAATTGCTGTCCAACACAGCATATTATAATTTCATTCTGTTAGCAAAGCTTTCTCAATCTCCATGTTCCCAGCTTGCTATTCCTATAAAGTCTGCCCCCAGAGCTTTTATTCAGCAGGTCTGAACTTGCCTTGTGCTTAATCTTCAACCTGAATGATATACTAAAGTAGTTGGGCAGGTGAGTGATGTCCCAAGTACTTTTTATGACTAGCAGTCATAGCAACCATCAGATGTCAACCCTTTTATTTTGGAATATGAGTTTCATGAGTGTAGGCTTGTGTTAAATTCTTGTGTCTACTACTGCCCTGTGTGTGTATTTTTTTAATTAAAACAAAAATATCTAATTTACTTCCCTGAAAATATGTAATAGCTATTCACTACTTATAGTTCAAGTTTTACAAGTATTATCTTATCCTCTTATTTAATTCGCACAGAAACCTGGGGCGCCTGGGTGGCTCAGTTGGTTGGGCAGCCGACTTTGGCTCAGGTCATGATCTCATGGTTCGTGGGTCTGAGCCCTGCGTTGAGCTCTGTGCTGACTGGTAGCTCAGAGCCTGGAGCCTGTTTCAGATTCTGTGTTTCCCTGTCTCTCTGACCCTCCCCTTCTCATGCTGTTTCTCTCTCTCAGAAGTAAATAAAGTGTTAAAAAAAAATTTTTTTTTAAATAATCCTCACAGAAACCTAAATGTTAAGTCATATTATTTTCATGCTGCAGCAAGCTTAGGAAAATTAAGGGACTTACCCAAGTGTGTCAAAGCAGAGATTCACATTGTGACTTCTTGGGTTTAACTTCTGTAATAGTGGAGTAGGGACTTCAGAAAATCTGCTCCTCCATAAATGCAGTGAGAACACTGGCAAAAATGGTCAGATCAACTTTTTCAGAACTCTAGAAATTAACTAAGGCTTACAGCAATCCAAGGAGCATTTATTTAAGAGAATCACCTAAGTCCTGGTAAGAATAGCAAGCTTTGTGGCAGTTTAAATTGTGCTAATCACACCCCCCTGACCCCAGCTACACAGTACCCTTGAAAGCTAAAGCCATGCAGCTTTGGTAGTGTCTAAACCTGCAGCTCAGCAACCACTCGAGATGGCCAGAGGGTCTGGTGCTCCTTAAAGCCCCATCCTCAGAGAATTGCTACTACGTGATGCCAGCTCAATAAGAATCTCCTCAGGGCTTACTTTTATTTGACCAGATTCAGAGACCGCAACAGTCCATCCTCAGGACATTTGTTGAAAACAGTCAGCAGCAGTTGTTTAACATTGCAGGTACCTGAGGTAATACTATCATTTGACACTAACTAAAGGCTAACCAAACAACATAAAGGAAAACCCGGGGAACAGGATGTCCATAGAACTCATTGAGAAACTCCAGCATGTTCCTAGGAATCTAGATGACTATATACTTATAAAGGGCTTTTCACATACACGGGAAAGACCTATGAAGACCTTAATTAATCTCTTGCCTCTAGCTAATCTTGAGGCTCCATGCAAGCAGGAAGGGAGTACCAAGATAGAGTTGTAAGTTGCCTATTGGAGCACCGAAAATGTTCCACAACAGACACAGACAGTAGAGACTGAAAGACACATTGATTCAGGCATTTAAAGAAATCTCATTCCAACCATTAGCTGACTACTAAGCAAATGGAAGAGACTTCAGAGGTCACACACAACAATGAATCCAAACTTTACAGAACTATTCCAGGAAAGTCCATAAACAAACAGTACCAATAGCAAACCCAAGCAGAGGGGTGAGGATTTGATTTCTATAGTTGTCACATTGTAATATTTTAATTTTAAATGTTCAACTAAAAGTTACAAGAAACACCAAAAAAACAAAAACAAAAACAGGGAGTTACAGCCTATACACACACAAAAAAAATAAAAGCAGAAAATAGACCCTGTCCTTGAGGAAGCCCAGATGTTGGACTTACTAGACAAAAATTTTAAATCCTCTTTTGTAAGTATGTTCCAAAAAATAAAGGAACCCAGGTATAAAGACTTAAAGAACAGTGTCTCATAGAGAATATCTAATAAAATGATGGAAATTATAAGAAGAAAATAGAAATTCTAGAGTTGAAAAGTACAATAACTGAAATGAAAAATTGGCAAATTTAAATCTGCAAAATTGAAGATGAGTCGGTTGAAATATTTAATCTGAGAAGCAGAAAGAAATAATAAAAACTGAACTGATCAATTGAGAGACTAATGGGACATTACCAGCATACACATAATGGGAGTCCCAGAAGGAGAAGAAAGAAAGGGGCAGAAAGAATAATGGCTGACATCTCTCTAAATTTGATGAAAATTTTAAGTCTGCGTTTTGAAGAATCTCCGCAGATTCCAAGGAGGATGGACTCTAAGTAATCCACACCCTGACACATCACAGTCAGTCAAAAACCAAAGACGTAAAATCATGAAAACAGCAGGAAATAAGTGAATCTTCATACACACGAGATCCTCAGTCCTATTAACACCTGGCTTCTCATCAGAAGCCATGTCATCCCACTGCTCTCTGTGGCCAGGTTGACCAGCATTTACTGGACATGATTAGCCCTGACAGATTCTGTTGGATTTGTGTGCCTCTCTGCTTTATAAGCCCTGTGTGTCCGATTTTCTGTGACACAGCTTTTACTTATAGTGATGACATGCCTTATAATCATCCTCTTTGTGACAGCAGACATGCTCAGACTAGCTGTGCTAAATCGTTTCAACAGTGCCTGGATCTATAGATATCAAGAGTCAAAAGCCTCTTTAGTTAAGATACCCCACTCAACAGGGTAAGACTTGTTGTGACTTCCTTTTGTGTGTAATGACTCACAGGTGAACTACTGAAAGGCATGTGGGATGCTATAGCTCCTAGTTTGGTTTCCTTTTTCCTATTGTGTGGAAGTCTTTTATTTGGCTGGATTGGTTACCTAGGAAACAGCTGCAGGGTAAAGATGGATTGGCTGTTTGGGAAATAGAATTATAGGCCCCTTAAAGAGGCAAAAGATCTATTGGATAAAACAAAAATTAGTGAATGGTTGAGCTTGTGGTTAATGATTAATTAGTGTGCCTTAGGAAATCACACTAAGACAAGGTCTACAGAAGAACCTATTTAATCCTGCATGATTTTAAATTTAGCTTGTTTTTAATTCTTTCAAGTTCGCGAAATGCTTATTAAGTCCTGCTTTGTGCCCACTGCTGCAGGCCGTTTGGTGGGGGAGGTGGCTGTTCCAGTGAAGTAGAAGGTTCAGTTCTCTCCTGAAAAGCCCATTTTCTGTTTGAGATAAAAAAGAAGCTACCTTAAAATCAAGTGCGTGATTGTGTGATACAGACTAAAAGTGTCCAGAGAATTTGGAGGATGTAAAAGGTCTTGGCTAGTTAACATGAGAGATGGATTTGAATCTACAAACAGGAGATAATTCTTTGAGGTAAAAGATGAAATTTAAAGACCTGGTGTGAGTTTGGGTACTAACAGTACCTGAATTTACAAGATGTAATAGTGGCAGCACAGTTAACCTTTGCAGATTCCTCTCCCCAGACAGCTTATGGAAAATATGTGACTATGATAGAAACTATATTGACCTAGAGTCTTACTCAAGAGAAAGAATTATAGTGGCAATGTTGACTCTTTGTATAGCCCTCCTATAATTTATTTAAGGAAAGTCTATTTTCACTAAAAGTGTGACAGAATATTGGTTTTTAGAATTTCTGACCACTATAGCAGTGCTGGGCACAAAGACATTCAATAAAATTTTTGTCAGCTGATGTTCTTATATACAGCATATCTTAGGGCTCTCAGCTAGCTTCAGCAATCTTTTCTTCCAGAACGTAGCTGCTTCCAAATGAGTATTTGGTCTTGATGTGTGATAATAAGGACTTTTGTAAATATAGGCGTATAACTCTGCTTTTAAAACTGAACGTCTGGGGACACCTGGGTGGCTTAGTCGGTTAAGTGTCCGACTTTCGCTTAGGTCATGATCTCGCGGTTCGTGGGTTCGGGCCCCCCCTCCGGCTCTGTGCTGACTGCCAGCTCAGAGCCTGGAGCATGTTTCAGGCTGTGACTCCCTCTCTCTCTGACCCTCCCCTGTTCACTCTGTCTCTCTCTCTCTCCTAGAAATAAATAAAACATTAAAAAAAAAAAAACTGAACATCTGGGGGCACCTGGGTGGCTCAGTCGGTTAAGCGTCCTACTTCGGCTCAGGTCATGATCTCGCGGTTTGTGGGTTTGAGCCCGGTGTCAGGCTCTGTGCTGACTGCCAGCTCAGAGGCTGAAGCCTACTTCAGATTCTGTATCTCCCTCTCTCTCCGACCCTTCCCTGCTCACGCTGTCTCTCACTCTCTCTCAGAAATAAGTAAAACATTAAAAAAAAATTTTAAACTGAACATCTGTCAGGTTATTTCCTTTTGGTTTGTAGAAGGGACACTTTTCATTTTCATTTTCTTATTTGTTCTATTTCTGTTCACTTGGTGTGTTATGCCAGTCAAGAGAAACAAGAACAACCCCTTTCAGAGAGCTTAACAATCTACAGGCACAGGAGGTTATGTTGAATTTGAGCCCTAACACTCTTTGCTTTGTCTGTAAACAGGAAGTAAGAGGTAATATAAGAATACTCAAATATTTTAGGGGCACCTGTGTGGCTTAGTCGGTTAAGCGTCTGACTTTCGCTTAGGTCATGATCTCGCGGTTCGTGGGTTCGGGCCCCATGTCAGGCTCTGTGCTGACTGCCAGCTCAGAGCCTGGAGCCTATTTCAGAGTCTGTGTCTCCCTCTCTCTGACCCTCCCCTGCTCACGCTGTCTCTCTCTCTCTCTCTCTCTCCTAGAAATAAATAAAAATATTAAAAAAAAAAAGAATACTCAAATATTTTGAAGGAGAGATAGTTTAGTTACTGGACCCACAATTTTAAATATTTCTCAACAAAAGGTAGTTATCAAATGTAGATCTAAGTCCATTAGTTATATAGAGTTACCAATAAAACTTTCTTAAATTGTGAAGAAAGTTACTGCTGTAGTCAGAATCCACAATATTGGATTTTGTCAGAGGATTTTTCATTGCCTATTGTCTATTCTTAGAGCAATTACAGTTTTATAAATGGGATAGTGACTATAGGCGGTAATTTGTTTGAAGTCTTTTTGCTGAATGATCAAGGGTAGTTTCCTTTCATTCTTGAGCATTACTGTGAATACCTTCTTTATTTCCAAAATTATAATAAAATGCTTTTATCATAATAAGACAAGCTCTATCCCCCAACTTTTCTTTTCAATGAAACTTTTTACTGTTTCAGTTTAAAAACAACTAGGCAACTTCCTGGTACCTACTCATCCTACCCTCTGCCTTTTTCTGGTTCAGGCAATTTCAAGGTTAGCAATTAAGTATCAGAAACTTTGAACTTATTTACTTCTCTTAGACCTACTAAGTCACTGAGCTCCAAGCAGCACCTAGAAGGGACAGCGTGTGGCATTGTTATAAAGGTTTGCTCACTCTCTATTCCCCTCCCAACCCTCATATGTCTCCATTCTGCCGGAGATGATCCCAAATTATAATGATGTTTACCTATGTAGAGATCACAAGATGGGCATAAATATTGGATGATTTCAGAGAAAAGGGTACAACTTGTTTGAGTACTCTTCTTCCACTCAGTCAAAGGAGTTGTCAGAATAGCATTGGGGGGGGGAGCAGGGAACTACAACTCAGTTTTCAGAGAACTGATTTTTTGCTTCATTTTCTTTGAACACTTGGTTTATTTCTAAAAATATATCAGTGGCAAAACACAGGTTGCACAGGCGCCGGGTGGCCTTGGCAGTTGAGTGTCCTACTCTTGATTTCATATCCAGTTGGCTCAGGTGGTGAACCCGGGGTTGTGGGATTAAGCCCAGAGTCAGGCTCCACTCTGCACATGGAGGCTGCTTAATAGCCTGTCTCTCTCTCTCTCTCTCTCTCTCTCTCTCTCTCTCTCCCCCCTTTTCCCTCCCCCTTCCCTTCCTCTCCTTGTCTCCCCCTTGCCCCCCTTTCATCAGTCACATCAACCACACAGGCATCCATATCCTCATGTCCAGCTCTGGTCTATCTTTGCCCACCAAGGCAGCTTCCCAAAATGTCCCTAGGAATTTTTACTGACTGTCCTCAAAAAAGGAACTTGTTTGTGGCAAGTGCTGTGATTTTGAGGTTAATGTGTTTTTGTTGGTGGTGGTGTTGATGTTTTTGTTCAAATTGAGAAAATAATTAAGACCAAAAAAAGATGTAGAAGTCTACTATGTTTTCAGTGGTTCCAGGAATTTCTTTTCTTGTATTTTAGACAACAGTCTTTCCATTGATAGTTGCTCTAAAAGGGAGAAACAAGCAGTTTTCACTCAAAAGTAACATTTTAATTGTTCTTCTTAATGAAAAAGAATAAAATAAATACTTTTGCCTTCCATATCTGGGTTTCTGTAAATCAGTTCACCCCAAATTTGATAGAGGGGTTTCTTGAGTTTGACGTAAGAACATGTTTATGTAAAAATAACCTGTTTTATAAAAATCACTTTCATGCTATTTAAATGGGAGAGGGGGCATTTGAAAAATTACCACTAACGTCTTTGCTTTTCTGCTGAAGCGTGCTACAAATGGTTTAGCAGTCCAAACAATTGTATGTTGTATGCAAATTGTTGAGCTTACCAAATGGGGGGAACCTACCAGTTTTCCCAGCGTTTTCTTGAATTTAATGAAAAAGTATTACAATATATTGTAATATTGTTAGGCTTTTTAACTTTAATAAAATATGTTCGTTCTAATATTTAATCTAGTATTTAATTTTATCTCTATATTATGATTAGATATTTCAAGTTTGCCTTCATTTTCCTGAAAGGGGTTTTTTTCTCATCCAAAATCAAATAATATACATTGAGTCTTGGATCTGAGAATAGAAAAGTTCTTCCTGAGAGTATGTAAGTTCAATAAGAGCAAGAGCCTCATCTGTCTTGCTTGTTGTTATTTCCCTAGAGCCCAGAACATTGCCTGACACAAGTGCTCTGAAAAGTACTTGTTTAAATGAATGACTGAAAGAACTGTCTCTTGTGGTTTTGTGATTTTTTTTAAAGTTCATTTTGTATGTTAAGTATGATTACATTGTGTACTACAGAATGCTGAATAGTAAGACTCAGTGGAATTAAGTGCCTGAGTGACCCGCAGAAATAAGATTTAAGGACTCAAGGGGTGTTGGTGGGGAATATTCCCTGGGAATGACAAACCCACTCAGTTATTCCCACCTTTTGCATCTCTCCCCAGGAGCACTCACTGTGGGCCTTGTGCGACAGTGTCAGACAATCCATGGACGAGACCGGACGTGCATCCCACCTCGGCTTCCCCCAGAGTGGGTCACCACACTGTTTTTTATCATCATGGGAATCATTTCATTGACTGTCACATGTGGTTTGCTGGTGGCTTCCCACTGGCGAAGAGAAGCTACAAAATATGCTCGATGGATAGCCTTCACTGGAAGTAAGTAACCTGTACTCACCAAATTTGTCTAGAAGGCGCACACTCTGGTAGTTTAATGAAGATAATCCAGAATCAGTAATAAGGACTCCATAATCATCAAAGAGTACCCCTCCTCTGGCCATCATATAGACTCTACGCAGCCCCGTCAGTTCTTCAGAATTCTCACCATGAGACCAAGACATCCGAAACCTTAATTGCTTTGTATGAAATGCTATCTTGATGAATTTTATTTTTGCTTACATTGTTACCTAAGTGTTCCAGGTCTGTGGCTCAGAGCTACCACTAACCTGAGTCTTTTACTCTTCTTAAATGTATTGGCATCCTCTACCAAATAAAGATAAATTTAGAAGAAAATATACAGAAATATAAATTAGATTAAGGTAGTGATTTGCTTTTCAGTATCATTAATTTTGAGTTTCTACTGTGAGCTGTTGTGGGACCATTGAAAAATCAGCACATATGGTTGTTCGATAATTATTTATCAACATTTCTTACTCCATTAAGCTATGCCCCAGGGTATGATATATATTATACATTCTCTTGTACTTTGCAAGATAATTTAATTTCCCAACACATCACAGGCTTTTCCCAAATTAAAAACAGTAAAAAATGAACAAAGAAAAGATATTTCTATAATTTTGCTTTCTTCCTTTTTTCTCTCTAAAGTAATTTTGCTTCCCTTCCTCCAGGGAGAGAGGACATTTGTCAGTGTCTGGGAACATTTTTGATTGTCACAGCGAAGGGGATCCTACTGATATTTTGAGTAGAGGCCAGGGATAGGGCAGAACACTCCCGACCACAAAGACTTATCTGGCCCAAAATGGCAATGGAGATGTATTTATATTGTAATATTCTTGGGCTTTTTAACTTTTAAATAAAAAGTAAAGTTATCTAAAGAACAGGATAACAATACTTATGCCAGATACCATGGGATTTAACTTCTAATTCAGTGCCTTATAATTATCTCAGGTATGCATAAGCTGTAAAGAATTAATATTATAATACAGCTTACTTTCACTTGATATTTTCATTTAGAACTTGTATGGTAGAGGTAAAGCACAATCCCATGTCTCCCCATTAGTGTTAGAGCTCAATTTATCCTTAAAGGCCCGAAGATAGGAATATTACTTCATGAGTCTCCATTTCTCCCTATCTCTCTGTGAAACGCTTTAATGTGTATATTTCTGGCTCTGTTTTATTTTTGTCTAAATATCTTCCTTAATTTTAAAACTTAGATCAACTTGCCTTTGACTACAAGAGTCTTCATTCTTCTTAAGAAATGTAAAACAAGCTGAGGACCTGTTTGAGGTCAAACAGACCTCCTGAGACCATTCTTTTCTATATAGTAGGGCCCACAGGCAGCTGTAGAGACAGTGCTGCTAAATTAAACGGTATTGATGAAGACTTTAAAGAGAATTGTTACACAGATACATTACTTATCCAGATAGAATTCATTCTTTAAGAAGTAAAATAAAATCAAAGAAAAGGAGTATTTAGTTGCTGGACTTAGTTAAAATTTGGGAATGCATATGCTCTGAATACTAGAAATCAAAAATATAGTTTAATATTAACACTACTTTAGTATGAGTCAAAGAAACCATTAAAATGTTTATGGGAGCCATTGATTCTTGTGACCCAATAAAGGAAAAGAACTAGGGTCATCTTGTTTTCCATTTCCTTTCAACAGAATATTTTCTCTTTATTGTTTAGTTTAAGGATTTAAAATCATAACTTTAAAAAATAATATGTGCATATGGTACATAATTCAAAGCCTAAGAAAGGGTCCCCAGGTGAAAAGTAAGTGTTACTTGTGACTCTGTCAGCTAGCCACTCAATACCTCTTTGCTGGAAGCAACTACTGTTACCAGTTTTGGGGATTGCTCACCAGAGGTGTCCTAATAAGCATAGAAACGTATGTGTATATGTGTGAATGTCCCATAAATATATATTCTATTTATACTGTTCTGTACCTTGATTTTTTAGCTCAACAGTGTCTCCTAGTTAATGTCATCTAAGCAAGCACAGAGCTGCATTACTCTTGTGTGCTTCCTTCAGTAGGTCGTTTTTGTTAGCAGAGCCTAGTCGGCTGGGGTGACAGTCTTCAGAGGGATTGAGCTCCCCCTGGTGTTTCCACTCAGCCTTTGAAAATGTACTTCATCTCTATTTTATATATTTCTATTCCACTTAAACTATAGTTTTGGTCAGAATGTCAGAGTAACATTTTCTGATAGGTTTACACAGTGGGGAACTATCAGAGGACAGCCACACATGTTACAGCTTGCCTCTGAGGGCAAGGGTAACAAAGATGTGGTTTTTTCTTCAAGTCTGACCCTTAATCCTTTATTCTGCCACCATAATTTACATTCTCATCTCCCAGTACACCCAATATCTAGCTCTCACCACCAAGAAACCTGTGCCATAGAAGATTTGAAGTTATTGTCTTTACAGACTTATTTAGAACCCAAGATTTAATTGTCAAAAGTTGATATTATCAGCATTAACAATTTTTTTAAGTTTATTTATTTTGAGGGGGAGAGAGAGAGAGAGACGGAGATGGAGGGAGAATCCCAAGCAGGCCCTATGCTGTCAATGCAAAGCCTGATACAGGACTTGAACTCACGAAACTGAGATCATGACCTGAGCTGAAATCAAGACCCAAACGCTTAGCCAACTGAGCCACCTGGGTACCTTTACATTAATAATATTTTAAGGTAGAGCCTGGGTGGCTCAGTCGGTTAAATGTATTGACTTCACCTCAGGTCATGATCTCATGGCTTGTGGGTTTGAGCACCACATCAGGCTCTGCACTGACAGCTCAGAGCCTGGAACCTGCTTCAGATTCTGTGTTTCCCTCTCTCTCTGTCCCTCCCCTGCTTGCACTCTGTCTCTCTCAAAACTAAACATTAAAAAAATAAATAAATAAAACCTTTAAAAATAAAAATAATAATAATGTTTTAAGATCTAAAGTAACTTCACAGGTCCCAATAGCTTAAAATAAAACTCATCTACTTACATTAAATCTTCCCAGAAGTATAGAGAACTTAATTCTTTGAATTAAAAACCAAGATTAGATTGAATAGGAGTTTATTGCTTCCTTAACATTTGATTAAGCTTTTCCTAACTAGCTTGGAAAATATTTAACTATTATAAAATATTAAACTCTACTTTAAATATAGTCATTAAATGATTACTCCATTATAAAGGATAGATTTTATTTTACAGTAGAAAATGGAAAAGGATAGGAATGAAGTTGGCACATTAATTGACAGAATGAACAATTGGGATATCTGCATACCTCTAAAGCACTTAAAAATTGATTGTTTCTTGAGATTAGATTAGTCAACACTAAGAAAGAAGTTGTTTTTAAAACAATAACATTATCTCATTGTTTTTCTATTAAATTGTGTATACCTATGTAGATTGTGGTTTCATTTTACTCACCAAACCGTATTGAGGCATAAGAAGCATTAGAAATTGGTGACAGATGACACAGATAACTGGGCATTGACAGTACTAATAGTCTTCTACTGCTGACTATACAAGAGAAAGGCCAAAATATCTCATTTGTAATATCTGAATTTTTCATTTGTTCTGTAGTAGGCATCTACAAGAATCCAAATTCACTTATTTAACATTATTTGGTCTGGCCATTGGCCCAAAAGGAAATAGATTCTATGTCTGTCTGTATAATATCAAAGAATCCACCTAAGTGGTGCAAAGCAAACAGAATGCTGATGTGTTCCTTAAGCTAGTGTATTAATTAAATGTTACTTCTTAATACCTTGGATATTACCCTAGAGATACTTCTTCCAGGAAAAGATTCCTAATTGGCTTTCTAGGATTTGCCTATTAAATCTGTTGATTAACACAAACAATTTAGGACAAGTGTTGGCTGGTATGTTTATCCAGGACTCTGTATTCCTGATACAGAAAAAAGTTATGTTTAGCTTGGAAAAAGTTTCTCATTTGGTTAATGATGGAAAGCTTCAAACCCTTCACGTGCAGGGAGTATAGTAACCTTTCTTCACATCACACTGAAAAAAATGTTTCTGCCTCCAAAGAAATTTGAAGGACTGTAAATATTTGACTACTGCTCTTTCAAAAAGCATAAAATATTTCCTTAAAAAGCTAGCCTATCAGTAGGTAGTTTTTGTTCACTAAGAAGAGTGTTTCTTTGGTAGCCCAGGGGAGCAAACTGTTTGCTGAAATAGAGGACTTTGGAACTCTACCCAGATATTGGGTTTTCTGATACCTTTCTTGAAACATTTTAGCAAATAATATACAGTATTTCATTGTGTTTGTATACAAAAAGAAGGTCCTTTTGTCCCGCTTTGACCTCTGTGTACTCAGAAACCTGAGAGTTTTATTTTTTTCTGATATTGTCCATAATGAGAGAGTTTGCTAATCATCTCAGAATTCTTTCCATTAGATGATTTTAAATCAGTAAGAGAACTGGTACTGTATTTGTGTGCCTTTTCTGCATTTCCTTCTAATACCAACTGAAAGGGCAGAGAATTAGCAGAATAATAACTATGATGATCATAATATGCAACATATTTTCAGCACATACTGTCAGCCTGTCACCATGCCAGGGACTTGACATTGTTTTGTTTATCCTTCTGGTATTTACCCCATTTTTAAAAAGAAACCAGAAGCCTAAGATTACACAGCTAGTAAGTAGTGGAGCCAGAACGTAACCCCCATCTGATTCTAGCCAGAACCCTTAATCACTGCTTTAAATGCTCAGGTATAGTTTATGCAAACACCTGAAACTAACCTAACACTGTATGTTAAATATACTGAAATTAAATTTGAAGTTAAAAAAAAGAATAGTCAACATAAGCACTTAGTAGGTTTGGAGGCCTTTCTTAATGCTGATATTCAAAATCGTCTTAACACTTACATAGAAGGCTTTTACTGTATTTAGTTGTTAGGCTTTGTGGATATTATGTGATATATAGTATATGTAAATCTTTTGACAAGTGCTCCATGTTTTAACAGGTTTGACCATGTTATCAACCCACAACACTTCTTCTTTTAAACTTCCTTTGTGCCAGATATTCATTGTTTTCTTCATCACCAAACCATGTTACTAATGTTGTGTTTTGGTTTGTTTTACAGTGATCCTTTTCTGTATGGCTGCCCTAATATTTCCAATAGGATTTTACATCAATGAAGTCGGAGGTCAACCTTATAAATTACCCAACAACACAGTAGTTGGGTCATCATACGTACTTTTTGTCTTATCAATTTTCTTTACAATAGTAGGACTTCTATTTGCTGGCAAAGTTTGTTTACCAGGCTGATGAATGTCTAATTTGCTCAACTCTTTTATTATGTTTAATTTTATTTTAGTTTTTTATTTTTGGAGGGGAGAGGACAAAGGCAAGGCATCTGAGTAGTCCTCTCATAGGAAGATGCTTAGATGAAACTGATGCTGAAAAGGAAAAAAAAAATGCTTTGATTTGTTTTCACTATGCACTTTGGATTTAAAAACAAAACAAACAAACAAATAAGGAGAGCCTTTTCCATAACCAAATACAGACAATATTGACTAAATCTCCTGAGCATATTCAGGCAGTCAGGTCTGCACTGTGATAGCAACCTAGTGAAGGAGAATGCTTTATACCGAAAAGCATGTGGCCCTTTGTGACTCTTTTTTGTTCTGTTTTTAACGTCTAATGATTAATTGAGGGGGGAAAAAGTCTAAGTATTTATGAATCATGGTGGACCAGAGGGTTACAAGAGAAGTTCATGTGGGGCTGGCCTCACCTCCTAAGAAATTAGTGTTCACAGCTTCCTTGTAATGGTATGAGCCTTTGGCACCACAATGATTTGCTGTTGCATTAGTACACCAAGAAGCCAATAGATCAAAACTTGTTTGCTAAAATGTATGTAAAAATCCTGAAATTCCCTATTCTCTGTGTACAAAACAAAACAAAAAAATCAAACAAACACTAAGANTGCTGATGAATTATACAGTGTGTATATATGTGTGTGTGTGTGTGTGTATGTGTGTGTAAATTTATATACACACACATGCAAACAGTTCCTGGAAGAGAACTCTGAATGCTTTGCTAGCAAAACACTGTGGTGTGCAAACCTAGAACTCAATAGAAAAAAAAGCCATTTATCTGAAGGCTGCGTAGTGGAGAGAGTCTTCAGTTTACCTCATTCTTTGTAGCAGCCCTTGATTTTAACAGGTTTTTGTAATAGGTACAAATAATCCCATACCTTTCTAGATCCAACTTTAAGTTAAGCTAAAATTCTTTGTAGGGTTAATTTATTTGTATATGATTGTAGAAGGTAAGATCATGTAAAACATAATTTGGGGAATCTGACACTATTTAAATTATTGGCAACTGTTGTCTGTTGTACAAAGGCTCTCTTTTCCTACTGGCTCAGTCTGTTACATGAATAATGCATTTTCTGTGTTCAAGCACACAACTTTACATAAATACAAAATTCACTTCTAATATCCATTTATAATATTTTGGCTATCTCCAACACTAACTTTGCTCTGCTATAAAAATGAAATTTGTGTTCTTTTCATCTGTATGCAGTATTAACACATCTCCTTTACCAAAAACCTGAGCAATACAGTATTTTCTTTATATGCTATATGCCTTTGTTTGCTAAAAGCTCACACTTTTGTATTTACTTTAAAGGGCTGTACTAAACCCACAGCTTTATGTTTTCTCCTAGAAGCATTGCAGCTAACCTTTGAATCCATAATAGTTTTAAAATACAGTATTTCTCTTCTCCACGTTTCCATGCTCTCCTATCAGTGCTTAGCTGTTATTCCAGGTGAACACTATAGACGACCTCCTGTTTGAAATGTGGGGCAGGAGGTTCTTTCTTGGCAATGGAGCCGAGTTTTTCTTCTCTTTAGTGAAACGGCAACCCAGATGTCCCCATCCAGTAGAATTAGAGTCCCGTGTAGTCCATGCTTCACACAAACAGAAATGAATGCACTGTTTTTTGAAAGTTCGATTATCAATTATAAAATGATTACTTCCGAGATGGGGCTGCCTCCTCAGATATTCAGAGAATAAAATGGAGGAGCCTGACGTGTTTCACACTGGCTTGTTTGACATTCATATATCTTACTGTTAGCCCAGCAGTATGTTATTGTGAAAGAAAATCCCAGTGTCTCAGCTCACTCAGGAGTCAGGAGAAGAGGTGAACCACCACTGTGGCGCTTTCCTTAAGTGTTCCGGGGGAATGTCACACCTTTCCTTCCCAGGGTCAAAGAAAGCTTTGGGAAATGACTGAAGGAGACCGTTCTTCCCCAAGTATTACCATGTCTAGTTAATTCTGAGAAAACCACTGGATGTGTTCTATGGACATTTGGGATTGCATTTCCCATTGTGATTTGATTGGTCCTCAGTCAAATGGATCACTTTGAAGGAAAGTTTTGGTTGTCACCATTAATACCACTGAGATAAAGTGTTAGCAAAGTATGGTTCAAATTAATTTATGATATGACCAAGAGCTTTTCTCTTCCAAAAGATGAATTTTATTGTAAATAGTTTCTCAAAATATTTTTAACTGGATCATGAGCATGGGGAGAGAAAGTTTCTCAGCTGCTAAGAATTTCCCCACTGTTTACTTCTTTCACTTGCAGTGGTATTACATATAAGGTTACAAAATGTAAGGTTTTATTTGTATCTATTACCCAAACCATTAAATTGTCTTTAATTTCGTCATTGTCTTGGCGGTCCAGTGCACAAAGGACTGATAGGGAAACCCTCCCTCTAACCAGTCAGGCACTCTAACCCAGGATTGAGACTGTCCCATCAAGTAGTATGTGAAGTCAAATCTTCGTACTCTTCCAGACCAAACAATGAAATGGATTCATTCATTTAAAATTCTATAAATCTGTAAGTGAAAAGATAGACAACTGTCAGCAGTTGCTTTTTAAAAAGGTCACTATAATAAGTACTACATAGTACGATATTAATTTATAGCAGGAAATCATATCTTGTAAACTGTATATAAAACACTGTTTTATGGTGCAATCATTTGTCAAACTTTTGTCTGTTACATTGTTTTTAGAGTGTGCGCATTCTTCTCAGACCTAAGAACATCACTGTAAAATCTGCTGAAAACTATTTATAGGTTTTATTTGCACAAGACTTAGTTTGAAATTTTTGGAAGCTCCTATTGAACATGCTTAAACATCTGTAAACATGAAAAATCTTCGATTCATTAAAAGCAAACATTTCAGTATGATTCTTTCCAAAGGTAATCCATGTTCTATGTTGTTAATGTGTGTATGTAATTTTTCTGACTCTTCTACTTCTTATCCTATTTTCTCTTCCATTTGTTTTGTTTTTGAAGAATGGCTCCTCTTTTTTTTTTTTTTTAATGTTCTAAATGACCAAAACACTTCATTGGTTTTTACCCTTTTGCCTAAAGCTTTGATATCCCTGCCTGATGTTCTGTGAATTCACTGTTTAATCCTTTAAGTAAAATAATAAACAGTCCTGGTGACATACAATCTATTGATTTAGAGGAAAGGCCCTGAAAAAGTATTGGAAACTAACTTTAGATATACTCTTAGCTATTATTTCGCATCGTGGGCTTCATGGGAAGAACATGTTGCATTTATTTTGTCTTTATTAAAAGACTACTAGCCACAAGTTACTCTGATTGTAGTAACTGTTTTATCAACCTGCTTTGATCTTCTTTTAAAAATTAAATTTACATTCACAATTCAAAACAGTAAGCTGTCTTTCAGAACTAATTTTTGAAGGATAAAAATATATGAAGGAAAAACATGGCCTGTGTAGGTTGAATTCCCTACACAGGACTTACTAG
This sequence comes from Crocuta crocuta, assembly GCF_008692635.1. NCBI lineage: Eukaryota > Metazoa > Chordata > Mammalia > Carnivora > Hyaenidae > Crocuta > Crocuta crocuta. The sequence continues at coordinate 6,621,597 of NW_027529443.1, read as the reverse complement.
TTGTATCACCTCAAGAGATTTTAGAGTTTGTGATCAAGGTCTGTATATTACCCCAAACTTTATTAAGAATTGTTTTCTAATTGGTTATAACATTTTTCAATTAATAGTTTCAAAACAAATTGTTAATACAAGCTGTATAAAATGAACATAATTTTCTTCACTTGTATTTTTGTTATTGAGCAAGTTTATCAAAATAAATTGTCTACTAAAGAAACTAAAAAGGCTTCTATTGCTTTGAAATAAGCTTTGACTTTAAGATTTTACTTCAGAAGTTGATTTCTTACGGAGATTTTACCGATTCACACAGTGACACTCCCACGCCTCTCTTGGTTTGGTTTCATTAGCATCGCGCCAGGTGGTAGGTCTCCCTCTCTTCCACTCCCACTCCCAGCATCCTCCTTGGGAAGAGATGCCGTTACTATTCTAGAGTGTAGATGGGACCATGATTACCAATAAGAAGAGTCACTCAGCGGTAAAAGACCATGCCTATGTGGCTCTCTCTTCTGCATCATGTTTTTATGGACTGGGAGAGATCCACTGAGCCAAGGCCCTCTAAGCCAGCCATTTTGTGTTTCTTTTTTCTTCACACTTAGACCTAAGCCATTCATCTTTGCTTCTGTTTCTACTTCACTACAGGCCAAAGGATCTTGGCTTATAAGATTTTAGAATTGGGGTTGAAAGAGAGTACAGAGACCCTTAGTCTCTAGACTCATCCATGTGCTCCATTACAGCTTTACTGCACCTTTCTTGAGGGGCCTTGGGTTTAGCCCAGCCAAGTAATAGCTAATAATCAAATAAAGCACTGCATTTATTCTTTGCTACTGTTTCTCCTTTATATGGCCTTTACAGGAGCCTCATGGGGAGTATGAAGATAAAGACAAGATAGGATTTGGACATCCTTGAGTTCTGGATCGTGAAGGCATCTTATCTTTTTAGGGTGACCAGTCATCTCCATTTGCCTGAGACTGAGGGGTTCCCTGGGACATGAGACTTTCAGTGCTATAACTGGGAAAGTTCCAGGCAAAAGAGATGAGCTGATCACCGTATCTTTATAACATTCAAATCAATCCTGAGACATAACAGATGAGAGGTATTTGAATAGTTCATTAATACATTATGGATAGGTCAGTTGGAAATTGTAATGGTAGACTTCCACTGAACTTCTAAGAGAGTGGGAGAAAATACTTTTCCTTCTTTTTGGTAATAAATTAGGAAAAAACAGACTGGCTTTAAAAATAGTAACATGAAGGTGCCTAACTGGCTCAGTCAGTAAAGCATACAATTCTTGCTCTCGAGGTTGTGAATTCAAGCCCCACGTTGGGCATAGAGCTTCCTTATAAAACAACAACAACAAAAACCACAGTAACATGAGTCCAAAAACACCTTTTGACTTAGTCTTATTATACTAGCTCTGTTCTAACCACTGTAGAGAAGATTTTAGGAAAAATACCAAGACTAAAGGACTGGGTTCCTCTTATGCAAAGTCAGCTCTTCTGGGTCACAGTTACCCAGCAACAAAATAAAAGTAGATATTTATAAATGGTATCAAAGATAGAAAGTATAATGCTGTATTTTTTTTTTTAGAGGTTTGGTTCTTTTCCCAGGAGGAGAAAACAATGGGATGACATTTTCAAGCACATTCAAGTGTGCTACAAGTCACCCCCAGTTCCACTTACAGACTTACAACTACCTAAGATTAAATTTCAAGAAGAGATTTCTCATGAGATTCATAAGATTGTAGAGCTGGATGAAATCTAAAAGAGCATGTTCAGTGTTAACATTTTCCAGGTGAAGAAAATGAACGTCAAGGCCTCAGGAAAGTATACCAGCTTTCCCAAAGTCACACAACCAGCAGAACACTCAACCCAGGAGAAAATGCCTTTGACAAATAGTCTTTGTGCGGTTGACCTAGGACAGCTGCCCCTGTTCTACAGCCATCTGAACCAGTCTTCCTTCAACTAATCTTCATCTACTTCGATCCGCCCAAATAACTTCTGCCTAGAATAATCTTAACACAAAAGCATATCATTTCTTTGAGTTCCTGTCATTCCCACTCTGCAGAATGAAGTCCCATCTTCTTTAACATAGCTTCATGATCTGGCTTCAGTCTGTCTCTTTAGTCTTTTTTTCCCCAGCACTGTATCTTTTTTGTGTGTGTAGTTTTATGGTTTTATTAACACAAATACAGCATGTACATAATCTGCCTGTCCATTCATTTCCTTCACTTGCGCAGCCTGGCCTTAAGATTGGTGACTCTGACGGACAGCTGGGCTGCTCTTTCCACAAGGGCTTTGTGGCTCTGGAAGGAGACAATGTTACCACTGTCTTTTCACCTTACACGGAGAAGCCAGCTATTCTCCACTCTCACTACACCTGCTCTTTGTCTTAGTTGTGTCTGCACTACCTCCTCCTCGCAGTTTTCCCTAATCCTTCCCATATTTGCAACACACTTAGTTTTTTTGTACTTTCTCCCTCTTTATTTATACCTCTGTAGAAGAACTTATTTGGGGTGAGTAGAGTGAGTAGAGTTCCTGGATTCAAATCTCGCTTCCAAAATTCTAGCTGTGTGACCCTTGATAAATCACTTAGCCTCTGTGACCCTTGGTCTTTTTCACCTATAGGATGGGGCTAATGTTATAGGGTTACTGTTGATTTAAATGAGAAAGTGAAGAGAGCACTGGGCACATAGTAAGCCTTCAACTGTTAGTTGCTGCTGTTCTTATTTACAAATATTTCTCTATCACTAGATTACAAACTTGAATTCAAGGAAGGTGGCTTTCTCATTTTCCTTAGACACTTGGCACAGTGCTTTACATGTGACCTGAATTATGATAATTAAATTTGGGGCTAGGTTATAAAGGAAAATTATGAAACTATATTTGAAAGACTTATTCGCCTGTCTGCCAGGATTATTTCAGAGAAATCCTCTGTGAAAGCAGAGGGTTTCCTAGATCAGCCTTTTATAAGTAAGTGTAGTTATTTTATTGGTCAGTATTTGACTGTATAATATGCCAGTTTCTTTAGGATTCAAGACCTAAGACCATTACTACTCAAGACCCTTTATGGACTCAAGACCCTTTACTACTGAATTCGCATTGCTCTTGTGTTGATACTAATACAGAAAGGACCAGGATGATGCAAGCACCCTGTTGATCCCGAGGTAACTCTGTGGAGGCTTCTTCAAGCTTTTGGGTCTCAGCTGTCTTGAAACCATACATTTGGTATGTTTCACAAAGATGTTGTTCTGCCAAGATGGTTTTAATTATTTACTCTAAATGGAGTTGACAAGGATTTGATCTCATTTTAGATGTAGTTATCCCCAATTGGCCATTTTATGGCCCTTTAGTAAATACTCCCATTGTATTTGGTCACCATTAAATCAATCTATTATCTGTCAAGGCAAATCTCTAAAATAAATGCTGTGGTCTGGCACCCCTTTCATGTTGTTTAAATATTTAATTTACTTGCCTTAGACAATTGAAGTATTTTCTTAAATAAAAATGTTTAAGTTTATTTATTTTGAGACAAAGAGAGACTGGGGGAGGGGCACAGAGAGGGGAAGAGGGAGAATCCCAAACAGCCTCTGCCTGTCAGCATGAACCCCAACGTGGGGCTCAAACTCAAGAACCTTAAGATAGGACCTGAATTGAAACCAAGAATCAGATGCCTAATCGACTGAGCCACGCAGGCACCCCTCTTAAATATTTTTTTTTTAAACCTCATTCTTTTACATTGCTTTACTCTGTGGCAAAATGCAAATGCAGTTGAAGAACCAATCAAAGAAAATCCTTTCCATGATGCATGATAAATTGTTCTAGAGGAAAAAATAATCCACTTATCTAAGAAAGCTTTGACTACTTCATATTTTACTAGTGTCAGTAGCCAAGTGACCTCGTATTGTAGTGTCACTCCCACTCACACACGCCACTGTAGCACTTCACCTCGTTTCTACTTTCAGGGTCATCAGAAACTTTTCTTGTCCTAAGTGCTGTTGTGGAGACAGAAGTTACCATAACCCTATCCTGGGGCAAGCAAAGGATTTTTTTTTTTTTTTACAGTAGCACATCTGTAGAACTTTTTTTTAAGTGTAAGAAATTAAAAGTCCCTCTTCAACCCACCTTCCAGAAATTACCACTGTTAACAGTTTATTAGGTATTCTTGCAGGTATTTTGCTATATTTGCAATATATGTATATCATATGTGTATATATGCATGTTGTGTATATGTGTGTGACAGGTATATCCTGTTCAGTTGTTTTAACAAAAGCAAGATCATATTATACAAACCTGCCACTACTTTTTAAATTTATGATGGACATCTTTGTTCAGTAAATATAAATCGTATGCAATTGTAGTGGCTTTGTGATATGTGTGTGTATGTGTATGTGCGTGTGTGTGTGTGTGTGTGTGTGTATTTTCTTCCTCTCTTGTTGATGTTCATTGTTATTTCCAAGTTTTTTGCTATTACAAATAATGCTGCTATGAAGTTAGGTCTTAGGTAACAGAAACTTCCTAAATATCATAACTGACATTCTAACTGAAGCATATCAACTACCGTATTAAGGCAGTTCATATATCTTTATTGTGTTTAAGACATAATGGCATTCAATAAGAGTTTGGAGAAAGAAACTAACATTAAATTCATGCTATTTTTGTAAGCTTTTTTATTTATTTTTGAGAGAAAGCACAAGTGGGGTAGGGGTAGAGAGAGGAAAAGAGAGAGATTCCCAAACAGGCTCCCTATTGTCAGTATAGAGCCCGATGCAGGGCTTTAACCCATGACCTGTGAGATCATGACCTGAACCAAAGTCAGATGCTTAAGCAACTGAGCCACCCAGGTGCCCCTATGCTATGTTTTTCCATATATCCTCTTAATTAATCCTCCTCCTAAGGTGAAGTGGAGGTGGTATTTTATAAACCAGAAAACCATGGATCAGAGGGATGAACAGTTTACCCAAGTTTCAGTAACTAGTCACTGTTGAATCTGGGTTTCAAACCTAGGTTTTCTGACTTCAAATCGAGGACTACCTCTGCTGTCCTGGCTAGTGTAAAGGAAATAAAAATAGCTTGTCCCAGTTGCATGATTTCTTGGCTCAGACATGAACAGCTGAATCTATGGTTTGCTTCCTCTGGATGAGGAATGCATACAACCATAAAAGGTAGTCCTGCTTAGAAACAACCTATAAATGTTATATATTTTGTTAGGGGGAAAGTATGTAAGTTATTATTAAGTTGTATTTAATCTTCCATCATTCCCCTCTCATTGTCAGGCTTTCTGCAATTTTGCTATGTGGTAACTTCACTGATTGGTGAACTAGATGATGTCACCCCTTGATTTTACTGTTTCCCTTTTGGGAATTGCGCACCCAGGAAAATTTTCCCAAACAGGCTGTATCTTGTCCCCTCTGTAATACTTAAAAAAATAAAAAACAATTAACTAGATCCCTTCTACCTTGTTGATAGGAAATCTGATTATTGGCTTACCCTAGGGTCGTGCACAGGTCTATGGCTCAAACATTAAGAAGCCCCCTCTAACTTGTTGGGGTGAGCACTGGGTGTTGCATGTAAGTGATGAACCATGGGAATGTACCCCCAAAACCAAGAGCATGCAGTATACACTGTATGCTAGCCAATTTGACCATAAATTATTTTAAAAAATAAAAAACTTTAAAAATTAAAAAAAAGCCCCTCTAGTCATTTGTCATCGGTCTACACTTATTACTACTGAGACATCAACTATTCCAGGCTGAATGGTGCAGTAGTTCCGTGTCCATCCCACTCTCGGGCCATGGTGAAGTTTGGTGAACTGGGAAGACCTTCTCCCTGGACTGAGGTTCCATTTCCTCTTAGGCCTTGGCATCTCAAACTACCAAACACCAAGTAGGCCCCTAACTGCATCTGATTTTCAGATACCTGATGTCTTGACCTCTGTCTCTCTTTTCTCTCCTTTGGCTTTCCTCAGAAGCATGTTTGCCTAGGACCCATGTCCCCTTCTTTGATTCAGAACAAAAAAAAAACAAACACACCTTTTTTCAAAGGACTAATTGCACCCTCTGGCTCCAAGACTGGAAGCAGAAGCCAGGTGCAGCCAATCAGCCACAGTAATTGTTTCAGAAATGAATGAGTCATGTGACCAAAAAGCCAAGCCTGGGCCTTTGGAGCCCAGGAGCTCCAGGGAAAGAGGTGCTAAGTTGTGGTGGGAGGAGCTTCATGCTACTGGAGTCCAAGTTTGCTGACCACTCATGAAGAGCCTGCCTAGGAATAAAGCCATCACAGAAGAAAGGAGCTGAGAAATGGAGACAGATTTCTATTAACATCATATTGTCTTTTGGATCAAGCTATGGCCAAAGCCAGAAAATTCTTGGATTTTTCTGTTGTTTGAGCAAATAAATTCCCTCTTTTCCTTAAGCCAGTATGAGTTGGGTTTGTCTCTTTTAACTGACAGAATCCTGATACACTCACACTTTTCTTTGGACATTAAACACATCCCTCACCTACAGTGATTTGGCACATCTTTCAGTTCGTTTAGGATTTTATGAAAGACAGAAAAAAAAATGTAGACTTCAGGCTACTTCTTGTCAACCCAACAAAAAGCACCTGCTTGAAATGGGGGAAAGAAAGAAAGCATAATATCTAAAAAAATATGTTGCACAATAATACTGTCTTAGTCTGTTTGAACTGCTATCACAAAATACCACAGACTAGGTGGCTTATAAGATACATATCTAATTAGATGTTAACTAGACTTACTGTGGTATCAGTTTTGCAACAGATACATATATCAAATTATTATGGTGTACACATGAAACTAATGTTATGTGTCATGTCAATTAAAAAAAAAAAACCAAAGGAGATTTTTTAAGAGACTTTTTTTTAGGTTTGTTTATTTTCAGAAAGAGAGAGAGAGAGAGTGAAGAAGGGGCAGAAAGAAATGGAGAGAGAATCCCAAGCAGGCTTCGCACTGTCAGTAAAGAGCCCGATGTGGAACTTGAACTCATGAACCATGAGATCATGGCCTGAGCCAAATCAAGAGTTGGATACTTAACCAACTGAGCCACCCAGATGCCCAGAAACCAAAGGGGATTTTAAATGCTTAAGATAAAATCATCAAAGTCATTACTATATGCTCATTCCAACAAAAGGAGAATTAGAGACTAAATAATGGCACAACACTACAGTATTTATCAAGAAGTTAAAAGAGCTTTGGAATTCATTTTTTTCCCCCAGATTTGGAGAAAAGCAATGAGGTACTTATGAGCTTGCTGTGAACTTAAGGAAAAACTTTGTTTTTTAGAGTACTTTTAAAATAAAACCCCTGGATTCATATATTTTACTTTTGTGTCTTTATCTTACAGAAATAAAATCTCACAGTGCACAAAGATGTAAAACAATGTTCACTGCAACATCACTTAAAATTTTTTTTATTTCTCATAATTCTGAAGGCTGAAAGTCCAAGATCAGGGTGCCAGTGTGGTCGGGTAAGGGTTCTTTTCTGGGTTACAGACTTCTTGTGTTTTCACAGGGCAGCAGGGACTAGGGAGCTCTGTCTGCCCTCCTTCATGAGGACATTAATCCCATTCATGAGAGCTCTGCCCTCACGACCTAACCCCTCCCATAGGTCTCACATCCTAACACCATCACTTTAGGGGGAAGTGTCTAACATAGGAATTTTAGGGGGAACACACAAACATTCAGACCACAGCAAATGGTGATTTAAGAAGGAAGACATAACGGCCTAAGTGTGTATTTCATAATAATGGAGCTTCAAAATACATGAAGCAAAAAATAGAATTATTTTTTGGAATTATTTTGGAATTAGGAATTACAGAATTCCTAATGGGAGAATTAGCAAATCCCACAATCGATATATTTTGGGTAATGGGACCAGGCTACAATTCCTAAATAAAGGCCAGAAATGAGTTGACCCTGAATGGGTTCCAAGAACCTAAGAAAGACAAATTCCTATTGTGCTCTAATCCCTTACATGGAGCCAAAATGAGCTAAATACAGTCTGAGGAGAGCTGAGAAAGATGCTACCATAGCCACACAGAGCTTTCCTCCAGTCATACAGCCTGAAAATCTCACTGTGCTTTATCCATCTGGGGCAAATACATCCAGAATATGTGTATCATGTAATCTCAAGTAGAAAAAAGCAGTAACAATGACTTTTCAGTATCGGGTTTCACTTCTTGTAAAATGTTGAAAATCTATGTATCCTGGAGCAATGGGAATGGTGAGGGCATCAAACTACGTGTCTTGGGCCTTCATGTCTTCCAAACTGGCATCTCAAAGCTAGCCAGCCCCTTCTACCCAGGATTTCCAGTAGGATGGGCACAAGGACCCTCACCTCTTGTTCACAGAGTAGCTATTGGTTAGCTGCTCTCAGCCTTTTCTGACTTTCTTACCTCTCTCTGATGTCCCTCCTCTCCTGCCTTGTTGGGTGTAGACGAAATGCCCTCCCAAATGCCACACTAGTCTCAACCCATGACTACTCTGCCCACAGAAACTGGGGGTAGGTAAACAATGTCTATTTTGAGGGGTTTTGTTGTTTCCCATCTGGCCTAAAGGAGCCACTGGTAGTGTCAGCATCGGAAGAGGTTCTCTGCTGTATGATCATTACCACAAGTAGCACATACTCTAAATTATAAAATTAAAGGTTCAGAAAGTGAAGACAGTGATTTGAGAAATTACCTAGATGAACTAAGTAGACATCTCCCAGCCTCTTACAAGCTGGTTCACATTGGGTACATCACTTCATCTCTTGATGTCCATAAAAGGAGTTGAAGAAGTCCCCAACTATGGGCCAAGGGCTGGTTACATCACAATCACCTGGGACCATTGTTAGAGATTCCTGTTCCCATACTCTATGGCAGTTCTGTATCAGTCTCCCAAACGCAAATGTATGTTTTCTTAGCAAACACCCCATGGGCACCTGGGTTTGGGAACCACTGCAGTAGATGATATCTTCTGACACTAAGTGGTCACTGAGCTCACCGCTGTATTAGCCAGGTTTGGGTGGGAATGGACCTGGTGGGGGTGAGGGAACACAGGCCTCTCTCAGGGTGTGTGTTGGGGGGACCCCAGGGAATCTGAGGAGGAGACAGTTTCCACCTTTCACGCCTGGCCAGGCGGCTTGCAGCCTCTCTGCTATCTGTCTTCAGTTCCAACCGCAGTAAGGCAGCATGTAACCTGGGCTCTACTGGTCTAAACCATAGTTTTCTGCTGACCCAGAAGTTCTAGAAATAGAAAAGTCCAAACTCTGCTTCCAGGCTTTTGTAGAGGTGGAGTAAAGCAGAGTGCCTGGGGAAGAGGTTGTTAGCAACAACAAACTGGTAATGTCCTCCCTGGGGTGAGGGCGATTTTTGGGCTTTTTCCCCCCCTGTCCCTGCCCTCAGGCTAAAGTGGTGCAGTCTGTTACCTTGGAGATCAGCTAACACTTCCTGGGCTGATCGAGCTACACTGTGGAGTTGCTCGGAGGAGCTTAGAGGAAGTGGGAGCCAGGAAAAGCAGAGACCTCTCTTTCTCTCCCAAAGATGGAAAAATAAATGGAGAAATGCAGGCGAGGGTGAGTGTCACAGGGTTGGCAGGGTGGTAAGAGAGGGTGAGGCACACTCAGACACTAAGCTTGGAACCGAGTGAGAAAGGTTTAGGGAGCCTGGGCCCTTGGGCCTCCGCTCCCTACAAGCCAGGTACTGTGCCAGGTGCTGGAGATGTAACAGTGGACCAGGAAGGAGCTAGGCTGCTCGGGAGAAGGACCCTGACAACTTGGTATGAGGCAGCCCCGGGCGGGCGGAAGTAGGTGGAAACGATTTCCTTCCTGGGGGCTGGCAGGCAACAAATGGGGTTCAGAAAAGACTTGATGGGTTTTCTTGTCAAGCAAAAAGGGCACAGGGTGTTTCTAGTAGGTCCACCTGGAGCCAAGAAGGCTATGAAGCAGCCAGGTGTACGTAAGTAGGGGCTGCCCAGGCCATAGAAGGGTAAGAGATGAGGAAGAGGTTAAGAACAGGTCCTGGAGGAAGGTAAACCTTTCAAAGGTTCAGCTTGATTATCCACAGGCACCATGGCAGATTCTAAACAGGTGAACGACTCTGCATGTCGGAAAAATCATTCTGGCAGTAGAATGTAAAATGCATTGGATGGGGACAAGACTTCGGTTATTTGGCCATTCAAAATACAAACCCTGGGTGTGGTTTCTTCCTGGATGTTTAGGATAATCCAGCTATTAGCAAACCAGGAGTGAGTGAACCAGCGGGAGCTTTTCTTTTATCCAGTAACCAGAGCTTTCTCCTTTTGCTCTCGATGCCATCTCCTAAGGGCCAGTTTACATATTCTCTTCCCACCTGAGCCCAGTCCCCCAGGGTAACATGACCCACCTTCATCTGAACTCTGGACCTGCCCTGAATGCATTTATTCAAATGCTTTTTTGAGCCCCTATTATGTTCTAGGCACTGATTAAGTGAAAAGGTTCTAAAAATGAACCTTAACTAAGCCCCTGCCCTGGAGGATCTTCCTTTTAGTGAGTTGATGGGTGGGGGCAAACAGTGATAAGCAAATATGGAGCACTTCAGATGATAAACCGGCCTCTGGAGGCAACAAGGCAGGGTGGAGGAGGGTACTCTTTGAGATGAGCTGATCAAAGGAGCTGTCTCTAATTAGGTTTCATTTGAGTCAAGACCTGAGGGTAAGACCTGTGTCCACTTCATCTCTGCCTCCCCAGTACCAGCTCTTGCTGGCATCCCTGCAGATACCCTAAAAAACTTTCCTGGAATGAATGATCACTTTATGCTGAAGTGTTTGAAGAAGGAGTGTGTATTCTAATGCTATTCTACATTTCTATAGTACTCTGTATGTACAGAGCTCTTTGACATTCTCAACTTCCTTTGACCTGACAGTTGAGCTGAAGTAGGCCAAGCAGTTACCAGTAACCCCATTGCATTCGGCAGACTGAATAAACCCAAGTTCCAGTGCTTTCTAGAACACCACACTGTTTCTTTGGTTTTATGCTGACCACACTCTCCTTCATCAGCCCACACTGGTCGGTCACCCTAGACTCCCATCCTCAGGCCTCTGAGTTCATGAAATTGTGAATCACTCACTGAAAAGAGGGAACTGGAAACCTGTGGGTGTCCAGTGTTCGCAAAGCATTACTATTTCAACAGTCTCTGCCACTGGTCTCTCAGCCAGGCGTAACTGAAGGAAAGCCAGTTGTTTTTAAACATTTTTTAGCATTAACAACATTACCACATTATCTTGGCTCTTCCCAGATGACAAAGCATCTTCTCAATAAAAGGTTAAAAACCCCAGAGAGAAAAGCAAGTTGCTGAACCATCATTAGGCTATTTTATTTAATGATTTCATAAGAACACACACTCTTATTTTTCAAGCTGCAACTCCATTTGGAGTTTCTCACTTGCTGTGTCTCGGCCAATATTTTTTTTTTTTGGTTGCAAGTAACAGAAACCTACCTAAATGAGCTAGCTTCAGCAGAAAGATTGGAAATGATAAGGAACAGGGTTTTTCATGGAACCCAAAAGCGGAAAGCGAAGGCAGTTCTCACAGGTGCCTGGGATCAGCATTTAGAAGTTCACGAACCAAGGCAGTTTCTTGACTTCCTCCTCTCCCTTCACCTCCCCTCCCCCAAATATTTATTACCAGCCAGTCCCTGCTCTCATGTAGCTTACAGTCTAATAGGAGAGAGACACCATAATTTTTAAAAATCACACTAATGTATCATTCTAAAATAAAAATAAGTATTCCAAAAGAAAGCACAGTTCTGTGAAAGTTTACATAACACGAAGGAGCCAAAATACAGTGGGAGGGTGAAGACTTCCCAGAGGAAGTGACACTGACGCTAAAACACCAAGAATGAGTTGGGGGAGGGGTGTGTGGTGGGTGGAATGCTGCAGAGCAAAGACAGCACATGAAAAGGCCCTGTGGTTAAAGAAACTATACCATCCCAGGAACTGAAGGGAGGCGTTGTGGAACACAAGGGGTGGGGAGCAGGGGTGAAGTAAGAAAGCTGGAGAGGTACAGGTGAACAGCACCCGTATTATGCAAGACCTCAAATGCCATCACAAGGACGTTAGTCTTCATCCTAGAAATGAAGGTAAGCCTTAGGGAGAAGAGGGGTTATGACATTGGTTTTGTGTTTTTAAAAGATCACTCTGACTGCAGTGAGGACAGACTTGAGGGGGGTGGGGGAAGTCTGAGGGGATGTAGAGAGGCCAGTGAGGGTCTACTGCAGTTGCCTGTGGCAGAGATGACAGTGATCTGGACACAGAATGTCACTGGAGACAGATAAGTGGAGAGGGAAAGTTAACAAGATTAGGTGATGGATTGGATGTGGGGAAGGAGGTGTCAGGAGTAATTCCTAGGTTTCTGACCCATGTGAAGAGATGGAGAGTGGCTCTATTCTCTCAACTGGAGAACAATGAAAAGAGAATAGGTCAGTAAGGAATAAATGAATTCCATCTTGAACACGTTGAGTTTGGGGTACTTCAGAGGGAAATATCCAGTGTTGATGAATACATGGGTTTGCAGTCAGAGTGGGAGGTTTGGATTTTTGACATACAATTTAGGAGTCGATGTATGCAGGTGGTAGTTGAAACTATGGGCAAGGAAGGGTAAGACCGCCTAGGAAAAGCGGATAGAGAGAGAAGGGAAGAGAGTGCATAATTTAGCCTCAAGCAACAGCAACTTAAAATGCTCAGGTAAAGGAGAGCGAGCCTGGAAGGGAGACAAGGAAGGATCTGGCAGAGAGGGTAGAAGGCAGGAGAGAACGGCCCTAGGGAAACCAAGGCAGGGAATGACCACTCACTCCTCTTTATCTGAAGACAGGCTTTTCCTGCTTCTAAATGTACATGGCGGTCCCTTAGCTCTTAACTCTGAATTCCCAGGGAAGATGTGATGGACCCATCTTGTTCCTGTCCACTGCTGACTCAGCGGGGAGGAGGAGGCTGCAGGGTCACCTCTTTGAGTGCAGATGCAGTTCTCAAAGGAAAAGAACTCAATATCATCTCAGTATTTTCCTCTCCTCTCCCTATTCTTAAAGTCCTTATGGTCACTCATTGCCCTCTCTGCCCAGTTCAGCCCTCATCATGTTCTGAACATGGCCACCTCCTTTCTGTCCTTCGCAAAGATCAAAGTTCAAGACACCTACACTGACCACCTTAGCTATCCAAAGGTAGATCCCTTATTTAAGTAATCTCTACACCCCATGCAGCTTCAGCTAATGACCCTGAGATCAAGAGTCTTCTGACCGAGCCAGCCAGGCGCTCCATAGAGACATTTTGGTTGTCACATCTTGGGAGACAGCAGTGCTATTGGCATCTAGTGGGTCGAGGCTTAGCAGCATCCAACAGCCTCACAATCGAGAATGAGCCTGTCCAAAATGTCAAAAGTTCTAAAATTGAGAAGCCTCTGTTACCTTGTTCACCATCATATCCTCAGCACCTAGCACAAAGCCTGATACCTAGGAGGTATTCAATAAGAACTTATTAAATGAACGAATGACAGAATTGAGTTGACTATAGATACCCCAAGGCGGTTGTCTCTGTGCTGCATTTATCTTTCTCTTTCCTGGTATTCCTCTTCTCCCTAGGAAAATAAGCATTGGATGTTTTTATAATGGCTACACATACTAGTCATGTCTCCCATGGTCAAGATAATACGTTTCTGGAAAACCACTGGTAAGCATCTTTGATTTTTTAAATGAAAACAATAGCAACAAAGTTTTGTTCAAGGCAGTTGAAGGGGGTATACTTGTCTTGAAGTGAGACTGGATAAATGATCATGGCATCATCTTATGCCCAATGGCTTCAGTTTTCTCGCTACCAGAACGATAGAATAAAATGTCTTATGAACCTGGGGTCCACCTTTTATCAGGCCTCTACAGCATCCCTTCCCAGTTACTGTACAGAAATAAAAATGTCTCTGGAGACCCTTATAATGTGGAATCAAATGTCTAGTGCTGGGACATTGACCAATCATTCACTGTGTGTTTTGTAGCATGAGAAGAACCAATGACAGAAATCCAAAGAAGCAGTTGGACCAGAAGGATATCTGTGGACTTGGCCAAAATCCAGACAATGGACTACTGGTTACACATGTTAACCAGACACAGGACTTACTGGTAAAAACCATAGTGCTTTAACTGAGTCATAGTGCTTACAAATCATAGTCCGGAAATGCAGAATGTGTTCTTTCTTTCCTCACATAGAATCTTGGGGTTAAAAAGATCAGTTAAGCATTCATCTCTAATCCTCTGCCTTTGTTTGTTTGTTTTACAGAAAGAGTGTAAGTGGGGGCAGAGAGGGGTCAAAGGAGAGAGAAAGAATCCCAAGCAGGCTCCACATCCAGCATGGAGCCCAATGCAGGGCTCAATCCCACAACCCTGAGATCATGACATGAACTGAAAGCAAGAAACACATACTTAACTAATTAAACCATCCTCTGCCTTTAGAAATGACAGGAATCTCTATGCTTTTATGCAAAATTATAATGCCTTCTTGACCATATCATTAAATCTTCAGGAGTAAATGAAGACTGTCTATAATATGAAAGCCTGAAGACTGAGGAATGTAATTCTAAAATTCCTCTTTCTAAGATTTGTCTTTCTGTTAAGATTCTCTAAAACCTAGATCCAAAACTCAGTTTCAAGAAATGCTATCAAAACAGGAGCAATATGGCAGGAGAATTAACTTCTAGAATAACCAGAACTGTGGTTTTAGGCTGACTTTTAGGTTTTAGTTCATGTCAGTCAACTATTTTCCCACAATGGTGGCTAGACTGTACAGAACTCAAAATTTACTCTACCATAGAAACCGGTGTGATCAGGAGCTGTTAGGTGCAAGCCTGGCCTATAATCATCTACCTAATCTATACAAGAGTTTAAAGATGATACCTTTGAAACGACATTCAGTCAATAAACAATACAGCTTTAAGGCTGGTAATTAAACAATCAGGAAAATGGTCCTATTTTACTTTTCTCAAGCATTAGCACCAGTAGGAAAGCAATTTTAATGAAAAGAAAATGAGGAGACGTTAATACAGTCTTGAGATTCTGGGGGATTCTTTCAATGACTTCAGATGTTGATAATACGGGTTTTTGCTTCATCTAATTTCATATCAAATATGTGACTTCCCAGGTGTACAGGGGCCACTCCTACATCAGCCACAGCTGGGACCTCCTATACCTCACAAATGAATAACAGTGGGAAAGAGGAAAAGGATCACCCCAAATTAAAGTGCTTCAGTGTGAAGCACATACCTTATTATATGATCAGTCTGCCCTACAGTCAGAATCTATAATATATATGTGTTAATGGTGGATCTTCAAATATTAATCATACAAAATCCGTGTCCCATAACATGATGAATTATTTCAAATTCAAGTATAATGGAAGAAAGGGAGTTGAGTTCTGAAAGATGAAGAGAGTGACACCTAGTGTTCATACAATGTAAAGCAGAGTTTCCCTAAATGTGAGATGGGGACCATGATTTTAATTGGTGCTGTTCAAGGGCAGGACATTAATTAGCATAAAATCACATGAGAAATTTATCTTTTTATCAGTTCTCCCTCAATCCTTCATTAGAATAGTCACAGTTCGGAGCTAACTTGAGCTTGGATTTGAATCCGAGCTGCATCACTTACCAGCTTATGTGACTGGGAAAACTATTTAAATTCTCTATACCTCATTTTTCTTTCTTTTTAATTAAAAAAACTTTTAATGTTTATTTTTGAGAGAGAGACGGAGCATGAGCAGGGGAGGGGCAGAGACAGAGAGGGAGACACAGAATCCAAAGCAGACTCCAGGCCCTGAGCTGTCATCAACAAGCTTGACACAGGGCTTAAACCTATGAACCATGAGACTACGAATTGAGTCGAAGTTGGACAGTCAACTAACTGAGCCATCCAGATGCCCCATGTGCCTCAGTTTTCTTGTCAGTAAAATGGGGTAATGATAGTAACAACTTTGTAGAAATAAATGAGTTAATATATGGATACTGCTTGACACATAATAAGTGCTATTCAAGTGTTTGCTCTTAGTGTTCACACTTCTTTAACACTTGTTAATTTCTTTTCTTTTCTTTTTTTTTTTTTTTGCTAATTTCCTTTAGAAACAGGGCAGTGAGCAGACTTCAGGCATACAACTGAGGGCGTCCAATGCTATCTAGCTGGAATATAATAACATTTCATTTTCATTGAAGGGAGAAATAAGGATCATTGTTCAGATCTGGTTTGGTTTTGTTGTTGTTTAAGTTTTTATGTATTTATTTTGAGAGAGAGAGAGCGGGGAGGGGCACAAGTGGGTGAGGGGCAGAGAGAGGGGGAGAGAATCCCAAGCAGGGTCCATGCTGAGCCCAAAGCACAATTGTGAGATCCATGACCTGAGTCAAAACCAAGAGTCGAACGTCAAACAGACTGACCCACCCAGGCGCCCAGTTGTTGAGATGTTAACGCAGTGACATGCCCGGCTGAGTGCTATCATAGCTTCACATGCCTGTTTTACAGGTGAAAAAAGAGCCTCACCCACTGGGCCAGCATCACAAAGCAAGTAGATAGAGAACCCCACATACTGCACTTTCTTCTCTCCTGCTCTTCTTTAGACTTTCCTCTTCCTGTGTCCTCTAACCCTGTCTAGTGGAACTCAGTCAGCTACCCACAGAATTTTCAACCCCCTGTGCTCCACCTCACCCACTACAATGAAAGCCCTGACAAATACAAGCCCAAGAAGCACCTACTTAGGGTTCAAGCAGGTGCCCGGGAGATGGGCGCAGCCATTTTTTTGAATGTAGATGGGAGTCTCGATGGGATAAACAGCGTGTAGCCTACTCCCCAGGCATCAGGTGTTGCAGGGCAGTCTCTGTCATAGTGGGACTGAGCTGGCCTCCGGTATGGTGCCATTCCACACCCTGAGTGAGTCATGGCCAACTCTGGCAGTGTTTACATCCTAGCTATATCACACAAACTGCAGTGATCGCGCTGGAAGCCCTGTCTGAACCAGGCCTTGCACGCCTACCCAGCCCCTACTCATGTCACCTTACAAAAAGCAGCAGCCACCTTTCTGCCCCTCAAATGCTCTGACTCCTTTTCTGCTCCATGCCTCTCCCCAGAATGTGTGTTCCCTAGCTATGCACAGGGCTGGCTCCTTCTTGACCTCCAGGTCTTGACTCACAGAAGCCTCCTCTGATCCCTGCCCCAGCTGAAGTGACCTCTCCATCCCCACCCTATTCACTGTCTATCACATTCCCTGCTCTATTTTCTTTTCTTTCTTTTTTTAAAAATTTATTTTTGAGAGAGAGAGAGAGACAGAGCACAAGCTGGGGAGAGGCATTGAGAGAGAGAGAGAGAGAGAGAGAGAATCCGCAGCAGGCTCCAGGCTCTGAGCTGTCAGCACAGAGCCCGACGTGGGGCTCAAACTCAGAAACTGAGAGCAAGACCTGAGCCAAAGTCAGACACTCAACTGACTGAGCCACCCAGGCACCCTGTCCATTTTCTTACTATAACTGTTCCTTTCTGAAATTTTATACATTGATTTCATTTTTTCTCTGCTGTCCACTTGCCCACTCTGGAACGTAAGCTCCAGGAAGGCAAGAACATTTCTGTCTTGTTCACACTGTAGCCCTACCACAAGTGACCGTGCCTAGTGTGTAGAAGAGCTCTGGAACACCCACCGGGGAGAGAAAGAAATGCCTCCAGGAGAGGCTGATCAAGGCCAGGTGGGCTCAAAGCCTCTGATTAGTTTTCTCCACCGTGTGGTTCCCAGAAAGCATCACCAATGTTGAATGCTTGCCATGGACAACTTCAGCTCCATCACCAAGGCCACCACCCAAATCCTGAGCTTGGGACTATGTAACTGTGTCATTAGGTATAAACAAGGGGTATAGTCCTTTTCATGGCCAGACTCCTATAATGAAATTCTATATGTAAAACTTTTACCTGCTGCTCCTGTTTCCTCTGGACTAGACAGGATAAGCCCATTCCCCTCCATCAGCCAACAAATGTTTGTTGAGGACCCTTCAGACTGATGGAAGACAAAACTCATACACTTGGAAAAATACAGAAAATCCAAGTGTAGAAATAAACAAAGACCACCCGAGTGAGAACAGGCAATTTATTCAGAGCTTGCCCTAGTGAGGGAGTCAGCCACCGTCTCTTGTGTTTGGCAGAGACTCAAAGGCAGGGGAGTGGGAAAGCTTTATAGTAATAAAGGGGAAAACTTCGTGTGTGCCCTGAAGGAAGGGGTTGGCATAAGGAAGTTGGAGGCGGGCATCTCATAGGATTGGTTTTGAGGGCGTATTTGGCCTTTTCTGAGCTGGATGTGGGATAAAAAATAGGAAAGCCAGCAATCTTAGACTAGTCCTGACCCTTCTGAACCAGTGGCTACAGTTGTGGTTTGGCTTCGTGCACTGGCGGCTACAGAGGTCATGGGTTGGAGTTGTATTGTTGTATATGGTCTGGCCGTTGTTAGTCTGTATATTCAGTCTCTCATGAGGCAGGATGTGGTGAGTGACACTTGAATTGTCTAGCCACATTCTGGGGATGAGGTGACAGATGAGAATGGGGATTTCAGAGCAACTGGCTCAGGACACAGGCCTCCTCATTCCTCAGTTTCCTCAGCAAGGTGAGTTCTTGAACAGACTACATTCACAGTTGGCAACTCTTGGACATCTGTGTGGAGGGAACCTAGGGCATCCTCAGCCTTGCCCTCTCTCTCCTCAGTTTTCTGTTTGATTCTGGCTCTGTCTCACAGAGGCTGCAGGGAGATAAGACCCAACCTTCAGCTTGGGAGGACCCGGAAGACTGGCTTTCCACGCACAGTTTACAGTTTGAGAGGCTCACCTTGGCTGACCTGATTAACCAGGGCACCACAGTGCTGTAAGTCTGACTTCACTCCCTTCACCCCCAAGCCTTCAATGACACGCCCCACCCCCAGACTGGAGACACCCCTTCATAAGACTTTGCTTCTTCAGGGAGGAGGGCAGCAGTGTCATGAGGAAAGTACACTTCTCCACCCAGATCATCCACCAATTTGAATCAAAGCTTTCTGGGTAAGTATGTTTTTCAGTCTCTTCTCAAAAACCCCAGAGCTCCAGAATTTCCTCATTTCAGCAGCCTGAAAGTAACTTTGTTCAGACAACAATCTCTGGGTTCTCAGACTGCTCTTTCCCACTTCCAGCCCTGATTCCCTTTTTCCTCAAATGAAGAGATTGAACCATACCAATTTTTCTCAGCCCTTTAAAACCCATGAGCCATTTGGGCACCTGGGTGGCTCAGTTGGTTGGGCATCCAACTCTTGACACCAGTGCAGGTCATGATCTCAGAGTTCATGAGATGGAGCCCACATCAGGGTCTGTGCTGGGTGTGGAGCCTGCTTGGAATTCTCTCTCCCTCTTTCTGTCCCTCCCATGCTTACATTCTCTATAGATAGATAGATAGATAGATAGATAGATAGATAGATAGATATCAATGGAAAGAATGGATTATTTAGTAAACTGTTTTGG
Source organism: Crocuta crocuta (assembly GCF_008692635.1). Taxonomy (NCBI): domain Eukaryota; kingdom Metazoa; phylum Chordata; class Mammalia; order Carnivora; family Hyaenidae; genus Crocuta; species Crocuta crocuta. The sequence goes on along the minus strand of NW_027529443.1, from coordinate 6,602,092 downwards.
ATAGTAAGCTTACCATTTAGAAAAGAAGAAATGAATTGATGCACCAAAGTAACATGGTAAATGAATATAAAAATTGACATCTCTGAAGTTAAAAAAAAAAAAAAAAGAAAAGAAAATATGCGAGTTGACTGTGTGGTCTTAGAAATAAAGAGAAGACCTTTCTATATTTGCAAAGTCAGACTCTATTAATAAAAAGACTATGATTGTATTTTAAGGGTAAACAATAGCCTTTGTACAATACACATGAAAGGGTAATATTCTGGGGCGCCTGGGTGGCTTAGTCGGTTAAGCGTCCGACTTTTGCTTAGGTCATGATCTCACGGTTTGTGGGTTCGAGCCCCGCGTCGGGCTCTGTGCTGACTGCCAGCTCAGAGCCTGGAGCCTGTTTCAGTCTGTGACTCCCTCTCTCTCTGACCCTCCCCTGCTCACGCTGTCTCTCTCTCTCTCTCCTAGAAATAAATAAACATTAAAAAAAATTAAAAACAAAAAAAGAAAGGGTAATATTCTATATAATGAGGCCTTACAAAGCAACATGAAACCAAACATAAAAATTGAAAAATGGACAAAGAAAATGAATAAACAATTCAGAACATGGAATACAGAACACTAAAAGCATATATAAGCATATATTTTTTATTTTATTTTTTACTTTTTTTTAATGTTTATTTTTGAGAGAGACAGAGTGAGCACACAAGCAGGGGAGGGGCAGAGAGAGAGAGAGGGAGACACAGAATCCCAAGCAGGCTCCAGGTGCTCAGCTGTCAGCACAGAGCCTGATGTGGGGCTCGAACTCATGAGCTGTGAGATCATGACCTGTGAGATCATGACCTGAACCAAAGTCAAGACACTTAACCAACTGAGCCACCCAGGCACCCCTAAAAGTATATATATCTTAATGTTCACTCTTTCTAGTAATCAAAGAAATTCAGCGTGCATGCTCTCTCTCTCCCTCTCTCAAAATAAACAATTAAAAATAAAATCCATGGGCCCTTTGGTTGAGCACATAAAACCTCACACCTTCATTTGATGTGAAATAGTTAAGAGTGACTACTTTCAACGACAGACTGATTGAGCTTATACTTTTGCAAATTGCATGTCAAAACCAGATTTTCATAGCATATGTATATATTCCATCCCTGCTGTAGCAATCTGTGATCCATGATTACTATTTGTGTAAAGTTTCTTAAAAGGCTATAATAATAATTAATACCCATCATTTATTAACATGTCAGGAATTCTGCCAAGGCCTATGTGCATTATCTTATTTAAACCTCTCCGCTTCTCTTTTGCCTTTTGGCTAAGATCGAGTATAGTATCTGTTCTTATCAGTTTAAACCTCTCAACACCTGGAAATACAGTGTCACTCTCAAGCCAGTTATCTAAAATTCAGTTGATAACTGACCAATTTGCCAGATTTATCAAAACATTTTAACTAACTTTTGTAACAATTTATATTGGGTATGAAGGTTTAAACAGGTTCTTAAAGAATTCTGCAATATTTTGGCAGACTTTTTAAATGTTTATTTCTTTATTTGTGAGGGAGAGAGCACGAGTGGGAGAGGGGCAGAGAGAGGGAGACAGGGAATCCGAAACAGGCTCCAAGCAGCAGCACTGAGTCCAAATCCTCAAACTGTGAGATCATTGAGATCAGGACTTGAGTTGAAGTTGGAGGCTTCACCGGCTGAGTCACTGAGGCTCCCCTTGGCTGATTTTATTTTTGAATCAGGCATGTTAAGGAATGTTCAAGCCTCTTCAGTAAATTCAAATTGACTTTCAGGGAATCAATTTGATTTTCAGCAAATTGACTATTGGCAAGTTGACTTGGGTAGAGCCCTGGAATTATCTTCATGTTGGAGATGATGAAGCTTAGGTTCAGAGAGGTTACCACACCTGTTGAAGGTCACACAGCTAGTAAATGGCAAAACTGGATCTCAAGGACCAGCATGTCTCATTATGAAGCTCATACTCTAAGCTCTATTTGTACCTTAAAACTGTCCGCACCACCCAGTCCCCCATGATTTCACATCAAAGGTCTTGCTTGCCCTTCAGGAGGCTCCCAAATCCCACCTGCTCTCAATGAGGGCAATTCAGTTAAATTCAAGTGATGAGTCCTTAAATGGAGAACCTGTTACATGCTGTCTCCACCCAGCCATTGGAATGGTTTACAATAAGGCAAGTTCAAGAAGATCCCCCAGCTCCCTTTTGGAAACTAAGTCTTTTTCCGTTAATCAGTCCACGGAGAACACACTGCTGAACTGCCACTGTTGGGCATTTATGATCATCTCCCGGTGACTAGGAAGTCTCACCTGAGGAGACACAGGTTTGAGAAGAGCAAGACATTACCCAAAAATCCTATCCACACTTTCTTCCCACGCATGTAAGTGGCTGTTGCTCGCTGATGAAGCTGACCTTGGGTGATGAGGCTTTCTGGTGTTTTGGCAGAGCTATTGAACTCTATCAACAGAGAATCCAGTGGCTCGCAGAAAGCAGCAGGAAGGTAAGAGACTCGGATTTCATTCTCCACCCCGTTTCCTCCTTCCATCTGTATTTGTTACAATCCTTTCAGCTGCAAATGATAGACCTCCAACTTAAACTGGCTTAAACTAAAAAAAGGAATTTCTCAACCTACATAAGTGAATAGCCCAAACACAGCTGTATCCATGGGCTCAGATGATGTCATCCCTTTGTCAGTGGGCTCTGCTTTCCTCGGGTTTTATTCTTAGGAAGGCTCTCCCCAACTCGGGAAAGTGGTCACCAGCAGCTCTAGGCTTACATGACACCTGCTGAAGTGACATTTTGAAGAAGTCCTTACCTTCCTTTCCCAGTGTACCCTCCCAAGTCCTAGGATTGACTCTCTCTGGGCCAATTTAGATCATCACCGTAGCCAAGGGGTGAGATAAGCTAACTGGCTAGACCTGGAACTAGAAGGTGGGGGACATGCAGGGAGATTGGGTATGTACCCCCAAACCTCATAGACTGAGAAAGGGGGACAGGTGGTAGCACATGGAAAGCCAGAGTGCTGTTACCAGAAGAGGAAATGGATCCTGGACAGGTGAAAACAACAGATGTTCCCCTAAGCCATTTAACTTCAGACCCACAGTTAAAGTCATGACTAAGGCTGATCATCTGGACATAACTTCTCTGGGAAGTTTGAATAAATGCTTTCCTCAGACCCAAAGGGTTGAAAAGTGATCATGGGCAAATTAACCTTTGTTTTGCTTTCTTATTTGTGTCCACCTGTTTTCCTCCCGCTGATACATTACTGGCTCACCATTTGCTTCATTTTAGGTAATCCTCAATTCTTGCTTTAACCCTGGGACAGGCAGATGCTGAAATTCGTGCTCCCTGCTCCCAACCCCCACCCCTACACAAGACCAGTAGGTGACAACATAGTGCTGAGGCTGCTTGTCACAGCCGATTCCCTGGTGTCATCTACATTTCAGATCCAGAGCCTTCTTCACCCACTTAGACTGGTCAGTGGATGCATGAATCCAGCTTTGGCATGCCCCATCTGGTTGCACTTGATAACACAGGCAGAGAAAACCCTGAGGGATGAAACCTTCACATACTCCAAAAACATCCATTCAGGGAATGCTCTGCACACCTCCTCACCCCCATTTCACCTATCCTAGCCCTTTTGACAAAGGAGGCAGGGATTGCCAGACCCTTTTTTCCTGTACCTTTTTCTTTCTTTTTTAATGTTTATTCATTTTTGAGAGGGAGAGTGTGAGTAGGAGGGGCAGAGAGAGGTGGGGAGACAGAGGATCTGAAGTAGAATCCGTGCTGACAGCAGTGAGCATCAGGCTCGAACTCACGAACTGTGAGATCATGACCTGAGCTGAAGTTGGACACTCAACCCACTGACCCTCCCAGGTGGCCCTGCTGTACCCTTTTCTGATGGAGCAACAGAGGAACCATGAAATAAGCCCAGATTGGATCCCAGGGAAGCAATCACCCCTAAACCAATTCGTGGGTTCTCTGGGTGCTGAGGCAGCCCGGGGTGCTGGATAGGCCAGCACTGGGCCCACTTCCTGACTACTGTCAGCAAGGCCATGGGCAAGTGTCTGTCTTCTCTAGGTGTCTGTTTCCATATTTATGGAGGGTATTATGGCTTAAAATAAGTGGCATGCTGACAAATCTGGCCCACAGCCATGCTTTTCTTGGCCCACACAGTTTAAAATGTTTCTTAAGTTAGTTGCCAAGATTGAAAATTCTGTTGTTTCATGTTTATGTCTGTTTTTTAGCCCTCTCTTGAAAAATGGGAATACCTAGCATCACCAGGCTCCAATTCCGTCTTAAGTACTTATCCAGTTATTTCCACAGGAAAACATCTAGAATTCTAATGGCTATAAGTGTAAGAGAATGAACGTTTTCAATGATAAAAGCTCTAAAGGCAGTTTCCTTAAATTTTAAAAGGAATAGAACTGGCTCTAGATTTGAGCTCCTTTTGGCCCCTGAGGATTGGTAGTGTGTTGGAGGCCTCAGACCTCATCTGGGTCATGAGTTCAGCAAATACTGATTGGAGGATTACTTTGTATTGGGCACTGGTCCAGGATTAAGGGTTAGAAACATGACCGATATGAAGATCCCTCCTTCACGGAGATTATAGTCCAGTGCGAGAGGACAATGAATAATTTAGCAAATCACATGCAAGATCAAGTTAATGACAGTGCTTAAAGAGAAGTAAAGCAAAGTAAGGGAGTCGAGAGTAGGAATGAAGGAGGGCTGTGCTTCTTTTAAATGTTTGTTTATTTTTGATATAGGGGAAAGGGGAGAGGGACAGAGAGAGGGAGACAGAGAATCTGAAGCTGACTTCTCCTTACCATTGTAGAGCCCAACACGGGGCTTGAACTCAAGAGCTGTGAGATCATGACCTGAGCTGAACTCAGACATTTAACCAACTGAGCCACCCAGGGATTCCAAAGGAGGGCTATTTAAATACAATGGTCAAGGAGGAGGCATTTGAACAGACAACTGACCTGAAGGAAATGAGGCCATTCCCATGTAGACATCTAGGGGAGAATGTTCCAGGCAGTGGAAACAGCAAATGCCCAGGCTCTAAGACAAGAACAGGCTTAGCATGTTCTAGAAGCAGCAAGCAGGCCAGTACAGCAAGCACAGAGTGAACAACGTGGAGAAGGGGAGGAGATGAGGCTCAAATCAGGAATGTCCTTGCAGGGTTCAGATCTTATTCCATAGGTGAGGGTTTTAAGCAGGGAAGTGACATGATCTGACAAGTTTCAAAAAAGTCATTGTTGCTGCTTCATAAATTGATCAGAGAACAAAGACCAGGTCAGAATGATGGTGTCTTAGGCTCAAGGACTCAGGTGGATTGAATGAGAAATTGTGGACTCAGGGCTTAGCTTGGAGGTAGACCTGGCAAGGCTGATGGACTGCCTGGGCTTGGGGTCAGAGTGGCTGGGGGTGTGTTCCAGGCTGTTCACGAGAGGACCAGGTGTGAGGAGGAAAATCAAGAGGTCTTGGTTTCAGCGCATGGAGTCTGAGAGGCTTGCGGGACAGTTGGGCAGAGACACAAGCGGGCAGTTGAATGCACATGTTTGGAGCTGCAGGAGAGCCCTGCCTCCTGGATTATCATCAGTGTACAAATGGTATTCACATCCCTGAGACACGGGAGATCACATAGGGGATGAGTGCAAAACATCGGTTCTTAATGGGGGGGGGTGATTTTGTCCCCCCCCAGTCCACCCCAGGGGACGTTTGGTGTGGTCTGGAGAAATGGTTCGTTGTCCAGGCTGAGAGTGCGGCTTGCCAGAGAAGCTGCTGAACATTCTACAATGTATGGTCTGCTCCCCACAACAGGGGCTGTCCAGCTCAAACTGTCACTAGTTTAGGAGGCGCCTGCATGGCTCATTCGGTTAAGCATCTAACTCTTGATTTTGGCTAAGGTCATGATCTCACAGTTCAGGATTCAAGCCCCATGTCGGGCTTTGTGCTGACAGCCTGGAGCTGATTGGGATTCTCTGTCTCCCTCTCTCTCTCTGCCCCTTCCCCCTTTGATCTTTATCAAATGAACATTTAAAAAAAATTTTTTATAGTTTATTTATTTTTGAGACAGAGTATGAGTGGGGGAGGGACAGAGAGAGAGGGAGACACAGAATCCAAAACAGGCTCCAGGCGCTGAGCTGTCAGCATAGAGCCTGATGCAGGGCTTGAACCCACGAACCGTGAGATCTGACCTGAGCTGAAGTTGGACGCTTAACCGACTGAGCCACCCAGGCACCCCATCAGATGAACATTTTTTAAAAATGTCAAAAGTTCGGGGTTTGACAAACCCTGGTGTAGATAAGGAAGAGAAAGGAGGATGGATCCCTAACCCTGTGCTTCTCAAACTTTTATGGAAGCCAAGTCTCTTTTGGTAGTGGAGGAGGGCAGATTTTGTTAAAATGCAGACTCTAATTAGGCAAGTATAGGGTGGGACTTGAGATTTTACATCTAGCAAGTTCTCAGGACAGTCCCCTATTTAGACTTTGGGAGGAGAGGGGGGAGGGTAAGAAGAACTGGCCAGCAAGTGGAAGAAAAAATAGGAAAATGTGACGGCCTAGAAGACAAGTGTATTTATTAAGTACTTCAACTTGTCACATTCTTGACACAGCCAAATGGTGTCCTATGGCACTCAGAACTGGATAAAGCGGAGAACTTACATTTGACCATTGGGTCTGGCAAGAGTGAGCTCATTGATCACCTTGTCACGTGTGGTTCAGGGGAGCAAGGAGGTGACAGCCTAATATGAGGGGGTCGCAGAGAAATGGGGGGTAAAGAAGCAACTCTAAAACAGGAAGCAGAGAAATGCGGGGGTGGGGGGTAAGCAGAAGGGAGAGGTGGGGTCCTGAAAGGTTTATTTCCTTTTTCCAATGGGCAATAGTACAGCGTATTTGTATGGTGATGGAAATGGTACAACAGACAAGGAGGAACTGGGGGTCCAGGAGAAGGGATAGTGACAGTAGCAAAGTCCCGATTTGACAAAAGATGAGCCAGTAATGGGAGCCACAGGGTTGGCCTTGGGAGCTTTGGTAGTTGCCATAGATACATTGTAACAAGGGGAAAGCTGAAGTGTGGGGGCAAAGAGGGGCAGGCAAGCATGGAAAGATTAAAAAACAAAACAGGGCTGGGGCACCTGGGTGGCTCAGTCGGTTTAGCGTCCGACTTTGGCTCAGGTCATGATCTCACGGTTCGTGGGTTCGAGCCCCACGTTGGGCTCTGTGCCGACAGCTCAGAGCCTGGAGCCTGTTTCTGATTCCGTGTCTCCCTCTCTCTCTGACCCTCCCCTGATCATGCTCTTTCTCTCTCGCTCTCTCTCTCAGAAATAAATAAAACATTACGAAACAGAACAGGGGCCCCTGGCTGGCTCAGTCAGTGAAGCATGTGATGCCTGATCTCAGGGTCACGAGTTTAAGCCCCACATTGGGTGTGGGGATTACTTAAAAAAGGAATAAAATAAAAAATAACTTAAACAAACAAAACCAAACTCTGGTTCATTTCTCTTGTCTCAGTGAAATCGGAGACAAAAATCACTTTCTGAGGGAGTGTAGAAAGGAAATGTTGGGGTGTGAGAGATATAAAATACGCCTCTCTGAGAGCAGAAGTTAGTCAAACAGGAAAATTGGGCACGCAGAAAAGTGAGATTTCAGGCCAAAAGCATCAAATGGAACCCACGGCCCCCAGAGAACTAGCGGTTTCATATGAATGAAAATCCCAGTTCATGATGCAGCTGTACCAGGACGAAGTCCGAGGCCGAGTCAGACCGCATTGGCATATTGAATGCGAGAGCCGTTAGAAACAGAATTAGAAACTCACAGAAATACCATGGCAGCCGGCGAGCTTGACACATCTGCCTTTGATTGGAAGAGTGGGCGAAAAATAAATAAGGAGCTAGAGAAATGGAATAAAATCAGCTGATGGAATTAGATATCCGATTTTATATCTTACAAAGGACGCTTTTCTCTGGTCTCCAAATTGTCTTTAATGGACATGCGTTACTTTATAAGAGTAGATGCGAAGGAAAAAACACTTGTAAAGAGTAGGCTGCCAGGAGATAGGAGCACATACTGCCCAGATCAAGATGTCAAGTCTTGCTTTTTCCTCTTTAAAATGGGCCTGCCTTCTGCTGCTTTTTGTGGTCGGGGGTGTGTTCCAACGTCTGCATCATGCAGAGATGCCCAGTGAGAGGCTTCAGAGAAGCAGAGTTGTGCTGGCTATTTCCACACGCCCTCTTTGGTTTTAGGCATTTGGCCTCATCAAAGGAGCCAGAGTCGGCATCATCATTGATGTGTCTGCCATTGGCAGTGGTCCTCAGAAAGAGGCATTCCAAAACGACCTCCTGGTAAGTCTCTCTGGCACAGAGAAGTACCTGGCAACATTCCCTTAACCCCTTCCCTGTTGTGAACTTGCTCCTTGGCTTCCTTTATAGCAACTGCAAAATGGGATGTTTTGCAAAGAACAGTTCACACTTAATTAGCACCTAACTACCGTTATATGGTTATATGTTCTGCGAAACCCAACCATGGAGTCCTTTTCAGCTCCAGTATGAGCTTCTCATGTTCTTACCACAGCAGTCCCCTCTAGTGAGAATTTGCCAGAAGAGCTCCCTGTTCCCTGGAAAGAGGGCGGGAAGACTAATCAACTGGACTGACCCCAGCATAACATAGCCTCAGTCTCCTGGCCTTTTCTGCACCCAAGAGCTGTTTGCTTTGGCATCGTCCATAACAAAGAAGCTAAGAACTCTAGAGTTAGATGACTTGGGCTCAAGTTCCAGCCACCTCTGACACTTGGAGGCTGTGACCCTGCTACCTAATCTCCCTGTACCTAGGTTACCTCATCTGTAAAATGTGGAAGATAATAGTGGCCACCTGATGGGGTTGCCGTAGGATGAAAGGAGTTCACTCGAGTTAAGTGCTTGGTACAAAGTCTGGCATGGAAAAAAACCTCTGTAGCCTCTGTGAACTAATGTCGAGAGGCTATTTTCTTATGGGAACCTCTAGAACTTTGGAAGCAGTAGTCAGTTCAAGGACTTTTATTAGGGTTCAATATGGACTCATTGTCCAGAATTATCCCTTGTTCCTGGGCTCAGTGGATGTCAGGAAACAGTGCAGATGCCTTCATGACACATCCCCAGGGCTGAGTTTCTAAAGATCCCCCAGGCGAGCTGGTGGAATATTAGCCGGGGCAAGGGTCATGTTGGTGACATACGGATGAAATTCTGGGTAGCCAGGAAGAAGAGGGGGAGCTATCTTACTGCTGGGGATTCATCGGCTATAGCTTGAGAGCATCAAACAGGCTGGCATTGTGCCCATTGCATAGTCACCGTGTTTTGGCGAGAAACCACTGCCCCTGACCTCTGTCTCCCCTTTCTGGGTGCCACAGTGTAGGGTCCAACCATAGCTCGTGCTGAGATCAATAACCAAGATGCTCATGCCCCCTCCCCCCATACTGCATGACCCGAGAGTGTGGCCACCCTGATGAGATGCTCCAGAAGACATTAGTCTGCAGTCACTGGGAGTGAGTCAGGACACAGCCTCCCAGGGCGGTGTGCTGATCTACGGGCTGAGGCCAGTGCCCTGCCTCCACCATGCAGACAGGCTGGGATGGGTCACCAGGGCCACTCATTCCACATGTCCCTGCAACTCAGTGGGCAGGAAGCAAATGCCAGCTTGGGGCCACTAAGTGGCCCTGTCCCAGCACAGCTCACACCCCAGCCAACAGTGGGCAGCCCCGGCATGGGGAGTGAAGCCAGGCTCCATGTGGCCCACAGCTCCGGGAGTCAGTGATATCCCTCTGTCTGTCAGAGCCTCATTGATGAGCAGCTGAGCCACAAGGAGAAGCTGTATGTCCTGTCCTTCGGCACCACCACCAGCGCCCTCTGGCCAGACCCCGTGGAAGTCAGCCCCTCCACGTGAGTAACTACCCTGCCTTGGCCAGATTGTTTGCTGTTCATTTTCCTCCCTCTGCGGTAGTGTCTTTTGTGAATGAGCACATTGCAAACCCAAGACCCCAACAAGTCAGTGAGTACGAAGAGTCAATTCACAGAGCAGAAGCCCAGGGACCGGTAATCTTTGGAAAAGCGGCCAGCGTCGTGAGCAATCCACAAAATGAAAAGACAAGACAATCACAAGGTGCTATTTTCTCCAGCCAACTAGCAAAGATCATTTTGTTATTTTTAAAATAATACATGTTCATTTTTTAAAAATTCAGACAGTGTGGAGTTTGTCTGCGTGGCTTAGTCAGTTAAGCATCGACTTCGGCTCGGGTCATGATCTCACAGTTTATGGGTTCAAGTCCTGCACTGGGCTCTGCATTGACAGCTCAGAGCCTGGAGCCTCCTTCAGATTCTGTATCTCCCTCCCTCTCTGTGCCACCCCCTCTCTCTCTCTCAAAAATAAACATTAAAAAATTCAAACAGCATAAAAGGATAAATAATAGCAGAATTTCTGTCAAGTCCCAATAACTGTTTCTTCTACCTACGTCCACAGTTGGCCGCATATGTGCATCAGTGTGCTTATTAATAAACAGGAGTGCATTACACTGTCCTGCACTTTGACTTTTCACTTAATCTTGAACAGCATTCTCTCTCAGTACACACAGATCTACCTTATTATTTTTTAATGTTATTATTTATTTAATATTATTTTTAAAATTTATATTTGAGAGAGAGAAACTGTGAGTACATGTGAGCGAGGAAGGGGCAGAAAAAGAGGAAGAG
>NW_027529443.1:6589928-6590625 GCF_008692635.1 Crocuta crocuta | reverse complement strand
TATATTTGAGAGAGAGAAACTGTGTGTACATGTGAGTGAGGAAGGGGCAGAAAAAGAGGAAGAGAGAGAATCCCAAGCAGATGCTGCACTGACAACGGGGAGACAGATGTGGGGCTTGATCTCACAAACCATAAGATCATGACCTGAGCCAAAATCAAGACTCAGACACTTAACCAACTGAGCCACCCAGGCACCCTCGACCTTATTCTTTTTTAATGGCTACATGGTATACCACTGGGTAAATGTACTATGCTAGTCCTTTACTTGGAATCTTCTAGTTTGGGGTTTTGGCGGGGAGCCTAAAGAGGGGAAAAGGAAGATGTGTAAGAATTTCTCCTTACTTATGCCAGTAGATAAAAATGTCTTTTCCATGAAGAGAATATCCTTGATGGCCCCCCACATGTTAGGTGCCATGCTGAGTACTTTGCATATACTATCTTATTTAATACTTAGGACCAGTACTTGGAATAGGATTCTTATTCCCAATCTGCCAATGAAAAATGGGACTCAGGTTAGGGCACGTGCCTAAAGTAGCAGAGTAAGGATTGGCTGCCAAAGCCCAGAGCAGATGACCTTGACCAGTCCTTCAACTCTCTTCAGCAGGGTGAGGTCAGAGATACCGATCCCTCACTGAACTCTTGTGAACGTGAAATGAGGGATAAGTATCTGGCAGGTAGCAGACACTCAGTGAATGAGA
>NW_027529443.1:6573489-6589841 GCF_008692635.1 Crocuta crocuta | reverse complement strand
GTGCAGAAGACCTTTTTTTTTTTTTTTTTTGCTGTGGTTGCCACTCCAGTTAGACGGCAATCTCTGGAATGTTAGACCTGGAAGTAACCATGAGGTCATAGACAAGAACTTTTCATCTTCAGTCATTGCTGAACGACTCCTGTGATTTATGTCACATCTCTGCCACATGTCCTATTTTAAAACATCAACTTTACATGGATTATTGAACGAAACGATCAGTACTATAACCACGAAGCCCATATCACTTGCTATAATTAGAATGCAGCCATACAATAAATACAACAAAAGCAAACTAAACAATAATATTAAATTCCAAATTGAAACCTATCGGCCAGAGAAGACAGTAGGCCTGGGATTTGCTTTCCCTTTGTTTATTTATTTTTTGGTTTACTTGTTTATTTTGAGAAAGAGAGAAAAAGAAAGAGAGACTCCCAAGCAGGTTCCACACTGTCAGTGCTTAACCCAATGCATGGGCTTGAACTCATGAACCTGAGCCAAAATCGAGTCAGATGCTCAAACGACTGAGCCACTCAGGCGCCCATCTCTCTTTGTTTAAAAGGGAGATTCAACACTTATAATAATGAAAGACAGACTTACTAAATACGAGTTGAAGTTTTTTATTTTTATTTTTCTTGTTTTTATTTATTTATTTTTTTTGATCAAAGAGAAATGGAAAGAGCAGAACTCTCTCACTGGTGCCATGTGAGGTATTTAATGGAGACAGCACTGCTTCATGTCTTCTTCCCTCTTAGGGCTGGAGTGTATCCCGGTCCACATGAGATGCGGCCACACAGCCACAGTACCTCCTGTGGGAGTGCTCCTAGGGTTCAGGCATTCACCCTGCACTTGGATTGTGGGCTGTGTGGCAGGGTGGGGGAGAAGGAACTTAGCCCAGACCCTCTGGTGGGCAGAGTTGCTTGAACCTCAGGTCCTAGAGTCAGACGTGGTTTGAAATCCCAGTGTTGCCAGTTGCTTACAGGATCACCTTGGGCAAGTCCTAACTCAGTCTTCTCGTCTATAAAATCGGAATAAAGGTATCCACCTCAAGAATTATTGTTAGTCTGGGGTGCCTGGGGGACGCAGTCGGTTAAGCCTCTGACTCTGATCTCGGCTCAGGTCATGATCTCACAGTTCATGAGTTCAAGTCTCACATCTCACCATCAGTGCAGAGCCTGCTAGGAATTCTGTCTCTCTCCCCCTCTCTCTGCCCTTCCCTTGCTTGTGCACTCTCTCTCTCTCTTTCAAAAAATGAATAAATAAATACACTTAAAATTTATTTTTATTTTTAAATATGTATTTATTTATTTTTGAAAGAGAGGGAGACAGAGCATGAGTAGGAGAGGGGCAGACAGAGAGGGAGACACAGAATCCAAAGCAGGCTCCAGGCTCCTAGCTGTCAACACAGAGCCCGACGTGAGGCTTGAACACATGAGCCGTGAGATCATGACCTGAGCTGAAGTCAGACGCTTAACCAGCTGAGCCACCCAGGTGCCCCTAAACTTAAAAAATTTAAAAAGAAAAGAATTAGTCTGAAATGAGCTTGTGTTTGTCCTGGGCCTGGCACTCTGAAGAATGCCGTGTTTAGGTGTTTGTTGTCTATGCAGTCTCCAGGAACTCAAGCTCTGGGTGAAGAAGCTCCAGCCTGATGAGGGTGGCAATCTGCTACAAGCTCTGAGGAAAATCTTCACTCTGAAGGGGCTGAATTCTCTGGTGACCATAATGGGCAGCTGGTAGGTCTACTTTCCTATGTGAGTAACAGACCACATCAAGGGGGCTGGAGAACCAATCCATTGTTTGAGGAAAGACCATCAAGCATGACTCTTCACACATGCTCGAGAGAAGGATTTCGTTTACAGGCCACCCGTCCACAGGCGTCAAGGCAGGGGGCAGCCAGGGCAGGCCAGTCCTACAGCCCACTCCTCCCCATGCCTTCCCCAAGTGACCTGGGACACATGTCGTCAGCTCGATTTGGTAGATGTTCCCGTTTTCTCTGGATGGTCCTCAAAGTGATTTGACCTGGGGCATCCCTTTTTCTTTGTCTGTCTTCTCCCCAGCCCAAATCAGCCTTCTGAAATTCTGTCCGACTACATCCAACAGTCCACCATGGGACGGGACCTCATCACCCACTTCATCACCTACAAATGCAGCAATCAGGTGCCCCCTGTAAGTACCCGGGATTCTCCAATGTCTCCCTTGGGTTGGCCATAGTGAGCTAGCTGGGCCACCCTTGGAAGCTCTGTACGTGGACAGGGACCCTCTCACACGCTACGGACCAGAACACAACTCTCCTTGCACCTAGTTCTTCCCTTGGGGCAGTTGGGAAGTTCAGTCAAGGAGAAGCTTTGTCAGACTACTGGTGTCGCCCTACGGAGGGCTGACCCTGTCTCCACCCCCCACAGGCTGTCCTAAAGAACCTTGCAGAAGCTCTTGGAGGCTACTACCACTGCTACAGCACAGAGACCGAGGTAAGCCCTTCTGTCAACACGCTGTGCCCCTCTCCTCCCTCCCTGCTTGGCTCTAAGGCTGTCCCTGGGGGATCTGGGCCAGGACAGAGTATGCTGCATACTTGCCTCCCTCCCCCACCATCACCTTCGGTATAATCAGGTTAAGATGAATATGTGGGAATAACAGGGACAGTGTGAAGTCACAGGAGATCCTTTGCTCAGTGTGCATGATGAGTTGATTGTGCACCGGTGTGCCTGGAGGCCTTTTAAAGCCTAGGTGGTAGAATCCCGAATCTCTATCCGGTCACCAACAACGTGGGCCCCACCCCACCTCTGCTCCCTCCCATCAAAGCTGTGAGTCTGAATCAATTGCCTCAGGTCTTTCTCCAAGATACATCCTTGTTACTGCAGGGGACCCGCAGCATCAATTATGGGTGAACGATCAGTTCTGTAACAATCCATCCATTAGTGCCACGTGTCCACAATGGAGGTAACAATTAGTAAATGTGTGTGTGGACCTGTTTGGCAGATTGAGAATCCAACTGTCTGTTCAGCTAACAGGCTGTATCTTGCCTATAACCATGAATAGCCATAAGCAAATGAATATTCACATCTCACAGTGTTCAAGTGTCACAATGTCTAGCATTTCACACCAAGGAGCCAATGTCAGGCAACATTTTCCTTGGGTAACACCGCTTCTGGTTATGTCATTTCTGTCACTTCCCAGACTGTTTGTTGAGGCCATGGACTACAGGGGCTAGGAAGGTACAATAAATGAATGAAACTGGCTGGTTTATCCTTTATCTTGGGCCACCTGGCTAGTTCACGTGGTGGAGCATGTGACTCTTGTGAGTTCAAGCTCCATGTTGGGTATAGAGATTACTTAAAAATAAAATCTTAAAAAAAAATAGATAGGTGCTTGGGTGGCTCATTTGGTTAAGAATCTGACTCTTAATTTCGACACGGGTCATGATCTCACAGTTTATAAGATCTAGCCCTGTGTCAGGCACTCACTCTCTCTAAATAGATAAATAAACAAACAAACTTTAAAATAAAGAAAAGAAATCTTTTATCTTAATACCCATAGCCCTCTTGGTTTCTCTGTTGTTTTTCTGCTCTTGATAGAGATACGGGTACAACAAATTTCATTGTCTTCAGCTTTTTTTTTTTTTTTAAGTTTGTTTATTTTTGAGAGAAGGAGAGAAAGAGGGAGAGAATCCCAAGCCGACTCCACGCTGTCTGCACAGAGCTCGATGTGGGGCTTGATCTGATCATGAGATCACCACCTGAGCCGAAATCAAGAGTGGGAGGCTTAACGGACTGAGCCACTGAGATGCCCCTGTCTTCTTTTAATATGAGCAAAATAACAGTAGAAGGATAGTATAAACCCTACAGCTGACTCCGATGGGGGTGGGGGGCAGCAGAGAGTGGGTGGGGCTTGGAGGACTAGGCAGCGGATGCCCCGTCTAGAGAGGCACCTCTGCTCAGCCCCAGCCAGTTGTTGCTCTAGAGGAAAGTGACCCCAGTGCTGCCAGGTCTTCCGATTTTTCAAGAGCCAGAAATCTGGATTTGTATATATGTGGGACTCCTTTACATTTTTTAAAAATGGAGTTGAAACTCATAACATAAAGTGAACCATTAGGGGTACTTGGGAGGCTCAGCCAGTTGACTGTCCAACTCTTGATTTTGGCTCAGGTCACAATCTCACAGTTCATGAATTCGAGCCACACATTGGGCTCCCCACTGACAGTGCAGAGCCTGCTTGGCATTCTCTCTCTCTGTTTCTCAGCCCTTCTCCCCCTCTCACTTTCTCTCAAAATAAATAAATAAATAAATTTTTTAAAAAGGTGAACAACTAGAAGCTCTTAGTACTTTCACTATGTTGTGCAACCACCAAGTTTACCCAGTTCCAAAATGTTTTCATCCCCTCAGAAGAAAATTCTATACCCATTAAGTAGTTCCTCCTTCTCTCCCCTCCCCCATGGCCCCTGGAAACCACCAATCTGCTTCCCGTCTCTATGGATTCACCTATTCTGGGTATTTCATATAAATGGAATCATACACCTTTTGTGTCTGTCTTCTTTCAGCATAAGATTTTCTTTTCTTTTTTAGTTTTTATTTTTGAGAGGAGAAAGAGTGTGAGCAGGGGAAGGGCAAAGAGAGAGGGAGACACAGAATCTGAAGCAGGTTCAGGCTCTGAGCTGTCAGCACAGAGCCCTATGCAGGGCTCAAACCCATGAACAGTGAGACCATGCGTGGAGCCAAAGTCAGAAGCTTAACCAACTGGTTAGTGTAATGCTTTCGAGGTTCATCTATGTTGTAGCCTGTCTCAGAACTTCATTCTTTTTCACGGTTGAAGTATATTCCATTTTCTAGATGTACCACCTTTTGTTTATCCATTCATCAGTTGATGGACATTTGGGTTGTCTCCATCCCTGATGGGATGGGCTGTTCTGAACTGCTGTGAACATTGGTGTACAAGTCTCTGAGTTCCTGTTCTCAACTATTTTGCATTACATAACTACAAGTGGAAAAGCTGGGTTATGTGGTAATTCTGTGTCCAATTCTTTGAGGAACCTCCAAACTGGTTTCCACAGAAGCTGTACCGTTTTACATCCCCCTAGTCCCCGCCAGCAGTGCACAGGGCACCAGCTCTCCACATCCTCACCAGTGTTTGTTCAAGTCCTTTTTAAATTATGTGTGTAGCCAGCCCAGTGGGTGTAAAGTGTTCTTCATGTCTTTAAGGTTAGAAAACCCTTCAGTTATTTGGGGCGCCTGGGTGGCTTAGTCGGTTAAGCATCCGACTTTTGCTTGGGTCATGATCTCGCGGTTCGTGGGTTCGGGCCCTGCGTCGGGCTCTGTGCTGACTGCCAGCTCAGAGCCTGGAGCCTGTTTCAGTCTGTGACTCCCTCTCTCTCTGACCCTCCCCTGCTCACACTGTCTCTCTCTTTCTCTCTCTCCTAGAAATAAATTAAAAAAAAAAAACATTTAAAAAAAAAAAGAAAAAGAAAACCCTTCAGTTATTTAAAAACACTTCAGGGGCACCTGGGTGTCTCAGTCTATTAAATTTCTGAGTGCAATGTCGCGCTATGTGAGTTTGAGCCCTGTGTTGGGCTCTGTGCTGACAGCTTAGAGCCTGGAGCTGCTTCATATTCTGCATCTCCCTCTCTCTGCCCCTCCCCTGCTCACACTCTGTTTTTCTCTCTCTCTAAAATAAACATAAAAATTAAAAAAAAAAACAACCCAAAACACTGTAGACCAATGCCATAGAAATGGAACACAACACATCTGCAGGCTGTATCTAGCACATGGACCCTAGTTTTGTTTTGTTTTTTAAGTTTATTTGCTTATTTTTAGAGAGGGTGCACAAGTGGGGAAAGGGCAGAGAGAGAGGTAGAGAGAGTCCCAAGCACTGCATTGCTGGTACAGAGCCCAATGCTCATGAACCACAAGGTCATAACCTAAGCTGAAGTTGGACCCTTCACTGACTGAGCACCCAGGTGCCCGAATGAACCCTGCTTGATAATGTCTGGTTTAAACAATCCTCCACTCAGCTTCAGAATGACATGACTGCTTGCCTTGCATTGGCCACTGCTAGTAGCCAGTGACCTCTAATGGCTGTTACTCCCACTACCCCAGGTCTGTACCAGCTGGGACATGGACCAGATCCTGGCAGAAATCCAGAAGGCCCAGAGCCTCCTGAGCCACATCCAAGCCTTGCACAACAGGACCCCTTGTGAGGAGCTAACGGGCATGATGACGGAGGTAGGTGGCATGGATAAAGATTCTGGAGCTGGCCTCACTCCGTTCTCCTTTCTCACCTGTCTCTCTGAGGGCACGGCTGCTGAGGCCCCCGTGTGCTGAAAGGAAAACAAGGCAAAGCTGTGCCCTCTGCTGTACCTGACAGTCCTGAGCTGAGTGGGCCTTCCCCGGTGCTGGAAGGATCCTGATGGATTTTCTAGGTGAAAAATTGATTTCAGAGAAAGGCCAGTAGGCTCCTGCCACCCATCCCATCTGTCACTGTCCCTTCCCTTCCTCCCAATGTGGAGAAGGTTAAAAACCTCAGCCACACAGAGTGGGCCGTCTTGAAGGCAGTCTTTGGCATTCAGCACAAAGGCACCTGCCTGGTGACTTTGTTACTGTAACATTAGCAAAATCACGTGACCAGCTCATGGATGCAGCACCATCAAAGCTATGAGCTGTTTTGGGGGGACTGGCTGGCTCCATCAGAGCAGCATGTGACTCTTGATCTCAGTGTTGTGAGTTCGAGCCCCACATTAGGTATAGAGATTACTTTAAAATAAAATTTTAAAAAACTTCTAAACAACAGTACAGTGATATTTCAGATACAGCAAAATTCATGAAGGCAGTGCTCAAGTGTCCAAAGTGTGGAAATTGCTGTTCTGTGTCTTATTTATACGTGAGTTATGACTTAGCATCTCAGAACCTCAGGTGTTCAGTTTGTATATGTGGGCAAGGAGAAGCTGGGCTAGATCAGGGCCCTGAAATGGTCTGGTGTGGGAATTACTTTTTACTTCTTTGAAGCCTTGTGTTAAGAGCCCATGGAGGGGCTGTCTGTCATCCTGGAGCCCAAGGTGCCGATCTTGATGGTAAGGGTGGGGAAGGGATGAAGATGACAGAAAAATCAAAGATGAAGCAAGTTTCTGGGGACATCTTCTTACTCTGGAAATTCTAGCAATCTCCAGAGAAGGGGATGGGGATGGAGGGAGGGGAAGGCAGAATTGCCTTAATTTGCCAGATAATATGTTCAGATGCTCTCCACTCACGGGAACTGGGGTGGGTTGGGGAGACTAAGGAATTCCTGGCTCTAAAATATGATATTGTAATGAGGGCTTTTAAATTTAATTTAGATTTCCACAGAGATTGCAAAAGGGCCACTCACAGGTCTCTTGCGTAAACCCCCAAAGCATGAGGGTCCCCTCACAATTGAGTTCCCAAACTTGGACAAGACTTCTGCAGAATGGCTAAAGATCAATGGCCTAAAAGGTAAGTCCCCATTGAGGGCAGAACCCAGGGCTCAGGTGACTAACTAAATGGCATGAACCCTCTGGGGCTCCGAGTTGTACTTCAAAACTCACTATTTATTTTTACAGCCAAAAAGCTAAGCCTTTATCAGGTTCTGGCACCCAACGCATTTTCTCCCGTGGAGGAATTTGTGCCTATTCTCCAGAAAACTGTGTCTTCATCTATCTATGAGGTAACTCACAGTCCAAGTTCTCTTCAGTCTTCTGCAGGGGAGCTCCTTTGTGACATTTCCCTTCTTAAATGTTCAAGAAATAAGAGTCATCAGGGGCGCCTGATGTCTTAGTCGGTTAAGCGTCCGACTTTCGCTTAGGTCATGATCTCGCAGTTCGTGGGTTCGAGCCCCGCGTCGGGCTCTGTGCTGACTGCCAGCTCAGAGCCTGGAGCCTGTTTCAGAGTCTGTATCTCCCTCTCTCTCTGACCCTCCCCTGCTCACGCTGTCTCTCTCTCCTAGAAATAAATAAAAATATTAAAAAAAAAAAAAAAGAAGTAAGAGTCCTGAGTCAGATCACAGGGAGCAGAGGTCTGAGGGTCTGGAGTAGGATGCAGGCTTTCCACCCCGGACTCTAGATCTCTCATCAGATCTACTCCAACTGCTGTTTTGCAAAGATTTAAAAAATGAGGGCATTATATGGAAACCAACTTGACAATAAACTATATGTAAAAAAAAAAAAAAAAGATTTGAAAAATGAACCTTGAGAGATGGGACAAGAGGGAGAAAGTCAGGTACTCTAGTCACCTCCTCCTTGAAGGTTTTCCTCTCTGCGCTCAGAACACACTTGCTCCCCTTGTGTCCTCACTGTACCTGGTACAGCTCTGCTCCAGCTCTTGTAATGTGTTGATATGTGTATGTGTCTAAACCCCCACTGGTGTATGAGCCTTTAAAAGAACAAACTCTCGAGGTGCCTGGGTGGCTCATTCAGTGGAGTGTCCAACTTCGGCTCAGGTCATGATCTCGCAGTTTGTGAGTTTGAGCCCCACATCGGGCTCTGTGCTGACAGCTCGGAGCCTGGAGCCTGCTTCAGATTCTGTCTCCTTCTCTCTCTGCTCCTCCCCTACTTGTGCGTTCTCTCTCTCTCTCTCTCTCTCTCTCAAAAAAGACATTTAAAAAAAAAGACAAACTCTTCTCCAGCCCTGTATCCCCAATATCCAATACAGGTAAGCAGCCAATGAATGTTCCTCGCAGGGCTAACTGTGTAGAAGGAAGGATAGAAAAAAGCAGGAAAAGAAGAATGAATGGATGGATGGATAAAAGAAATGGCGATGAATGAATAGATAAAAGGGTGGATGGATGGATGGATGGATGATTGGATAGGTGATGGATGGATGGATGGAAATATGGAGGGGAAAGTAGAAGGATGAATGACAGAACTAAAAAGGATGAAAAGATTAAAAAGTACAATGAAAGGATGGAGAAATGAAAGGCTAGAATAATAGGTGAAGAGAAATGTCAATGGAAAGATGGAAGAATGAAAGGGAAGTGGGATAGATCACTGTAGCAGTGGATTGATGAATGACCGGGTGGATGGATATGACAACTTGGTAGAGGATAAAAATTAGATTTTCAAAAGGTTCATGAAGGTCTCTCAGGGTTCCCAAACCTAGGAACCCATGGCCAGTATGCTTCAAGGTCTCCAACTCTATTACAAAACCTCCAGCCATATCTTGTAATCAGGACCCTGATGTTTGGAAGAGCCTCCCCAGAAGGGAAGCCTGGCTTGCTGTCAGGCATGGTGCATTCAGGGACCACTGTCCTGAAGGTCTTCTGCCACCAGCTCCGGTCATGGCAGTGACTAGGGAGGCATAACCCAACCCCAGATGTGCTCAAAGCCCAGTTCCCTCTTATGCATCTGATTTGGAGAGCCCAGTACCCGAATTAAACTTACAGTCATTCTTTACATGTGCTCTGTTCATCTGCTGCCCATTCTGGCCACACCTGAGTGCAGAAGGCAATGGTACAATTTGAATGGCATGACGGGACAGTAAAGAATGTTCATGTGGACCTGCCCTTCCTCTATGAGTACCAGGTTAGTAGTGGATCCGATCAGCCAGAATATGGGTATGGGAAGAGAGAATGTGAGGAAGGCATCATAGAATGTGGAGACACCAAACCATTGATGGACTTCCTTCTATAAACAGAGACTATTCTCTGCCTCCAGGCACTTCTAGAACTTTCTCCCCTTGCTCTCCAGAGAGGGACCAGTCAAAAGTCTCTAATCTTTTGGGGCAAGACCTACTTCCTCTCCCATTTGAGGCAATGAAATATTTGGACTTCTTGGTCTTGTGGCAGACTCATCAATGATTTAGTGGAATGTTTATACTGCCTGGATACCCATGGCCTTGACATCCCATCCCCAGAAGCCAACCTTCTCCCAAAGACCCTTTAACCAGCCATCCTTTGATCCATCACTCACTCTGTGTGGCCTATGGATTTACAGAAACAGCTCAGCAGAGCTATGCGAATGTATGAGAGGCGGATCGAGTGGCTCTCCTTGGCCAGCAGAAGAATCTGGGGCACCGTCTGCGAAAAAAGGTACCTTCCCTCAAGTAGCACTCTTGGCCTTTGTGAGTCCAGTGTGTGATATACACACTCATCAAACTCATGATGTGCCTGTTAGTAGCATCAGAAACCATCACTAGATTAAGGGCCAACAGTAACTCAGCAGAATCCCTGAAGGAAAAAGTCACCACTACCATCATCAATATCAATAATATCATCATTGTGTTTACTTGGGATTCTTTCAATTAAAAAGCAACAGAAACTAAATGCATATTGGCTTAAACAAAGCAAGGAAGTCTGGTTAAGGTAACTGAAAATTCTGAGATAGATTTGATTGCTGTCTTCAGGCATGGCTCCATCCAGGGTTTCTTGCATGTCAGGGATCTTTCTCCATCTCTCATTTCTGCTTCCTTCCCTCTTGGCTTTGTTTTCAGGCAGGCTTTACCCCTCCAGGTAGCAGGATAGCCACCTGAAACTCCTGACTTGCTTTCTACCAGTTTAGCATTCCCAGAGCTTGGGGCAGGGGCCCTTCCATGGACTATTCACTATGGCCTGGGCGGTCAGAGTGATGTTCTAATTGCCTAAGGTCAAATGCCCACCCTTCAAGCTTGGGGTCGTTCTATTCCATCCAGTTCAGATGGACTGATAGAGGATGAGGAGTTTTCCAAAGGAAAATCAGGATGCTGTTGTGACAGGAGGTAATGGATTCTGCATAGGGAGAAACAATTGGCAGCCATTATAGCCATCATTACCATTCCATACCTTATTGGATGCATTCCTACTTACAAAGTACTCTACTATTCAGTCATTTAATTCTCAAGGCAAACCTATGAGGAGTCATATATAGTTCTTTGTTAATACTATTCAGTCACTTAATTCTCAGAGCAAACCTATGAGGAATCTTATAAATAGTTCCTAGTTAAATATAAGAAGGATCAGAGAGGTTTTGTGACTTGCCTAAGTCACACAGTAAGTGGAACTCTGACTCTAAATCCAGAGGATTTGCTTCTGCTGTCCATAATTGCTGTCTCATGCTGGCTTTGGCAGCACATGAACTAAGAAAAAAAAAGAAGAAGAAGAACCATAATTGTTGTCTCAAAATGAGAGTAGAAGATGGAGTTGGGAATTGATTTGAAGTCGTGAAGGAAGACCAGATGGGGCTAAGGATCTTAAAACAGAGAGAGGAAACAAAAAAATGCATTTATTTCCCCCAGAGGCTCAGATACACCTAAGTCCCCATCTAATTTGTTTACCTTATTTGTTTCCCCTACAGAGATCCCAACCTATAATAATATTGAATGTTAGGGCTTTAAAACAGGGAAATGCCTGCTTCCCAGGTGTCCCCCGCCCCTTAAATTATCTCCACCATGATGCGACTTTACTCCATGATGAGACAGAAGCTCCCTGGGACGGAAGCTTCCACAACCCCCTTAGTCTACTGTTGTAAACCCACTCCTGTTGACCTCACACTACGGAAAAGATTTTGGCCAGCTGTGAATTTGGCATGTAGAACTTCCCTGGAAAAAACTTTAAATAGTAAAATGGAACAAAATAAACATTATCTGAGAGATTCGGTTCTCTTCTTAAAGCTTGTGTTTCTTTTTAGGGTGGTTATACTGCTGGATATCTCTGTGACCAATTCCATGTACATTATTCATATCCAGCACTCCCTGCGGCTTCTGCTGGAGGAGCAATTGTCCAACAAGGACTGCTTCAACCTCATCGCGTAGGCTCCTGGGTCCCGGTGGGGGGGGCTGGGGGTACGGGGTGTGGGTGCTGAGGCTCCCGGCAGGTGGCTAGATGACAGATGTTACCAGCACCCAGCATCCTAGGGTGGCCATCAGCTTATCTGATTTGAATCATCTTGTTTGGGGTACTGAATAATTAAATGGTTGCCGGACAGTCCCACTGGGGCAAAGGTGTAAGTGGCCCCAAAACACACTGCTTGATCGGCCAAGATAAAGTAACTCAGCCCGTTGCCCCATTTGGATTCTGAGCTGATAAACATGAAAGAGAAAAAGAAGGGCCCCCAAGGGTGCCCCGGTCTTAGATCCCAGCTCATGTCTAGCAACCCACAATATGTCATATGCTTAGGATTCCAATCTCAAATGTTAATTATGTATATATACATATATATATAATATATAGTATATATATACTATATATAGTGCTATGTAACACATATTTAAATTATGTATTACTATATAATATATAATTCTATATATTTCAATGATATATTTTATAAATAAATAATTTGATATATACATAAAAATATTGATATTGTATGTAAAAAAAAATATATCTTTTAAAGTGTTTGTTTATTTTGAGAGAGAAGGAGTAAGCAGGGAAGGGGCAGAGAGAGGGGGAGAGGGAGAATTCCAAACAGGCTCCATGCTGTCAGCACAGAGCTCAGTGCAGGGCTCAATCTCATGAACCATGACCCCAGGGTCATCACCCAAGCCAAGATAAAGAGTTGGACGCTTTAACCTACTGAGCCACCTAGGTGCCCTTAAAATATATATTTGAAAAAAATTTTTTTAACGTTTATTCATTTTTGAGAGACAGAGACAGAGCATGAGTGGGGGAGGGGCAGAGAGAGAGGGAGACACAGAATCAGAAGCAGGCTCCAGGCTCTGAGCTGTCAGCACAATGGGAGGCTCAAACCCACAAACCACAAGATCATGACCTGAGTCGAAGTTGGTTGTTCAACTGACTGACCCACCCAGGTGCCCCATATGTATTTAAAAAATTACATATAACTGGGATGCCTGGGTGGCTCAGTCAGCGGAGCATGCAACTCTTGATCTTGGGGTTGTGAGTTTGAGCCCCATATTGAATGTAGAGATTGGTTAAAAATAAAACCTTTAAGGGGCGCCTGGGTGGCTTAGTCGGTTAAGGGTCCGACTTTCGCTTAGGTCAGGATCTCGTGGTTCGTGGGTTCGAGCCCCGCGTCGGGCTCTGTGCTGACAGCCAGCTCAGGGCCTGGAGCCAGTTTCAGTCTGTGACTCCCTCTCTCTCTGACCCTCCCCTGCTCACGCTGTCTCTCTCTCTCTCTCTCGTAGAAATAAATGAAACATTAAAAGAAAAATAAAACCTTTAAAAAATTATATGTAACTATACATATTTAAATTATACATAACTGTATATATCATATTTAAATTATTAACTTAGTATACAATCATTAAATTATATTTAATTTTACTATATTTAACTTAATTATAATTATTAAATTATATATTGGTTACTTATACTTTATATATAGCTATATATAATTCAAATATATATAGTGTTATAATTGCATACCTTTTTCACTAATTAGGAGCGAAAGAAAAGGAACCTACTTGAATTATACATTTTTATACCACTTCATTTCAAAAAGGGCATGTTCTCTCTTTTTTTTAATGTTTATTAATTTATTTTTGAGGGAGAGAGTGTGAGCAGGGAGGGGGCAGAGAGAGAGGGAGACCAGAGTCCAAAGCAGTCAGCGTAAAGCCTGACGCGAGGCCCAAACTCACGAACTGTGAGATTATCACCTGAGCGGAGGTTGGACACTTTACCGACTGAGCCCCCCAGGTGTCCCTTAAATCGGGAGTATTCTAAACCAATTAAGACAGCGGTTAATATATATTATTCTGTACCAGAGCCTAATCTTTTTCTAATAAATGCTACAGAAAAAAATACTTAGAGATACATTTTAGGCAATGTTTTCATTAATTTATCCATCCATCTCCATCCATTCATTCAACAAACTTTTATTGAAAGCCTGCCGTATACCAGTCATTGTGCTCAGCATTGGGCATAAGTGAATATGCATAATACTTATTCTCAAGGAACTTGAGGTCTAGTAGAGGGAGACAGGCATGTTAAAAAAATGTGTTATGAACTGTTTTCTACAGAAATAGGCAGAAGGCAGGGTCAGAACATCCTGTCTGAGCACAATGAGGTCAGAAAATGCTCACAGAGGAATTGACCCTTTTGCCAAGTCTTGCCAAATGAGCAGGTGTTTGCCTAGCACATGGGAATGATGGGGCCGAGTGGGGAGGAAAGGGATTTTAGACAAAGGGAACAACACGAGGCATAGAGGTGTTGGAACTATGGAGTGTTGTGTGTTGTGTCGGAATAGAGACTGGACCTTTGGGAGACCATCAGGGAGTTCGGTAGGTTACAGGCTGAGAAAGAGAGATTGCGCATGACAGTAAAACAGGTGATGAAGGGTTTATACATGCAAGGTGTGCGCAGCAGCTTTTATACTACGGGACATACAGGCATTAAAGGATTTTAAGCAAGGTAATAAGACGATCAGATCTTGAATGCTCAAGTCACAGTGTGAAGGGTGCGTTGAAGGGATGTGATACTGGGGGGCTGGAGGCCATTTGGACTGCTCCAGTGGTCTGCACTAGCGTGGAGCAGGCTTGAGCCATGGCCATGGAGGAAGGGATGCATGTGAGACTATTGCAGAGTTAGAATCTACAAAACGTCGTTACCATGCGGCGCTAGGGGATGAGAGAACAGTGAAGAGAAGATGTTCCAGATGGAGCAGATCTTGGAAGTAGAAGACAGTTTTAGCCATGAAGAGCTGGAGATTTCCAAGAGGAGATGTCCTCGTAGGGTCTCCAGTGGAACGTTCTAGCTAGGAAACACAGGTATCCGAGCTCTCACTATTCTGGTGACGTGGTTCAAAACACGAAGTGCATGAATTGCACCTGTGGAGATGTGAAGGAGAGAGAAGACAACCAAAGACAGAACTGACGAGGCTCTGACATTTGGAGGGAACCGCCAGAGGAACACAGGAGAGGAGCAGCAGAGAGGTAGCAGGAAAACGAGAAGAGAACAGTATTGAGAAGCCAGGTCTCAGAAAGAAGCAGAGTTTGATTCTGCAGAAGCAAAGCATGAAGAGGAAGAATGAAGGAAACCACTGAATTGGGCAGTAAAGCTCACTGATAACAAAACAATTGGATAGAGGATTTTTGGAATTCAGTTTGGCAACTGAATATTTAAAAGATTTAAAATAATAACAATGGCCAGTGCTGGTGATGATGCAATGAGAAGGGCAACTCTTGGAAACTGTCAGTAGAAGTGTAATTTGGTATAGCCCTTGTAATTAAAATTTTTAAGTTAAACCTTTATATATTATCTGAAGGGAATACAAAGCCAAGTTTACAGAGATAACCATGCTAGGTTGTTCAGTACAGAGTTCTAATGCGGATAAAACTGGAAACAAACCACATGATCATTGGCAAAATTGGTGTAACAATCCTGACAGTGCAATTATTCAAAAGAATGAGGGAGAGTTACACATGAGCATTTAGAAAAACATCCTCAGTAAGTCCCAATGAAAGGGAACACATAGATTACAAATAGCACGTACTGTGTAATTTCATTTCTGTAAATATGTATTTACTTATTCTGTTTTTTTGTAGTATAGTTGACACACAATATTACATTAGTTTCAAGGATACAGCTCACTGATTTGACAAGTTTTATATGTTTACCTATTTTTAAAATTTTAAAATTTTAGTTATAAGTACTCTCTTCACCCATTGTGGGGCTCGAACTCACAACTGAAATAAAGAGTTGCATGCTCCACAGACTGAGCCAGCCAGACACTCCTATGCTTTCTTCTTCTTCTTTTTTTTAATCCAAAAGAATATAGAGTAAATATAGAGTAAAAGAATATAGGGTAAAAAGTTAAGAGAATTTTTTTCTGGGGAATAAAATTGGAGGAATTTTTACTCTCTGGATGTTGTTAGAATTTTTATCAACCTGTAATAGAGAATTTATTATCCAATTACAATAGATATTTGCATGAGGGAGAAGGAGGTCATTGGGTATATATTTTTTTAAGTTTTATTTATTTATTTTGAGAGAGAGAGAGAGCACACAAGGGGCAGTGTGTGTGGAACAGAGAGAGAATTTCAGAGAGGGAATCCGAAGCAGGCTCTGCACTATCAGCACGCTATAGAGGCAGCACTCCATCTCAGGACAGTAAGATCATGACGGAGGTCATTGTTAATATTTGCCAGAGACCCTACCAGAAGCTTGACTGCAGTGGGTTGAGGGGTAAGGAGGTGCTGGGACATTGTTTTTCCAGGGAGCTCGTCCATACATGGGAAAGAGAAGTGGCTAATAGAGTGGTCCCTGGTAGAAAGAGGAAGTTATTTTTAATAACAGGACAGGGTTGGGGTGCCTGGGTGGCTCAGTTGGTTAAATGTCTGACTCTTGGTTTCAGCTCAGGTCGTGATCTCATGGTTCATGGGTTCCAGCCCCCGCATCATGTTCTGTGCTGATAGTACTGAGCCTGCCTGGGATTCTGTCTCCCTCTCTCTCTCAAAATAAAGAAATAAACTTAAAAAAAAAAAAAAAAA
>NW_027529443.1:6556080-6573463 GCF_008692635.1 Crocuta crocuta | reverse complement strand
GGATTCTGTCTCCCTCTCTCTCTCAAAAAAAAAAAAAAAAATTAAAAAAAAAAAAAAAAAAGAATGGACAGGCTTAAACATGCACAGAGACAATTGGGAAGAATGGAGTAGAGGTGGGGTGGTGAGGGAGGTATCTCTGGGCAAGTCTCAGAAAATCAGATGCAAGACTTAATCTTGAGCCAGAGAGGGGACACCTTTTCCTTGAGAAGGACGATCAGTCCTCTCTCTTCTCAAGGATTTAAATTCTGCCTCATAGGAAGATGAGATGATGTGTATTTTTTAAATTAGAAATTATAGTGCAGACAGAGAGTGAAACAAATGAATTGTGGGACTGAATCAGTACTGGGGGAATTTACAAAGGGGGAATTGATTCCCACCTTCAGGGGTGGGGGGGAGGGGGAAGTTCACCCAGAAAAGGGAGGTGGTGTCAGAAACGAAGTCTGGCCACAGCTGGTTCTTGCTCTGTGCCTCCACTGAGAGCCTCTCAGCTCTGCTCGTACTGGGAATGTACTGTGACACATCATGACCAGCAAGGAAATCTTGTGGCTGGCCCAGGCCAGGGACATCCTAGCATTTTTGAGTGTAGTCAGAATTTTACTCCCCAAAAAGACCTGGGGTGTAGAATGGCTGTATCTCCTGCTTAAGAACACGCCCTCTTTCCTTTCCCATCAAGGTTTGGAAGCATAATAGAAAGCTGGAGGCCGGAGATGGCTGCCGTGAACCACGAAAACTTGCAGAGTGCCTGGCGGTAGGTGACTGTCAGAGGCACCTGCTGTGTCTCAGGGTGGCCCTTGCGGTGCTGTTTTCTCTGTCTCCTTCTCACCAGAATCCCTGGCCTCCCCCTCTGGGGTATCGTGGCCGGCCCCCCTCAGCAAGGCCCTCCTTGCCTCCCAGGTGGGCCCTGACTCTGCAGTGTCAGGGCAGCAGGAACGTCCTCGGCGCCCTGCGGAAGGCTGTGGAAGTGGATTTCAAGGACAAAGACAAACACCAATCACAGGGCATCTATCTCTTCACGGGGGGCATCCCTGACCAGGACGTGGTGGGTAGGCCTCATCCTGGGCAGCCTTTCTGACCCCACAACTCCCCCTAGGTGGACGCCTAGCAATGGGTTTCTCCAGCATGGTTTTCCAAACTGGATTTTATTTATTTATTATTTTTTTAAAAATTTAAGTTTATTTATTTATTTTGAGAGAGGGAGAGCAGGGAAGGGGCAGAGAGAGAGGGAGAGAGAATCCAAAGCAGACTCCAGGGACCGTGAGATCGTGACCTGGGCCGAAACCAAGAGTCAGACGCGTAACCGACTGAGCCTCCCAGGGCCCCCCCAAAGTAGATTTTAATGTGCAGAAAAATCACCTGGGGATGTTGTGAAAATGCAGGTCCTGTTCCTGAAGGCCTGGCCTGGGACCTGAGCGTCTGCCTTGCTGGTGAGCTCCAGGGTGACATGCATGCTTCTGGTCCCCAGACCACACGTGGCATGGCCGGTCTCTCGGGTCCACCCCCCTGGCCTCACCCTATTAGGACAGAGATGTGGTGGCCCAAGTGCAGTTATCCTTCTGTCCCCGGCATCTAGTACTAGACCAGGCCCACAGCAGGCCCTGAAGAGAGAGGATTATTGTCAACTGGCCCGAGACCAGCTGCTGCAGGAGCCCTCAGCTGGGGCCTCGCTGCCCTCTTTCCCCCTGCAGCCCATGCTCAGCGCCTACATGGCTGAGGCCTGTGGGGGCTGCAGCCTCCAGCTGAACGTGTGTCTCTTCTACGTGGGCGAGCCCCAGATGGACAGCACGCCCCCTGCCTGCTATGCCAGCCGCAGCGACACGGCCGCCGCCTACCGGGAGGTCACCCGGGCCACCGCTGGGCGCTTCCACTGGTTTGGAGACACAGGTGCGTGAGCGAGCGTTGGCGGGCCCTCCACCTCTTTCCTTCCAGAAAGTTGTCTCGGTACCAGCGTAGCTCCCCACGCTATAGATGTGTTCCAGAAGAAGGGCATGTGAAACTCACATTTGAAAGAGTAGAATTCCTGTCCTAGAGGCGGATGGTCGTGAGGACCGCAGGACGGTATGAACATGCTTAACGCCACTGAGCTGTACACTGAAAACATGGTTAAAATGATACATTTCATGTGAAGCCTACTTTATCACAATTTTTAGAGGAAAAAAGGAAAAAAGCAAACCTACTTACAAACATTTTATTTGCTTATTCAGTGATTCATTTATTATTTTTTTTACAAATAATTTATTCTCAAATTAGTTTCCACATAACACTCAGTGCTCATCCCCACAAGTGTCCTCCTCTATGCCCATCCCCCCTCCCCCCCACATCCATCAGTCCTCAGTTTGTTTTCAGCATTCAGGAGTCTCTAATGGTTTGCCTCCCTCCCTCTCCCCCTCTATTTCCCCCCTTCTTCACCCCCACGGTCCTCCTTTAAGTTCCTCCTAATCCTCCTATACGTGCAAACATATGGTATTTGTCCTTCTCTGCCTGACTTATTTCGCTCAGCATAACACCCTCAAGGTCCATCCATGTTGCTACACATGGCCAGACTTCATTCTTTCTCACTGCCATGTAGTATTCCATGGTATAGATAAACCACATCTTCTTGATCCATTCGTCCGTTGATGGACACTTAGGCTCTTTCCATGTTTTAGCTGTTGTTGAGAGTGCTGCTATGAACATTGGGGTACATGTGCTCCTATGCCTCAGCACTCCTGTATGCCTTGGGTAAATTCCTAGCAGTGCTATTGCTGGGTCATAGGGGAGTTTCCAGTGATTTATTTTTAAGTAAGTTCTACGCCCAGTGTGGGGATCGAACTCATGACCCTGAAATCAAGAGTCGCATGATCTTCCTACTGACACAAGGTGCCCTGACTTAAAAATGTGTTAAGGCCTATATAGGGTCTTAACCAAGGACAAGACATTTGTAAAGAAGTGACAAGTCAGAGGAAAGGGGGTTAGGCTGTTAGGAGTGGTAGACCAGACTGTGGGAAGGCAAACAGGGAGGGAACTAAGGGGAAGGTCAGGGTTGTTTTCATAAGGCTTGTTGTCTCCCATGCTCTTCCTCCTCCTCCTGGCAGAGGGAGACACCCTAAAATGGAAATTTGCATCCTGCTCTGAAGGAGGGAGGAAGGTAGAGAACTTTTTCACTGTTTCTCAACTGTCTTCAGCTCAAAATAATCCTTATGCCAAAGTTGCATATTTTGGGATGGCATGCATATTCTGACCCCCTACACAATCACAGTGAAAGAAATTGTTGGGGCACCAGTGTGGCTCAGTTGGTTGAGCTTCCAACTCTTGATTTCGGCTCAGGTCATGATCTCACTGTTTGTGGGATTGAGCCCCATGTAGGGCTCTGTGCTGACAGCATGGAGCCTGCTTGGGACTCTCCCTCTCGCTCTTTCTGTGCCCCTTCCCCACTTGCACTTTCTCTTTCTCTGAAAAATAAATAAATAAACTTTAAAAAAAAGTACTAACTGTCTGGGATGTCTCCCTGGTTCAGTCAGTAGAGCACGCAACTCTTAATTTCCGTGGCATGAGTCAAAACCCCACATTGGGCATACAGCCTAGTTAAAAATAAATAAATAAACTTACCAAAAATGCTAACTTTCTGTGGTCTGAAGTGACATAAATTTTCTCCTTTTTTTTTTTTTTTAAGTTTTATTTAGTCATTTTGAGAGAGAGAACGCGTGCGTGCACTCAAGTTGGGGAGGGACAGAGAGAGTGAGAATCCCAAACAGGCTTTGGGCTGTCAGCACAGAGCCTGATGTAGGGCTCAATCTCACGAACTGTGAGACCATGACCTGAGCCAAAATCAGGAGCTGGACACTTAACCAACTGAACCACCCAGCTGCCCATAAATTTTCTTTTTTATTTTTATTTTTATTTTTTTTATTTTTTTTAAACTTTTTTAATGTTTTTTATTTATTTCTAGGAGAGAGAGAGAGAGAGAGACAGCATGAGCAGGAGAGGGTCAGAGAGAGAAGGAGTCACAGACTCCGAAACAGGCTCCAGGCCCTGAGCTGGCAGTCAGCACAGAGCCCGACGCGGGGCTCGAACCCACGAACCGCGAGATCATGACCTAAGCGAAAGTCGGAAGCTTAACCGACTAAGCCACCCAGGCGCCCCTAAATTTTCTTTTTTAAAATATACTTTTAAGTATGTTAGATAGACATTATGGTGATCATTTGACAGTATATACAAATATCCAATCATTTTGTTGTATACATGAAACTACTATAATGTCATTTTATGTAATATATTATGTCAATAATATATATCTGAATTATATTATAGGCATATGTATACTTTTAAGTAAACAAAAGTGAATTGATAAAATATATATTAAGTAGATAATGGTTGGGGTTGTATGCAGATAAGGCAAAATCATGACAGGAATACGGGAGCGATTGAGGTTCAGGACACACTAGTATATTCCACCCTCTCTGGTTTACAAATGAAGAAATGATTTCTGAGGACATGAGTTACCTGTGGTACAAAATCAGTGACATATAGCTGGGGCTGGAACCCTGGGGCCCTGTTTCCCAGCTCTTTCCATGAAAAGCGCTGGGTGTATACATAGAAGTTATTGTTGGTGATTATTACTAATAATAGCACACACTTCTAGGATAGTTATCATATGGCAGACGCAGTTCCAGAATGAAGAAGTTACTTCTTCATTCCTCACAATAACCCTATGAAGTAGTTACTATTATCTCTATTTTACAGCTGGGAAAGCTGAGACAGAGAACCCAAAATCACATGGGTAGTAAGTGGTAGAACCAGGAGTTGAACCTAGGCAGGCCAACTTCAGAGGCTGTCTTAGTCATTACATTCCAATCCCTCTCAAATAAGTCACCAGTATTCACTACAGACACTAGATAGTTTAATCCCAAGGTGGATCTTTTTAGTTATTGCCATAGCAGGACCATCGCTCCTAACCCATCCTTCCCCTGGGTGAAAGCAGTCAGCTGGATGCACCCCACTGCTGGTAGCTTCACCCTACCTGCCCATCCCCTTCACCACTGGATGGGGCAGGGAGGGAGCAGGGACCTGGTCCATGAAGCCCATCAGGACCCCTCCCCACCCCTCGGGCTCAGGTCACCTCCACATAGCCCTCACGTATGTAGATATGGACACTCACCAGGATCTACACCCCTCCTCCGTGCTCACAATGTGCCTTGTTTCCAGGTATTTATGAAAGCGATGACATCAATGCCATCGTGTCTGAGATGGAAAAGGCTCTCAACTATTCCCAAAAGGTACGCTTTTCATGTGGGGCAAACGACTGCCCTTCTCTATTCATGTCCTGGGGCTGCCATATAAAGTGCCACAAATTAGGCAGCTTAAAACAATAGACGTTTATTCTCTTACTGTTTCAGAGGCTAGACGTCTGCAATTAAGGTGTCAGAAA
Organism: Crocuta crocuta; assembly: GCF_008692635.1. NCBI lineage: Eukaryota > Metazoa > Chordata > Mammalia > Carnivora > Hyaenidae > Crocuta > Crocuta crocuta. The sequence goes on along the minus strand of NW_027529443.1, from coordinate 6,568,059 downwards.
GACCAGAGCTCCTTCTGAGGGCTCTGAGTAGAATCCCTCCTTAGCCCTTCCTAGCTGCCAGTGCTGGTTAGTGTTTAAAAAATTGCACAGGAGGGGCGCCTGGGTGGCTCAGTCGGTTAAGCGTCCAACTTTGGCTCAGGTCATGATCTCATGGTTCATGGGTTCGAGCCCCGTGTCGGGCTCTGTGCTGACAGCTAGCTCAGAGCCTGGAGCCTGTTTCAGATTCTGTATCTCCCTCTCTATCTGACCCTCCCCTGCTCACGCTGTCTCTCTCTCTCTCTCAGAAATAAATAAAACATTTAAAAAATTTAAAAAATTGCACAGGAGGCATGTGGGTGGCTCAGTTGGTTAAGCCTCAGACTTTAGCTCAGGTCATAATCTCATGGGATTGTGGGTTCGAGCCCCGCGTCAGGTTCTGTGCTGACTGCTCAGAGCCTGGAGCCTGCTTCAGATTCTGTGTCTCCCTCTCTCTCCTCCCCTCTCCTGCTTGCACTCTGTCAGTTGCACTGGATGCTTGTCAAAAATGGCAAGGAAGAAGGGTGCCTGGGTGGCTCAGTTGGTTCAGTGTCCAACTCTTGATATCAGCTCAGGTCATGATCTTGCGGTTGTGGGGTCAAGCTCTACCTCAGTCAGGCTCCATGCTGAGTGTGGGGCCTGCTTGGGATTCTCATTTTCCCCTCTCTCTCTGCTTCTCCCCGACTCACACACACACACACACACACACACACACACACACACACACACTCTCTCTCTCTCTCTTTCTCTCTCTCTCTCTCTCAAAAATAAATAAACCTCAAAAAAGATGACAAGAAAGACTTTATCCAGTAACAGAGAAATTGAACTCAGTTCTGAATACAAAGATATGTGGGGATTTATAGCCAATGAGCAGAGGGAAAGGGTTAGGTGATGGAAATTTACTATGAGGAACTTAATTAGATATCAAGGGTAGGGGGATTCTTGCACAAAGGGCTTAACAGGATTCTTTACTAAAACTGGGTTTACTAGGCCAAAGTCAAGGCCTGGTTGAGAAGAGGGCTCCAGGAGCACAGCTAAGGTATAGTCAAGGAGAGAGTCCTTGTCACCAGCACTCCTTGGCATTCTTTGGCTTGTGGCAGAACAGTTCCCATCTCTGCCTCCATCTTCACATGGGTCCCCTCTCTGTGTGTCTGCATCTCTCCTCCTCCTGTGGGGATTCCAGTCCTATGGGATTAAGGGCCCACCTTTCTCCACTATGACCTCATTAACTTACATCTCTGTTACATCTCCAAAGACCCGATTTCCAAGGAAGTTCACATGCACACGTACTGGAGGTTCCACATATCTTTCTGGGGGACACCACTCACCCCTATCAGCTTCCCTCCTCAGGTCCTGTCCACTGGCACCCAAGGCTTTGAATGAAGCCTGGGAGTTTCCTAGAAGTCATGGCTTAGGTCTGTGTGTCAAACATCCTGGCCTCCTTGGAGTTCCTTGAATGTGTGAGCTCACTCCCAAACTCATTCCTCACCTCGGGGCCTCTGCACTTGCTCTTCCTTCTGCCTTCCATCCCCTCCCAGATGGCCCATAGGTTGCTCCTTATCATTCAAGACTCGCTAACATGGTACTGCCTCAGAGGATGGCTTCGAGCAGTTCTAGGTGGGATTAGAGGGGTGGAAAGGAGCCAGGTTGTGTCAGGAGCCATAAGAATGAGAATAAGGGAGTGGACATAAGAACATTTGAAAGGAAAAATTGGGGGCACCTGGGTGGCTCAGTCCGTTAATCATCCGACTCTTGATTTCAGCTCAGTTCTTGATCTCATGGTTTGTGAGTTTGAGCCGTGCGTCAGGCTCTGCACTGATGGCGAGGAGCCTGCTTGGGATTCTCTCTTCCTCTCTCTTTCTTTCTCTCTGCCCCTCCCCCCACTCGTATGCACGTGTGCTCTCTCTCTCTCACTCAAAATAAATAAATATTTTTTTTAAAATGTTAATAAATTTATAAAAATAAAAGGAAAAATTGACCAAATATGTGGCAATTGAATATATGAGGTGAGGAAAGAGAAATTCCAGGGTTTCAGATCTTCCAAGTTCCTTGCTGGGGGACCTGGCAGATGGTGGCACCGCTGATCAAGAGAGAGAAAAAACAGGAGAGGATCCCACAGGGGCTGCGGGAGGGTGGGCCTAGGACAAAGGTGAGTTTGTGGGGCCTGTGAGCTGACAAGTGGAGGTTCAGAAGGGGGAGAAGGTAAGGGCTGGAGGCAGATGTGGAACAGTGCAAGTCACAGGGGTAGACAGATAGCATGAAGAAGGTCACAGCTAAGGTAGGGAGGGACAAAGAGCCTGTGAAGAACACTCAGCCTGACTCACGTTGTCATCGCAGCCATTTGCAGGGCAACATTTTCCTGACTCCATTGTGAGCTCCCCTGGGAGGGCAGGCCCGCAGCCTCACGTCCTTTCCCTCCCTGTCCCTGGGCTGGCACACCTGTGCTTCCCCTAGCTGCCCTCCCTGAGGGGACCCCTCCTCCATGCTTTGTTTATGCCTTCTCAAGTGCAAGTTAGTCTGTTTCATCATGTGACGAGCACTCACAAAATGTTAGTGGGCAATGATGGTTTAATCCACCCTTCCCAGGATGTTGCTTACATTCAGATGGTGTCTCAGTGCTTTGAAAATTACTGGAGAAGCTTTCAGGCAGGTGAGAAATGTGTTGGCAAAGGGAACCAAGTGTTCCACCACGTTTCCACCAGCACTGGGTACGTGGTGAGCTGATGGGCGTTTGTGGATGATGCTGGGTCCACATATGGAAACCACTGGCCTGGGAACCAGACCCACCTGGGTTTGAATAGAAGGTCCTCTACATATGAGTACTGTGGCCTTGGGCACATCCCTTGAACTCATGGAACTTTGGGTTCCTCATCTGTAAAGTGGGGATAAAACAGCACTTACCTAGGGAAGCCTGGGTGGCTCAATCAGTTAGCATCTGACTTCGGCTCAAGTCATGATCTTGTGGTTCATGAGTTTGAGCCCTGTGTTGGGCTCTGTGCTGACAGCTCAGAGCCTGGAGCCTGCTTCCGATTCTGTGTCTGTCTCTCTCTCTGACCCTCCCTGCCTCTTTCTCAAAAATAAATAAACTCTAAAATATTTTTTTCAAATAGCACTTGCCCTAAAAGCATAGTTGGCATGCTTTCTTGGCAAGATGATTTGGGACGCCCGGGGAATAAACTAGCCCAGTGCCTGAGGGATCCCACGCCCTACATACGTGGGACTTAACAATTAATAGGACTGATCCACAATGCTTATGGCCCCAGGAGGCATTCTAGGGACAGAGAGAGGAATCCAGAAGCCCCACTGGACCCAGTCTCTTCTGTGGGGTGTATGTGTGTATGTGTGTGTGTGTATTTTGTGAGTGTGCACACTCTCTGTCTGTCCCTTGCTCAGAGGCACACCAGGGCTGGGGCGTTGCTAACCCTCCAATCTCTGTTGCAGTGCGCCTTGCTGGTATCCTCCCTGAAGAACCAGTCTGGAAAAGAACTGAAAAGCTCAGCCCTCTTGAAAGAAAAACCAAAGGTGTTCAAGCAAAGAAGTCAGCCCAGGAAACTCTGTTCTTTCAAGCCCACAGCTCCCTCGGTGGCCAGAATGGTTTGATTCCCCTCCCTCCCTAATAACACACTGTGGACTTCGTTGCCACCTTGTCTCTTGGTCTTTCCGAGATCTTAAAATGACCCGCCTAGACCCCCAGACCCCAGGCCAGCAGGGTGGGGGAGGAGGCAGGGTGCTCAGTGGTCAATATCCTGGGGGTACCTCCAGCCCCCACCTCCTCTGGGGGATCTGCTTCTCAGCTCATCTCTGGCCTCCTCTCCACCCACCTTTGGCTCTGTCTGGCTGTCTCAGCTTGGATCCCTAGCCGGGTGCCAAGGACTCCGTGAGACTGGCACCCACTGTTATATCTGATGGCTATAGGGCAGCAGCACTTACCCTAGAGGGTTTGCCGGGGCAAAGGAACTAGGGTATTAGGGTATCTAATGAGCTCCCACTACTACAGGAGGTACTGCTGCCCAAGGCTTAGCAGGACCTGATAGGACCCTGAGGTGAACCTGCGCCTGCCAGGGCCTTATTCCCGTCATAGCCGGTCCAAGCTGTCCTGCCTAAAATCTCCACCCCTGCAGGAATCAGCGGGACCTCAGAGGACCCAGACTCCACAGTGCCGTGTGCAGAAGCAGCAAGTATCTGGAGGTCTTCAGTGTTCCACTGACAGACAGATCCTTGCAAACACAGTGCATTTGCAGAATAAGGGGACCCGTCTGGATTATGTGTCGCTTATTCCGAGCCCTGAGGCTGCATTTCTGGGAGGTTCTGTCCACACAGGCTCTACCCTCATTCAACCCTCCAGCATGTTCCGGAGCCAGCCCAGACGCAAATTCTGGGACGAAACCCCAGAGTCTCGGGGGCTGTGTCTCAGGCCTTTGGTGCTTTCCGAGCTGATTCAGCCTGAAGAGGCTTGGGCTGTGCCAACGCCTCTAAAGAGCCTCCTGAAATGAGGGCTGGGGGCCTGCTGGGGTAGCAGCACCCAGGCCTTTTACACAGCAGCTCACCCAATGGGGTGAGCTCGTTGGTCTAGGGCTCTGGGTGACTCTTCAGCCACGGCCACATTCCACTTGTGCCCAGTAACGAAGGGCTCCTCCCTTAAAACTGGATGCCCAAAAGGGCACAGAAGTTACTCAAATGGTTGCTTGTCATGCTGGAGGCCCAGAAATCCCAGTCCTAGGAAGAAGGGTGGGTAACTGAAGAAAGTTCTGGCAAATCCCACGGGTATGCTAGCATGTCCTCCCTCCTTGTTATTAAATACACACACACGTACACACTGTCTCACCTCAACACCCAGTCTCCTCTGAATCTGTTGCAGGAGATGGGGTAAACATGTCAGAGGCATCGATTCCCATAGGCCCTTCCCCACATAGGTTCCCAATGGACAGGCTGAGACTGGGGTTTCATCCCCAAATTTGGGAAGGCAGGGAAGGCGATGTCTCTGGGCCGGCTCATGGAACCTGGTGGAGTTCTTTGAATCTGGGCAGCACCCATGTGGACAGAACCTTCCAGAAACACAGCCCCTGGGATGGGAGTAAGCTACACGTGGTCTGGGCCTGCCACAGAGAACAGGCCACTGATAGGAAAGACGGCCTGTTTTCTAGAGCCTTAAAGACGACCATGACAGAGAGAAGAGCTCCCCCTTGGAAGCTCTGACACGGCGGCCACTCAGTGACAAAGCAGGCATCCCAGCAGGTAAGCATGGCCGTGCTCAGGTTGGTGGGGGAGAGGGGATGGGCATGGCTGAGACAAGTATTAATTACAGTGGTAACAAGAATGACTGATGATCACAAGTCTTGATCACACGCTCACTCTTCTGCTAAGATTGTCGCCTGTAAAGCTTACAGTAATCAATCCTGTGTGCCAGGTAATCTATTCCCCATTTCACTGATAAAGAAATTTAGGCCCAGACCGGCTAAGGATAATGACCAATGCCAGCTGGTCATGACAGGGCCTCAGTATTTTTATTTAAGTATTTAGCTCATAGAAGCAAGATCATGTATCTTATTTCTTTTTTTTTTAAGTTTATTTATTTATTGAGAGAAAGACAGAGAGTGCGAGTGGGGTAGGGGCAGAGAGAGAGGGAGAGAGAATCCCAAGCAGGCTCTGTGCTGCCTACACAGAGCTCAGTGTGGGGCTCAAATTCACAAACTGTGAGACCAAGACCCGAGCTGAGATCAAGAGTCAGACACTTAACTGTCTGAGCCACCCAGGGGCCCCCATGCATCTTATTTCTAATGTCAGAGACAGAGCCGAATGGTTCAGAGCAGAATTGTGGAGTCACCAAACTTGGGTAGAATCTTTGCTCTGCCCTTACTGACCCTGGGCCCCACTTGCCTCGACTATAAACTGGGGCACATTGAGGATAAGGCAAGACAGGTTACAGAAAGCATTTAGCTCCATGCCTGGTACACGGTGGTATTTGGTAAACGGCAACTTTAACTGTTGCCGATCCAGGTGAGGCCAGAAGACTTGGGGTAGTCCCAGAGGACCTCAAGGCCATCTTGAAGCCCTATTTCAAAGGCAGAGCATAGCTGAAATTGACAAGTCTCCCAGACAAGCAGATAGTATCACCACGTGACCCCACGAGGCTGTTCCAGCCAACAGGTCAATTTTCCTCCAGCTTCAGCTCAGCCAGTGAAAGAAGGGACAGCTGGGAGGAAGGAACAGAGGAAGAAGACCAAATGGAGGGAGGCAGAGACATCTCTCTCACTGTTTTATACGGAGACAGGGAATAATGTGGGTAAGTTGGAGGCTACACAGATGTCTGTAAGAACTGTAAGGTCAGCAGGCCCCGTGGGTAGGGAGACCCCTCCAGCTGCCCCAGGATGCAGGCAGCAGTGTCTCCAGAGCGGGCCTGTCCTCAAACCACTCAGCTGTCCCAGCCCAGGAAAATGGACGTGCAAATTCTTGGCACCACTCATCATCCATCAGAAGCAGTGTCCTTGTCTCTAAGGCTGGTTGGGAAGGGAGTAGAGATGAGTGTCCCTTCTTGTGTCCCTAGCCCTCTCCCCATTGACTGCTGTGAAATGATACAAATCCCCCAGTAACGATTCACTGAGGTGTAGACAGGGGAGGTCTCAACACTTCCCCTGATTCCCCTATCAGCCTCCCTCTACCCTTCAACAAATTTCGCCTAAGGAATTTTCCAGCTGATTTGATTGACAGAGAAATTAAATGCAAAATGAAGCCAAAAGGAGGAGGGAAGAAGAGGGGAGAGGGAAGAGAGGTGCTTAAAGTAACCTCACTCTGTTTCTCCTAGGCTCAGTCTACAAGAAATACCCTCAAGGAAGGAAGATACAAAGGGTTAGCTCTTCTATCCAGTTGCCCAGGAAGGATGCAGTTTGCTCAAGCCAAGAGGTATTAAGTTCTTGGAGCCTGCACATACCCCTCAAGCAATAATTCCTCCACCAACCTTCCACTTGTAGGAAAAGTGGACATTCTTGGAAGTGGAGACACACCTTCTCACAATGACCGCTTCATGTGGCAGGTGGGGAAAGAGTTTAAGCAGACCTGGGTTTGAAACCCGGGTCTGCCGCTTCCTAGCTGGATGGCCTTGGGCAAGTCATTTAGCTACACCCAACCTCAGTGTCCCCATTTGTAAAATGAAGCCAGTTGTATATCTTCTAGGATTGATGACTAATTAAAGTATATTTTGGGTAAAGCGCTTAGCAGTGTCAGAACCTTTTGGATGCAGACAGGGCGAATCCCCCTTCTTGTTCGTATCCTGAAGACAGAACATCCTGTTTCCCACAACGATTCCGTAGAAGAGTGAGCTGGTTCTGATTGGGCTGATCCTGGAGCCATGCTTGACTGTCATGAGCCTGCCCTCTCTTGTATCTCTTATTGTGACAAGCGGACGGAGCTCCTCCTAATCGATTTAGAGTCTGAACTTCAGACTAATCATGGCTTTCCACTCAAATTTTGTGGGAGAGTTGAAATGGATATTGGAAGAGCAACACTGTCCACCAGACTAGGAAGCAGCAGGTTCCTCATTCCCAGTATTTCTTGCGCATCTCTCCCCCGCACAGGGGAAGGAAATCCACACGGCGTGGGTATTCTGTGAAGACCCAGAAACCCCATACTTCAAACACGAGACAGATTTCAAATACAATGTTTTAAAAGATGAGTCAGACCATCATTCAGTTAAGCCTACATTACCCAAGGTAATAGTTTTTTCTTTTATTCTGAAGTGGGTAGCAAATTATGGGCTAAAAAAACTGAGGATGGAAATCTCCAGATACATCGGTCCCAGATGCACTCATCAGAAGTCGGTCCAGGGACTGGCGTCAGCCAAATACTGCAACATCCTGCCCAGCATAGAGATCAATGTAAGTCATGGTTTTTGTTGCTATTGTTGCCTTTCTCCGGCCTCCTGCCTGTGATCAGCCACAAATGGCACAATGTGTCGGGGAGAACTCGACGTGAACGTCCGAGCCGCGGCTTCTCTTCCTGCTCCTATCCACGACTCGGGACTGTTCTCGCAAATAGGGATGCAGATCATGTTGTTAGAAAAGTCAAACCCTGGGGCGCCTGGGTGGCTTAGTCGGTTAAGCGTCCGACTTTCGCTTAGGTCATGATCTCGCGGTTCGTGGGTTCGAGCCCCGCGTCGGGCTCTGTGCTGACTGCCAGCTCGGAGCCTGGAGCCTGTTTCAGAGTCTGTGACTCCCTCTCTCTCTGACCCTCCCCTGTTCGCGCTGTCTCTCTCTCTCTCTCCTAGAAATAAATAAAAAACATTAAAAAAAAAAAAAAGAGTTGCTGAGTAGGCGCCTGGGTGGCTCAGTTGACTCTTGATTTGGGTTCTGATCATGATCCCAGGTCATCTCAGGGCATGTTCCCAGGGTCTTGGGATCAAGCACCTCATGGAGCTTAAGATTTTCTCTCTCTCCTTCTCCCTCTGCTCCCTGCTCTCTCTCTCTCTCAAATAAAAATTAAAAAAATATACAGTTGCTGAGAATAGGGCAGTGGCTGAAGAACTCAGCAAAACTCCATACCCCAATACTGCTCATGATTCTGTTAAGGTGGGGAGCACCAGCAGGTTCCCTCCTCCCCCTGGGGGAGGTGACAGTGTTCTCTAGTTTTTAGTTTGGGGATAATTTTTTTTCATTGCTTTGATACTGGAACAAGTAAATTTAGTACAAATGAAAAATGAATCATGCTGGGGTTTTTTTTTTTTTTTAGAAGACCCCATTTTCTATCCTTGCCATTTTATATGACGTTATTGATGTTAGGGGAAACTAGAAAGCCAAAAGTAGCCACCAAATGCAAAATTATTCACCAGAAGGATTTTATGGGAGTTTTATCACGCCATCTCCTTCTCCATCTGAGGTCCTCTTTTAGTTTGACTTTTATGGACTTCCCATTCTACCATTAAGAGTTTTCTAATTTAAAATTTAGAGATGCTATTTTTTTTTATTATTTCAGTGACTGCATTTGCCTAGTAGTTCGATAAAAGAAAAAAGCCTTTTAAGCAAATATATATGCCTAATAGACGTTTTCGAAATTATTAACCACAACCGACTAAACTATTAAAGGAGGTGATGGGGATATGAAGAAATAGCTGATGGGGCAAAGTTTGCCTTGACTTGTCTTAATCCAGGGGGTAGTGAGACATATCCAGTGGACACCCAGGGAAATGGAAGCATACATCACATGTCTGGAGAAGGTGATGAGGCGCTACGTCCAGAGGCTGCAGTGGCTGCTGTCTGGTGAGCCTGCCTACTGTCCCGGAGGGTGGAGGGGCATGAGGCAAAGTGCAAGGTCAACCCCAGGGACGAGGATCAGTCCTTTCCAGACCAGGTACACAGATCAAGGATGAGGCCAGGAGGGTCATCCAGGTACAACTTGATTTCTCGGTTCCTAGGTGCCATTTCAGGCAAGGTGCTGGATGACAGGGAGGTGGAACATGGGCCAGTGGGACCCAGGCCTGTGCAGCCCCACCCTGCAAGGCCATGTCCCCAACCTTGTCTTCCTGGATGTGACGGAGGGGCTTGCTCTCAAGAGGCTCAATTCAATATCGATTGGACGCCATAGAACTTGTCTAGGAAGCAGAAATGAGAGGGGGTCCAGACAGAGAAGAATCCCCTGTTCTTCTTTACAAAGGGCACCCAAGATCCCTCCAGGGCAGGCAAACAGCAGGCCTGGCCCAGGAGAGCCAGGCTCACACCCTAGAGGAGGGTGGACTAGAGATCAAGAGATGGGCAGAAGTATCAAGTCCAAGAGGCCAGGCGGATAGTTGGAGCTGGACAGGAGAGTGTTTAGGCTTTAGGGCCTGGAGGGTTCCTGGGACAGCAGGAGGAAGGAGAGAGGGACCTTTTATATATAGGTCCCTGTGGGGGCCCCTCAGAGTCCTGTACAGATTCACTAGATCCAATCCTCTGCAGTAGAACCTGGTAAAACAGACCACGTGCCATGGGGTATAGTGATGACTGCTGGCTTCCAAAGCCTCTGGAGGGCGCTGCCAGCTCCACGTGTAGTTTTCACGTCAGAGGCTGCCATGGGGCAAAGAGGTTGTGTGCTTCTCTCTAATCGCAGTGCACATTTGCTGCTGGGAAGGGTGTGAAGATCAGCGATGCCGCCACTGCAGCGCCACCTAATACTTCAAAACACCGCCAACACTTCAAAACTCAGGGCTACTTCACTTATTCACTCGTTCATTATTCAACAAATGTGTGTTGCTCTCCCGCCAGGTGCTGGGGAGATGGTGGAAGGCAACACCCAACACGGTCCCTGAGCTCATGGAGCATATGGTCTAGGAGATAGACGTTAACCAGAGAGTCTCACAAATGAGTCTAATGTCACAGCAGAGATGTGTAGGGAGGAGATGGGCATGGTGCAGTGAGAGCCTCTAAGAGGGGCAATGGACCTGGATAGAAATATCACAGGGGGCTTCCCGGAGGAGGTGATATCTGAGCCACCATCTGAAGAGTGAATGAATAGATGTTACCTGGGCAAAGAGAAAAAGGACAGGCATGTCTGAGGTGCTGGGGGCTGGGGAGATGCTGAGTATAAGGACCAAAGGGAAGCCCTTGTGGCTGAGAGTGAGGGAGAGTAAGAGTGAGACCATCCCAGAGAGACAAGGCCATGCCTAGACTGTCTTTTATCCTAAGAGCAATTGAAGCCACTAAATGTTTTAAGTAAGGGGAAAATGATCAAGTTAGCATTGGCAATAATGCCCCTGGTTCTGCATGGAATATAAATCGTTGAGGGGATGGAGAGGAATCAGGGGAACTTGCAATAGCCCAGGTGAAACATAAGGCTAGCTGGAAGAGGTGGGGATGGTGAAGATGGATGGAAGGCAGTCCGAGAGATGCGGGACGTAAAAGCGACAGGGCTTGGTGGCTTGCACTGTTTCCACCATCTGGTTCCTAAGACAGATCAGCCGGCCGTTTGTGGTTGGAGTTTCCTCGACAGCTGGCCGGCCACCCTCATGGAACGTCTCCCATGCCTCAGGATGGCCCCTCTCTTGTCATGTTGACGTGAGCATTGCCAGAGAACACCGCAGATGAGTCCCGGAAGATTCCTCAGTGGGTCCAGCCAGCTCTCTCCGTCTTTTCTTGGAGAGCAGCCCATCTTTGCTGTGGCAGTTTTTCCATTTTTGCTCCAGCTGCTTCCAGGAATGTCCCTGAGGCGTGATTCGAGAACACTGGATGTGTCGTGTTCTGTTCTTCCGCTTTCCCCTGGGTCACTTCTGTATTTAGCCTCCTGAAACCAGAAGGGCTTGGGTTAGTGGTTGTCTGACTAAAGTGTGGGTTGGAGGACGTGGGTTTCTCAGTGGCCACCGCCAGTCTGTGTGGCCCTGGCAAGTCCCCAGCCCTCTCTGTTTATCCCTAGGGATAAATCCCAAATCCTTTCCTACCCTCACCAGCTTTACCTCTTGCCGTCTCCTCCCTGTGAGTCTCTCCATCCCAGTCCTCCGGATTCCTTACACAGCCTTTCTCTCTGTCCTTGGGCACACTATGCTCTTCTTCGTCCAGGCTTTCCCAGGCTGTTTCTTCCACTCCTCCACCTCTTCCTCCGCTAGCTGCTGCTTATCCTATGGTGGTAGCTCACCCATCGAACTGAGATTCTTCCCATTACGGACTCTGTCATAACCCTCGGAGAGCCGTAACTATTGATGTAACGTCGGTCTAACCTGCCCAACTCCCGGCTCCAGGAGGGCAGGCACCGCCCCCCTCCATTGCACTTTGCACAGCACCAGGTTCCGCTGATTTCTGCTGACCAGCTGAAGGACTCTGTGCTCTCTAACGTCTTTTCCAGCCCCAAACAATACTGTAAAGCCACGTAGTCCAGGCGCTTAACTGTACGGATGAGGAAACCCAAGGCCAGAGCAGTTACAACCCCTTGTGCAGGTGATCACAGAGCACAGGCAAAGACACAGCTGAAACTGCAGCATCCCAAAGCCCAGGCCACTGACCGGCTCTG
>NW_027529443.1:6546533-6556068 GCF_008692635.1 Crocuta crocuta | reverse complement strand
CGACAACAGCACAAAGGCCATCTCCCAGTGGGTTAACATCTGATTGTCAAACAGGCAATGGGTGTATTTGGTAGACCTTGTATTTGATAGCTGCTGTGAGAAAAACTAGCAGTGGGGGAGCGATCCCTCACTCCTTGCCCGCCTCTGCCCCCACCCCCTCGGAGCAGGGAGCCGCCGATTATTTGGCACCATTTTGGAGAGCAAAGTGTGCATCCTGGTGGACACGTCGGGATCCGTGGGCCCTTACCTGCAGCAGGTGAAGATGGAGCTGATTCTGCTGATTTGGGAGCAGCTGCGGAAGCACTGTGACAGGTGAGAGGCAGGGGCGAGTGGGTGTGGAGTAGGATGATCAAAGGGGAAGTGCATTGGGCTTCCCTCTTCACCCTTCACAAACCTGGAGGCATAACTTATTTGAGCAGTAAAGAACACTGCATCCTGTTGCAGAGGTAAAGCAGCCTTTAGAAATCCATCTCGGGCCCAGGCACCATTGCAAGCAGAGCAAAGGAACCAGCAGGTGGCCTTCAATTGTAGATCTCAGCTGAACTTGATTTTTTTTTTTTTTTGCCCTTTTTTTTTGGAACTTGATTTTTTAAGAGATGGGATTTTGGGATTGTTTTCTCTACCCAGAGAAATTGACACTAGGAGATAGTAGGAAACTCCGGTCCTAGGCTGGGACTCATCCTTGCCTTAATATTAACGACAGTAAACATTTATTGAGCACTTGCTGTGTGCCAAGCACTTTACCCACAGGATTTCATTCAATCCTCACGGCACCCCCATGAGGTATTGCCATTATTATCTCCTTTTTTCAGAAAAGGAAATTAGGGCTTGGGGAGGTTAAGCAATTTGCTAGAGATCACATGACCTGTAAGTGGCCGAGGTGGGATGTAAATCTATTTCAGTCTGCACCTAGAATCTTCAGTGTGAACCTTCTCATTCTCCCCCAGGGGCCCCTGGGCTCTGCTGTAGAGTCTTGACACTGATAAGCATGCATAGCTCACAGAGGCTACTTCACCCAGGCCATCTCTTTCACCTCCGCTCTGCCCCCACCTTGTCCACTCCCTTTCCCAGGTTTAACCTGCTCAGCTTTGCGGAGGACCTACGGCTGTGGCGGGACACTCTGGTGGAGACCACAGACGCAGCCTGTCACGAGGCTATGCAGTGGGTAACCCACCTGAGCGCTCGGGGGAGCACCTCAGTCTTGCAAGCATTACTGGCAAGTTCTATCCCCGAGCTCGACCCCCTGGCAAAACAGAAATACCATAACCCCCTCTACTGATCCTGCACGATGCTTTCAAATTACAAAGAGCACTTTTAGATTTACTGTTACTTTATTTCATTGTCCCAACAACCGGATAAGAAAGTGATCCTCGTTCTCACTTTATAGATGATGACACAGAGGCTCAGAGAGGTTAAGTGGCTCGCTGGGGTTAATCAGCCGGGAAGCGCGCCATGGTCTTTCTCCTAAACCCTGGCAGCTTCTTTGGTCTGTGGTAGGCTGAAGCGGTGGGGGGTTTGGGGAGGAGGATGTCTCTCACTCTTAATGGACAAGTCAGTGGCTCTAATCGGAAATACTTCCCTTGGGGACTGCAGGCAATTGGCTTTTGCCCTTCCTGGTTAGCGCCTAGACCTGAGCCGGACCACCCTCCACGCTCTTTCAGAAAGCCTTCAGTTTTCACGATGTGGAAGGATTGTACCTCCTGACCGATGGGAAGCCAGATACAAGCTGCAGCCTTATTTTAAATGAAGTCCAAAGACTCAAGGAGGAAAGAGATCTGAAACTGCATACCATTTCCCTGAACTGCTCAGGCAGGTGGGCAAGGAGGAGCCAGGGCTGACCTGTAGGCCCTTCCCACGGCTGTGTGTGTGAGGCGCATGCGTGAGCAGCTGGCCCAGTCCAGGGATTCGCCAAAGACCCTGATCTCTCTGGGACCCAAGTCTGTGAGTGAGAAATGAGAGGGGCCTAGGCAGGCAGGTGTTACACCAGAGTGAAAGCCCTCCCACCACCTCCAGCTTACCCCTCGTAGGCCCCACCCATCTGACTTTCTCCAGCACTGACCGTCCATTCCCATGGTCACCTGTGGTAACCTCCCTCCCAATCTTTCTCGGGAGCACATTTGTGAAAGTTGACCAAAAAAACCATTTAAAGTAGCATTGTTATGGTTATTTCTATAAATGATCGCGATAGAGGGACATGTGTCGGACAAGAGAGATTCTGCTCCTTCAGAAAAAGACTTTAGTGTCATTGGCAAAACTGTGATTAATTTGGTGCATTTTTTTCATCATGTTTATTTTTGAGAGAGAGACACACACAGCCAGTGCGGGGGAGGGATACAGAGGGAGGGAGACACAGAACCGAAGCAGGCTCTGAGCTGTCAGCACAGAGCCGGACGTGGGGCTCGAACTTAGCATGGTGAGATCATGACCTGAGCGGAACTCAAACACTTAACTGACCGAGCCACCCAGGTGCCTCACTTCAGTGCATATTTGATCTCTCTGTCTAAACCACGAGCTCCATAAAAGCCACCTTTGTGTCCCTACCAGGCCCAACATGTAGCAGCAGGCACTGGCTACACGACCAGTTAAGGAACGTGTGCTGGCCTCATGGTTTCCCACTAACTGGCAACCCTGAAGCAGGGAATCTGCTTCACGCAGCAGCTGCCGCCCCCCATAAACTAACAGGAGGTGGGCTTGGTGATGCCGACGTGGTCTCAATGGCACAGAGCCTCAGGGTCCAGGGCCCATTGCCACACAGACTTGAGCCCCCCACAGGCTAGGAGTACACAGGGAACCTGCCTGGCCAGTCAGCGGCCAGCCCAAGAACGTCTGTTTTCCCAACTAGGGCTGCGGTTGACTTCCTGAGAAATCTAGCCTCCCTCACCAGGGCCCGCTATCACTGCCCCGTTGATGAGGACACACTCTTCAAAATCCACGGCCTGCTGACCAAGGGCTTCATGGATGAAAGGGTAGGTTGTGGAGCGACTGAGTGACGTCTGTTCAAACGTCTCGATATAATGTCAACAGAGAGGGGTTTTTCCCCCTCTAACTGAAAAGATCTCTGCTTCTCTTGTGAGAATACAAAGTATTGGCCAGAAAGGGCTGTGTTTCCCTGCTGTTCTTCCTCTAGGCTGGCTCTCCTTGGGTGGGAAAGCAACAGAGATTGGAGGTGTTATTAATTTAGTCAATCAATCAGTCCATCAATCTCTACACCCAACTGCCGAACATGGGGCTCAAACTCATGACCCCAAGATTAAAAGTCATTCTCTGCCTATGGAGCCAGCCAGGCTCCTGTGAAGGTGTTATTTACTAATAGAAAATTCAGATTCATTGCACTTACTTTGTGCATGCCCACTGCTTTATACAGATACCCATTTGAGTCCCCTCAGCCACTATTATACCCATTAAACAGATGAATAAACAGGCTCAGTAAGGGATAGGAGTACACCTAAAGACATAGCACATGGTAAAGGCAGAGCCCAGACACCCATGCTCTTAACCTCTTTGGTTTAAGTCCTGCTTATTTCTGTCTCCCTGTGTTCAATTCATTGAAACACAGATATTCCAATTATCTAAGTAATAAATCTGGTAAACTCATGGTTTCTATCACACATGCAAGATAAGAGAATACCAAAGATCCTCTCCAGACGAGGAGACATGTTTAGGCACATGTTCATACCATTTAGGAGTATGGTGCTGTCAATTAAAACATTTTCAAGGCAACAAAGTATCAAGTACCATAACCAACCAGAATTCCAGATTTCTTTTTGCAGGTTAAAGATGACTATCATAGGACATGGCATAACTGGTGAGGTCAAGCGTTTTGCATGACTCCTTCGTTCAAGTACCTCTTCTAGGAATAAATATTACAAATAGTTCAGAGAACAGAAGAAGTAACAGTAACAAATATTCACCCGTCCTTATGACACAGGAAAGCAAACTTGACAGTATTGCAAAGGTTCTCAGTTTGATGCCGCATCAAATCGGTTCTTTGAATAGTCCCTGGATGCAGAATGGGATCATTCTTCTCCTGCTGCCAAAGATAGAGGTAGCCTCGTCTTTCTCTTGCTGATTGCAAGCACTTGTGTTTTGAACACTAGCCTCTAGAATTCCACGGGTTGACATAAGGGAAAAGCTGCCTCTGAAGCTCTGTTTTACTAGAAGCAATAGGGAGAGGGCAGAATAGATTTCACTGGGTAACAGTGAGATAAGGAGCATGTTCCACTTCTGTTCTACTGGGAAGAGAGGCGCCGACTGCTGTTAAGTTCAGTGACCATCATGGTTCACCACCACCCACTCCACTGACTCTCAGATACCTTACCTCAAAGTGTTAAATGACTGCTTTTACAGGTGGTGAGCTCCTTGTCCCTGGAGGTATGCAAACTGAGGTCCACAGACTTCCTGCACTGGGTCGGAGGCTGCATTTGAATAGCTCTAAATTTTTTTTCCTGAGATTTTGGATTTTCAGGTTGCATCCAGTCATTTAATGGATCTACCTAATTTCATCCAGTCATTTAATGGATCTACCTAATTTCACAGTCATTTCCCCTTTCCAAGGATCCCGTATTGCCACTATTTGAAGGAGATGATTTGAGGAGATTGGCCCAGGAGATTGTCAAGGCCAGAAGCTTCCTATGGAAGGCCCAGTCCTTCAGGTATGCCCTTTGAGCAGCCCCTCACACCTGCCTCGTGGCTCTAGCTCAGCTCCCCCAGACCCTGGGCCTGCTCAAGACCTGGGCCCACCCTGGTCATGGGACAGCCTTCCTGCAGGAGCATCTGCCTGCTTCTCCCCACCAGGCCCAGAAATCTGGGGATCAGGGGGACCTCCTTCCTTCATCTTCTGTCCCCCAGGTCCCAACTCCAGAAGAAAAACAACACAGAACCAGATGTCACTCTTTTCTAGAGAAAGTTCTCAGGGAAGAGGAGGAGATGGGCTCTCCATCGTGTAAGTATCCAGCAAGGCCAGGCAGCATGTTCTGTGTCATGGTCATAGTAACTCTGGGGAGGGACAGAAATAATGATTCCTCTCAACTGAAAGGCCATCTTACAAGTAATCACTCACTGAGCGCACACTGGCTCTGAGGGTGAGGGATCCTAGAAAGCTGTAACCTAGAGTTCATCCCCAGGAAACATGATCCCAGGCAGCAGGGCTCTCTGGAAGCTGAAGGAGGGAAGACTCTGCCATCTCGGGTCCACTCTGATGTTCCTGCCCTGTCCTCCACCACACCCTACACCCCAGCCACAAAATTATCACTCACTGGGAAGCCCTGCACCAAGCCCTGCCTGGAAACGCCCTTCCTACCACCCTCTGCCTGGTGACTCCTGCTCAACCACCAAGGCACAACTCATGTGGCATCATCTCCACCGTGAAGATGTCCCTGGGACCCACAAGAGCTGGGAGCCTCCAGCCTTCCTCCCACCGCATCCTGACCAAACATCTCTTTTCATAGCAGTGGCACTTAGCACTTGTGATGCTTAGCACTCCATGCCATGCTTCCTCACTCCCTTTGCCAACTCTTTTTCTTGACTGTGAGCTCCCCCAGGATGAGGCTGGTGTCCTAACCATCCCTAGGTCCCCAGAACCTGCCTTGGGGACAGACGTAGTAAACTGTGAGCAAGCACCCAGCTTAGCTGTGGGAGCCCAGCTCTGGAAACCAGCCAGAGGGTGTTATTTCTGCCCTGGTCCCTTTATTCTCTGCTTCCCACCACCCTGGTCCAGGGGGCTGATGCAGATTCACCGGCAGCCCATCTCAGGAGAAGAAACAAGTGAGCCCCCTACCTGTTTAACCAAACTGAATCAGGTCTGCTCTGGAGCTGAGTCCAGAGAGAGTGCTCTGCTCAAGCAGGTGAAAACTGGGTTGTGTCCACTGGGCCCAGCCCTGCTGTGTACATATGAAATGAATATCTCACATATTATGTGGTCGGGAGTGATTTCCTGAGATGAAAAAAAAATTGCTTTTATTTAATTCAATAGAATCAAAACGACTTTTAAGCTGAAGTGGTGATTTGTTTGTCTGTGTGTGTATAAATTTTTGGTGATATAAAATGTTAGTAAAAGACTCATGCAGGGGCACCTGGTAGCCCAGTCAGTTGAGCGCCCAACTTCAGCTTAGATCATGATTTCATAGTTCATGAGTTGGAGCCCCACGTTGAGATTGGTGCTGTCAGTGCATGGAGCCCGCTTCAGATCCTCTGCTCCCCTATCTATCGGCCCCTCCCCCATATGCGTGCACTCTCTCTCTCTCTAAAATAAATAAAACATTTTTAAAAGACTCATATCCAGAATATATGAAGAACTCCAAATCAATAATAAACTGAGAAATATCCTAATTTTTTTGAAATGGAGAAAACACTCAAACAGGTACAAATAGACAATAGGTATATGAATAGGTGCTCAAAAGGTTTACCCATCAGTGAGGTGCAGATTAAAACCACAATGATAGGGGCACCTGGGTGGCTTGGTTGGTTGAGCATCCGGCTCTTGATTTCGGCTCAGGTCATGATCTCACAGTTTGTGGGTTCAAGCCCTGCATCAGGCTCTGTGTTGACAGTGCGGAGCCTGCTTGGGATTTGTTCTCTATCTGCCCGTCCCCTGCTCATGCTGTCTCTCTAGCTCATAATAAATAAATAAACTTAAAAAAAAAAAAACCACAATGATACATCACTGCATGCCCACCAGAATGGCAAAAAGTAAAAAGATTGACAGTATCAAGATACAAAGCAGCTAGAACTCTCCTGCGTTGCTGGGGTGGGGGTGGGGCAATGTAACTTGGTTCAACCACTTTGTAAAACAGTGCGTTTTTGCTGAAGGAAAACATACGCCTACCCTATAATCTAGCAATTCCACTCCAAGAGAAACGGGTGCATAAATTCCATAAAAGACATACACAAAACTGTCTTTACAACATCTTTATTCATAAGAGCCCAAAATTAGAAACTACCTAAATGTCCTACCAGTGCTAGAATGGACAAATAAATTGTGATACATTTGTACAGTTTGATACGTTTATGATACATTTGTACATATGTACAGTGTACCTTTCTACACATCCATTTCAAAAATAGGTCAGTAGGAGCACCTGGATGGCTCAGTTGGTTAAGCATCTGACATCCACTTTCATCCACATCTGACCCTATGTTGACAGTTCAGAGCCTGGAGCCTGCTTCAGATTCTGTGTCTTCCTCTCTCACTGCCCCTCCCCTACTCATGCTCTGTCCCTCTCTCTCTCATAAAAATAAATATTTTTTAAAAAGTTTTTAATAGCTCAGTAGGTTAAGCATCTGACTTTTGATTGCTGCTCAGGTCATGATTTCATGGTCATGACATCAAGCCCCACAGCGGGCTCCCCATTGGGTGTGGAACCTGCTTAAGATTCTCTGCCCTTTTCCCCCTACCTTTCTCTAAAAATATGAATAAATAAATAATATAAAAATAATTAAAAATGAGCTAGAACTACATTCAACAATATACATCCATCTTACAATCAGTGTCAGGCAAAAGAAAAATATATAGCAATTCTATTTATATGAAGTTCAAGAACAGACAAAATTCTTGCTGGCAATAAAAGTCAGAATAGTGACTGTGAGAGTCATACTGGGGACATCTGAAGTGCTGGAAATATTCTATATCTTCATCTAGGTAAAGCTGTAAAATTCAAGTTGTTTCCAAAAAAAAACCCCATAGTTCACTAAGGCTTGACAAGCCCTGGCTTTGGCCAGGCTTTGTGCTGGGCTCAGGGAGGCAGCAGTGACCATAGCATAGCCCCCGCCCCAGTGAATTTCAGTCTGGTCACTGTCTCGGATAGCTGTTCTTCCTCGTCACCTCTCCAAACAGAGAAAATGGCCTGTGGTGTTTGTATCTCTTTGCTAGTGTCATCACAACAGAGTGCCACAAACTGAGTGGCCGGAATATTAGGAACATATTGTTTCCAGTTCAGGAGTCTGCAAGTCTGAGATTAAGGGACCGGCAGAACTCCAAACTTCACATGATGCTCTCCCTGTGTGTATGTCTGTGTCCACATTTCCCACTTTCATAAGGACACCAGTAATATTGGACCAAGCTCTCCTCTATATTACCTTATCTTTAATTACATCTGCAATGACTCTATTCCAAGGCCACATTCTGAGTACGGGGCGGGGTGTGGGGGTTGTTAGGACTTCAACATATGGATTTGCGGGGCGAAGGAGGTACACAATTCAACTCACAACTGTTGTGTTGCAAACTATGCTCTGAGCAGGATGACAGCCACCAGCCAGACCTGGGGATAGGATTCTGTGGCCCTGTTGGTGGGAGAGGAGAGGCTGGTCTTGGTAAATGGAACGATGCACACGGTTTGGATGTGGTTTGGGAAGTGGCGAAGCACAGGACGTAGATCTGAACCCCAACCTCTCCTATAATGATAACTCGACCATTGGTTGAGCCTTGCCTGGGCAGGGACCATATGGCTGATAAATACCTTGGGTGCCCCAAGCTCAACGTCACAGCTGTATAGCACATGCGATTTCCAGTTTGTGGAAGAGGAAACTGAGCATTGTAGCTGCCAAAGACACACAGCAAGAAAGTGGCAAAGCCAGGACTAAACGCCAGGGCTGACCCCATGGGCCCTCTCCTGCCAGACTTTGAATCTCTTTTCATCTCTCTGAACCTGTTCCCCTGACTCTAAAATTGATCCAAAACAGAGTTGTGAGGATTAAGTAAGATACCTTAACACCTGGCACGCACTGGCTAAGACTTTCTTTTCTCTTCCCCACACCCACCTATGCCCGCAGAGGAGGCTCCACTGGGTGAAGCCTTTCCAGTAGCCACTTCAGACCAAAGTCACCAGGCATCAGTGGTCCTCGCGGCTCAGTGGGTCCTCAGAGCAGCCCCAGCTGCCTGGCACATGCCTTCCCCTCTGCCACTGCCCCTTGCAAATGGGTTGTCCAGGGATGGGGTGTGATCCAGCCGGGTCCCCAGAGGAAGGGAAAGACCAGCACTGAAGAAACACCCCTACACATGGAATGACCCCTCCGAGGACAGATGAACCCAGAAATGGGTGGAAGAATACAAGAAAGGAAGGGGAGAGAGATGGGTGGACAGGCAGCAAGAAAGATACATGGAATGAATTAGATGGATGGAAGGCTGGATGGATAGGTGGAAAGATGGAATGACGGATGGCTGGATGGATAAGATGAATACATGAATGCACAAAAATAGAAAAATTGTGTGGGAAAATGAAGAGACACAGAGGTGGATGGAAGAATACGTGGGATGATGAATAGGTGGACGAGGAAGAAGGGAGGGAAGGCAGGAAGCGGCAGGCAGACAGGAGGCAGCCTGCACAGAGAGGAACGTCTCAGGGAGCAGACGGATGGGTAAGGGGGTGAAGGAAGAAACATTGTTTCTTGGACCCCTTTGCGGCAGCACAGGCCAGCACGCAGGGCCTTTGCGTCCTTTCCCGCCCTACCAGCAGCTAAGCCCATTTTACCCCGTCGCTGTTCGGCGGGCCTCAGTTTCCCAGCTGTGAGAGCCTGCGCAGGGCCCTAGACAGTCCATGCG
>NW_027529443.1:6507377-6546468 GCF_008692635.1 Crocuta crocuta | reverse complement strand
TGCGGGGTGCGGGGGGCCGGGGCTGGGGCGGCGCTGGGAGGGGGGGGCACCTGCTCCTGCCCGCCCCCGCGACGCGCTGAGGCCGGGGTGGGTCCCCGGCGCTCCTTCCACAGTTCCTTTCACCACATTCCACTTGGGGCCCCCAGGGACCTGGGCCCTGGACGCATTTACTGAGACTCCATCAAAGTTAGCGAATGTTCTCGGAGCCTCAGTTTCCGTCTCTGGGTGATGCGAACGGCAGCCTCTACTACACAGGACGGCCAGGAGAATTAACTGCCGCCCTGGCTGCTGTCAGCCGGTGCTTGGCCACAGCGCTCCCAGATGCAGACAGCTCCTTGTGGTTTCATGCAGTCGGCAGCTACTTACCACCTGCTTGGCGCCAGCGCTGTTCTAGGTGCTGGGGACGCTGAGGTGAACACAGCCGTCCGGGAGCATGCCTTCTAGTGGTTTGCCAAGGCCTTTGGCATCTGTTTTCTCATGGCCGTCTGGTGAGGTAGACAGAGCAGCCAGGATTATTTGGGTCCATTTTACAGCAGTGGATACTGAGGTACAGTGAGGTTGCAAGGATTTTGCCTAAGGGCACGCCCAGTCTTTGTCACCAGAAGGCATTCCCATAGGATAGAAAGACAGCTCCTGTCCCAGAGACCAGTCCGCAGAACAGTCCTAGGCAGAGAAGGGCTCCACTCGGGGGCTGCATCCTCTCCCCCCCCGTAGGGGAATTAGACTCATCCCTTGTGATGACTCAGATTTGGGATGTCTCCCCACTCTTAAACCCATGAGCACCAGTGTTTATACAGCCTGTGACTGTGTCCCTCACCTAGAACTTTGGAGAACAGGGCAGTGATGGGGGGAGACCAAAAGATGCAGCCCCTATAGCTGTGAGGGTCCCTGCCCCTTGACATCACCAGCCACAACCAGGGGGCTCATCACTCAGTCACTTGGTTGTGCCTGTTCTTTTTTTTTTTTTTTTTTAATGTTTATGTATTTTGAGAGAGAGATAGAGAATAAGCAGGGGAAGGGGCAGAGATAGGAGAGAGAGAGAAACCCAAGCAGGCTCGGTGCCAGAATGCAGATTCCAATGTGGGGCTCATACTCATGAACCATGACATCATGACCTGAGCTGAAATCAAAAGTCAGACTCTTAACTGACTGAGACACCCAAGTGCCCTGTGCCTGTCCTTTCTTTTTTACAGCCATTAGGCATCATGCAGAGCAGAGATACCTATCTCTGTAGCCACACGGCCTGGCAAACAGTTGGCCCATGGTACATGGTCACTGCTGTTATTAATCATGATGATGATCTGGCCCCTGGTGCTGCCTTAGCCTCAGGTGGAGCAGGAGGCGGGGCGTGGGCTGAGGATGGTGATAGTGACTGACAGCTGGATGGTTTTAAGTCTGGAGATAGGACAATAGGATCCCCAGTGCTGGACCCCAGGGTTCCTGACCTGACCCTGATGCCAGCAGAGGGCTTGGGCAGACCTGGTAGTGCCAGCCGTCTGCACTGCTGGGGCACCTGGGAGAACCAGAGGCTGCAGGTTCAAGGTGGGGGTCATGGACCTCTTCAAATCATGTGCATGTTTCCAAGCACGGAGCCATTTTAGATCCCATGGGGACTCCTCCTCCTCATCTCACCCCTTTATTCTCCTTCTCTCCTCCTTGTCCTCCTCTTCCTTCTCTTCTTTTTCTCCAGGAACCCCTCCCCATCTTCCCAGTCAGAAAGCAGTCACCTCCAGGGGCGCCTGGGTGGCTTAGCCGGTTAAGCGTCTGACTTTCCCTTAGGTCATGATCTCACGGTTCGTGGGTTCGAGCCCCGCGTCGGGCTCTGTGCTGACTGCCAGCTCAGAGCCTGGAGCCTGTTTCAGATTCTGTGTCTCCCTCTCTCTCTGACCCTCCCCTGTTCAGGCTGTCTCTCTCTCTGTCCTAGAAATAAATAAAACACTTAAAAAAAAAGAGAGAGAGTATGTTCTTGGGGCGCCTGGGTGGCTTAGTCGGTTAAGCGTCCGACTTTCGCTTAGGTCATGATCTCGCGGTTCGTGGGTTCGAGCCCCGCACCGGGCTCTGTGCTGACTGCCAGCTCAGAGCCTGGAGCCTGTTTCAGTCTGTGACTCCCTCTCTCTCTGACCCTCCCCTGCTCACGCTGTCCCTCTCTCTCTCTCTTAGAAATAAATAAAACATTAAAAAAAAAAAAAGAAAGAAAGCAGTCACCTCCAGTCTGATGGGGTTCCCCTGGGCATGATTTATTCTGCCTTCCTCTGGTGCTGCATGGGAACAGGGATTTTAAGGAACTGGTAGAGAAATGAGGAATGCTTGGTGTAAACCTCAGCCATGCAGTGTGACTTTGGGCCTCAGTTTCCCCAGCTATAAAACCCAAGGGAGGCAGCAATTGCTTTGAAAGTTCTAAAAATTCTGAAGGAGACAGGTTCACTGGGAAGTCAGAAGGTCTCTATGCCCCAACAGGAGTTCCCCTTAGTCTGATAATCCACATTACTTGAGACAACTCTAGAATGTTTTTTCTTCTATTTTTTCTCTACAGGTGGATAGATCCTGGGTTTGCATGGCTCACTAGAGAATGAAGCCCAACCCAGTAGGCTCCTCCCCAGAGGCCTGCAAAGCTGCAGGCCAGGGTGCGAAGAGCTGCCCTGTCTGCCAGGCCTGGGGAGGAGTCTCAGGCCTGGGGTCTGAGTCAGGGCCTGGGCCGGGGCCTGCTGCAGTTTCAGGGCCTACTGCTGTTCTGGGGCCTAGGCCAGGGCCTGGGGCTGTGTCAGGACATGGGCCGGGGCCTGGTGTGGTTCTAGGACCTGGGCCAGGGCCTGGTGCTGCTTCAGGGCCCGGACCAGTGCATGGTGCTGTGTCTGGACCTGCACCAGAGTCTGGTGCTGTTCTGGGACCTGGACCAGGCTTTGGTGCTATGTCCAGACCTAGGCTGGGGCCTGGTGCTTCAGGACCTGAGCCAGGTCTGGGGCCTGGGTCAGAAGCTGGGCCAGTACCTGGGCCAGTACCTAGGCCAGGAGCTGCACCATTACCTGGGCCAGGGGTAGAGCCTAGGCCTAGACGGGGATCAGGAATAGGGGCCAAACCCAGTGAGCCAGAGACAGCTCCAACACCGGCAGCGCAGCAGAAGACTCAGGCCACACCCATGCAGGCCCCTAGGCAGAAGGTTCTGGTGACTGGAGGAGGAGGCTACCTGGGCTTTAGCCTGGGTTCTAGCCTGGCCAAGAGCGGCACTTCTGTCATCCTGCTCGACCTCCGCCGACCGCAGTGGGAGCTCTGCCCGGGGACCGAGTTCATCCAGGTGCGGTGATGAGTGTCTTGGACACTGGTGAGGGGCCCAGGCGGCTGGTGGAGGTCTGGGGACAGTGTCTGATGTGAAGCCAGTGGTGTGGTACTGAAGAGCACAGGCTCTTGGAATCAGACTATTTAAACTCTGGCACTTCCGGGGACACCTGGGTGGCTCATTCGGTTAAGCGTCTGACCTTGGCTTAGGTCTTAATCTCACAATTCGTGGGTTCAAGCCCCGCGTTGGGTTCTGTGCTGACAGCTCAGAGCCTGGAGCTTGTTTCAGATTCTGTGTCTCTTTCTCTCTCTGCACCTCCCCCACTCGTGCTTTGTCTCTCTCTGTCTCAAAAATAAATAAAACCTAAAAAATAAAATAAATAAACTCTGGCACTTCCCACCTGGGCAGCCATGGCCACAAGGCTCCACATGTCTGAGCTTTGGTGTCCCCATCCATAAAGGATGCACAAGGGTCTTCTAGGGGAGGCCATAAGACAGTGCACTTAAAACACCGAGCACAGCCCCTGTGAGTTAGCTCGATAAATGGAGCCTCCACCGATGATGAAGATGATGGTACCCTGTGGAATCATACACTAAATCCTGCCCCACAGCTTCTCCCACCGGTGCTCGGCCTGGGTCAGGGGACCAGCTCTGGGACCTGGCAAGGTGCAGGGTTGGCATCTCTGCCTTGGTCCCAAAACCCCCGACCCCATCTCCTCCTTCTTTGTTTCAGGCTGATGTCCGAGATGAAGAAGCCCTGTATCGTGCCTTCGAAGGAGTGGACTGTGTCTTCCATGTGGCATCCTATGGAATGTCCGGTGCTGAGAAGGTGAGCACCCCAACATACAGTACCTGGAGTTAGACAGAGCGGGGTTCAGATCCTGGTTCTGCATACCCCCCACTTTATGTGCCCTGTATTCACTACCCCCCTTCACCTAATCCAGGAAAGACTTAGATCATACCAGCCTGCATTTTGCATCCATGGGACCACAGGCCAGTTCTGCCACTTTCTTGCTGTGTGACCCAGGGCCAGTTAACTTAACCTCTCTGAGCCTGTTTCCTCATCTATGCTAGTATTTCCCTCGGAACCTCCTCAGTGTGTGGTAGCTATCAAAACAGACACCCTTTGACTCAGAAGTCACATTGTATATATATTTGCAGCATTGTTTTAAATAACAAAACACAGGAAGTAAATGCCCATCAGTTAAGGACTATTTAAATAAATTGTAAAGTCTCCCCACATTGAAACTCTATGCAGCCATTCAAAAGAGTGAAGTAACTCAGTATGTGCTGATAACAGAACAGTTTCCAAGATGCAAAACCAGTGTTTGATCTCCTCCTGTTTGTATAAAAAGAAAAGAGGCTAGGATACTCATGCTCACACAAGTGTATGTGCTGATATTAGTAAGTAGAGATTATGTCTAGAAATACACGGGACTGTAATAGTAACAGTAGTTGCCTCTGTGGGGGCTGGTGAGGAAGGCTGAGAGTCAGCAATGGAAAGGAAATTTCCTTTTCACTTATATACCCTTTACACTGTTTGAGTGATTTTTTTTAATCACTTATTTATTTTGAGAGAGAGAATATGCACACATGGGTGTGCGGAAGTAGAAGAGGGGGAGATGCAGCAAGAAAGAAAGAGAGAGAGAGAGAGAGAGAGAGAGAGAATCCCAAGCAGGCCCTGCACTGTCAGCACAGAGCCCAACACGGGGCTTGAACTCACGACCCTGAGATCAAGACCTGAGCTGAGATCAAGAGCCAGACACTTAAGCAACTGAGCCACCCAGGTGCCCCTGTTGAAACATTTTTAACTTATTCTAAGCAACTGCAATGAGAATAATTGTAGTTTAAAAATCAATATAGAACCCATCTCCTAGTGTGGTCAGAAGGATTAAGTGAGATAGATGCACAAGGCTTTGCCCTATCCTGGGCACACAGGCAGCTCTCTCTCTGTACACAAGGTGTTTTTATTTTTTACACCCCAACCTCTTGAGGGCATGGACAGTTTTACACTTGTCCATCTTAGAGATAAAGAGCCTGAGACTTCCAGAATGAGGAAATGACCCAACACATTTTGAGTCCCTTTTCTGGGTCAAACACTGCATCACGTCCTCCCATGGGGTTTATGGGAGGTGCTGCTGACCCTCAGGGGGGAGGTGATGAGGGAGCTGAGGCCAGGCAGCGGTGGGGGGCGGAACATCCCCTGCCCGCTCAGCGAGATGCAGAGCAGGGCTCCTGCACCACCCATGGGCCTCCCAGACCCCTGCTTCTGAGCTGGACACTGTGCAGCCCCTGCCCTGCCCGACCCTGAGCCTGGCCTTACGGCCTCAGCGACGAGGCATGAACAGCACCACGACTTCCCACCTCCGTCTTATCTTTTAGCTGCAAAAAGAGCAGATTGAGTCTATTAATGTTGGAGGCACCAAACTAGTGATCAATGGTAGGCACTCCAAGCTCAGTGTGACCTGCTGTGTGTTTCCTGCTTTTCTCCCCTCTCCTGCCACAGGCCCTGCCCTGGGGACAGGGTAGGGGGGACAGAGGTGAGACTCTCCTCCCCTGCCCCCGCCACCCCAGTGGAGGGCCTGTGGGCAGCACATCCTTCCTGAACTGCAGACCTGCCCAGGCTCCTGCATGGGGTGGCTCAGTGTGGCCACGGCATGTCCGGGGACACAGGCAGCGGAGTTTACACTTTAGGGATCCAGGGTTAGAAAAGTCACCGAAGCACCAAAATAGAAGACCCACATCTGGGGTCTCTGGGCATGTCTGCTTTGTCCTGCATCTGGTCTTTTCTCTGATTCTAGAGTGTTTTTCGTATGTCCCCATCGACTGAAACTTTCTTCTGACTTGCCCCCAGCAATGTAGCTCAGGGGCCACAGCCATACTGAGAAGGAGGAGTGAGCCAGCCTGGCCCCCAGGGCCCCATGGAGCAGGGACTTGGCCCACACCCCTTACTTCCTGAGCAACTCTGTATTCTGGGAGGGCCCCAGGGGCCGGGATGTGTGGCAAAGACTGGGTGGAGGTCAGTGGATTCCCCCAGGGAGGTCCCAGCAGCCACCTCCTCAGCCAGCTCCTACTCACCTCAGCCCCGTGTGTGTGTGTGTGTGTGTGTGTGTGTGTGTGTGTGTGTGTGTGTGTTGCTGTATGCACCTGTCACTGCAGTTTGTGTCCGTCGACGGGTTCCGAGGCTTGTCTACACCAGCACTGTCAATGTCGTGTTCGGCGGGAAGCCCATAGAACAGGGCGATGAGGACTCTGTGCCATATTTCCCACTGGAGAAGGTACCTGGCTTCCAGGAGAGGTGGGCAGGGCCACTGGGCCTGGGACCTACAGCCCGAAGGATAGGGGTGGGTGGAAACCAGGGTCAACTTCACAACTCAGATTGAGTCCCATGAAGAAGGGGTCCCCAAAACTGGGTAGCACAAGTCTGCTCCTATTTTAGGGATCCTGAAATCACACAGACTTGGCCTTGAGCCAGCCAGGCCACTCGCTATCTGTGGGGCCCTGTGCAGGTCACTTTACTCCAAGCCTCTGTTTCTTCATCTGGGCATGAAAACACCACCCCTGTGGGGTGTGGAGAGCAGGCTGCGAGCCGATGCATGTGAAAAGCCAGGAACACCTGGAGGACTGCGTGGAAATAGTTCATCCAATGCATACGCAGCGTCCGCATTCCAGGGCTCACACTGGGGGCCAGCAAGAGCCTCCCTGAGTGCAGGAGCCCTGGTTGTTGTTACTGCTCTGTAATCTGCTCCCATGGCTCCTGGCCCAAGGGAAAAGAAGGGCACTGGCCATTGCCCAGGGGGAGCCCCCAGAATCCAGCCCCTGTTGATCTGAAGCAAGAGGACAGCCCTGGGGCCAGGTGGGCTGGGCAGTGCCACTGACCCCTGCCCGGTGGTGCTTTTCTTCTTGTCCTCTGGCAGCACATGGACCACTACTCACGAACCAAAGCCATCGCTGACCAGTTGACACTCATGGCCAATGGCACACCTCTCTCAGGTGAGTGTCATGGGCCCCTACTCAGGACAAATGTGTCTGCCCCCAACCAGTCTCCCCCCAGAATGTATGTGTGAGTTCAGCTTTCAGTTTCTGTTTCTGAGGTTCACCTTCCTTCCAAAGGACAGTTCCCCAGGGCCTCTGTCACTCATCATTTCACAAATTCTGAGCACCTGCTATGTGCCTGAACCCCACCGGGGACATAGTCTGGACAAAGTCATCTCCAGGTTCTGCCCTCATGTGGCTCACATCTTGGGTGAGGGAAGAGACAGATAGGAGTGGATCTTTCTTCTGCCACATAGGAGTAGATCTCATTTAAGGATGCTCTTTACTTTAACAAAAATTTTTTAATGTTTATTTATTTTTTGAGAGACAGAACTAAGCTAGGGAGGGGTAGAGAGAGAGGAAGACACAGACTCTGAAGCAGGCTCCAGGCTCTTAGCTGTCACGTCAGTACAGAGCCTGACAAGGGCTCAAGCTCACAAACCATGAGATCACCACCTGAACCGAAGTCAGATGCTTAACAGACTGAGACACTCAGGTGCCCCTTACATGCTAAGTTTATATGCAAAAGTCTCAGTAGTTCTTTACAGCATCCATGTGAGCTAAAAACCCTAAGGATCCCCTGCTTTCCAAACTCAGGAGCCAGAAAGATTCAGATAGATCCCTTGCTCTTCAGATTATCACTCTCTGCTTTCCGAAATTCAGAAACTAAAAAAGAATCAGAAAACTTGGTTTTTCTTACTATCTTAATTATCTAAACTCAGGAGTCAAGTAGATTTGGAGAGTGAGGAATGGTTGCAATTATAATCCCCAGATTTACAGGGGAGGAGGCTAAGGCTGAGAGGTGAACTGACTTAGCTAAGGTCACATAGCTATTAGGTGGCAGAGGTGGGATTTGAATACCCCACCCCTACTCCACTGGGTGTCTAACACCAGAGCCTGGAGCTGAACCATCATGCTTCACTGAGCTGAGCAGGCCACTGGGCTCTTTTCCCTAAAATCCTCCCCACTCCACCCTAGCACCCTGGGCTTGTCAGGCCTTGACCCCTGATCCCAGTGGGAACATACATCCGGGTGTGTTTTCCAGGAGGTTGACCCTGTGCGGTTGAATTCTCTTCTTTGCCTGGAGCCTTCCCTGGCTGGACCAGCAGCCTACAAACCAGACATTTAATCCTTTGGACAAGAATTATTTATACGAGCATCCCCAGCTCTCCGTGGCCAGGAGTCATGGATACCCTGGGCCCTGCCCCTCTGTGACGTGGCTGCCGGGTGCCCCACCAGTCAAGTCAGCTGCAACCTGACCTCCCCCCCTCCACCATGCCCAGGTGACCCAGAGTTTAAAATTAGCTGCAGTCTGTTTACAGAAAAGCTCTCCTGATACCTGCCTTCCAGGAGTCCAGCCATGGTCACCCTGGATGATTTCCAGTCCCTGCTAACACAAGCTGGTCCCTGAGACTCTGTCTCTAACCCAGCAAGGAGAGCCCTGGTCCCTGAAGCAGAGCCCGGAGACTGCAGATCTCAGCTCAGTGTGAACAGAACAAATGAGTACAAACTTGGTGGCCTAAAACCGAAATGTCTTCTCTTGTGGTTCACAACCAGATGTCTGAGATCGAAGTGTGGGTTGGGCTGCACTTCCTCTAGGAGGCTCTAGGGGAGAATTGATTCCCAGCTTAGGGTGGCCCCACTCATTCCTTGAGTTCATGTGTCTCTTCTCTGTGAGTCCCTTACAAGGGATACTTGACAGTGGATGTGGGCCTCACCGGCACAATCCAGGATGATCTTAATTACATCTCCAAAGGCCCTCATCCCAATAAGGTTACATCCACAGGTTCCAGGATGTGGGCATATTTTTTCTGGGGCTACCACTCAGTCCACTGCACTGGCCTCATTCTAAAGTAAGGAAGGATATCGGTGGGGAAGCTGTCAGGGTATTTGGCTATGAACCAGGACACTGGCCCCGGTAGAGTTTGCAAGGAAAAGGAACTTACAGCAGAAGGATGTGGGATAGCTTCTGGAAATGTATTTCTGGAAAAATGACCACCAGGGCTTGGAAAGGACAAGATCGGGGCAGCTCCAGAGACCTGGGTGGCAGGAGCTGGTGACCAGTTTCTTTAGGGTGAACCCACCCGTAGGGTTTTAGATCCCGGTGTCAGTGATGGCGAGAGTCACATTCCTGGGTGAGACCATGTCACTGGCCCAGCCTGGGTCCCATGGCCACCACCTCAGAGGAGAGTGGCACATCTGGTGCATCTAGACTGACAGTCCTCTAAGACCTTGTGCAGGGAGGGGAGGGGCCCCCGAAGGAAGGTGGGCTTCTGATCCCAGAGGATGATGTACACTGGGGCTTCCCAAACTAGGGTGCAGTCCCTTGGGGAACCTGAGCCTCAGGGGAGTGGAACACCTTCCAGAAGGTTCCATCTCCAGGGGTTGGGATTGAAAGTCAAATAATTTACAAATAAATAATTAAGAAAAAAATTGTTTAAATCTTAAATAGATTATGATAAACTGAAATTTTTCTAGGGCTTCTTAGACTTGAGAGAAGTATATTTGTGGCAGGCTTCAGGCTGCACCCCCGGACTTCCCCAGGGGAGACTCATTTACTGCTTCCATCAACGTGGAGAGACCTGTGGCAGAGAAGTTGGGAGGCCCTGGACTAAGCTCCGTATTGGTCTGGGGGACTCTGCTGGCACAGAGCAGTGAGAGGGAGGGGGACAGCCTCCACGCTCTTGTGCTGACGGCTCCAATCTCTTCCTTTCTCCACTTTCCATTACCTGGAAAGTACAGTTACTACCACTACTTACAAAGCACCCATTTTCCAGGAAGACAGAGGCTGAATGAGTAGAAAAACAGAGTCTGTAGCATCAGAACCTGGGCTTTGGTTCATCTCCACTAGGCTGAGCTGTGTGCCCTTAGGCAAATCACATCCCTTTTCTGAGCCTTGGTTCTTTGATCCAGAAAGCAGGGATAGTAACAGTTCCCACCTTGTAGGGTTGCCTTGAAGGAAAAAACCCTGAGGGCACCTGGGTGGCTCAGTTGGTTAATTCTCTGACTTCAGCTCAAGTCATGATCTTACAGTTTGTGGGTTTCTGGCCGCATCCGGCTCTGTGCTGACAGCTCAGAGCCTGGAGCCTGCTTCAGACTCTGTCTCCCTTTCTCTCTGCCCCTTCCCCACTCACACTCTGCTTCTCAAAAATAAATAAATAAATAAACATTAAAAAACAAACAAACAAACCCTGGCTTACCAGAGCATCAAGCACATAGTAGGCTCTCCCTGAGAGCCCTCATAGTCCTTATCTGGCTGATGATCAGAAAAAGGAAAGAGCTACAGCTATTGGCATGAAAGAGTGAGGGTCTCTGTTTGCATCTGTAAAATGGGCACAGTAGGACTCTCAGGGGAGTCAAAGGAGATTATATCTGTCAAGTGCTGATTAAACTCTCATGGGCCAAGTACAGATATGCATCTTGGACTTACCTCTCTTACTGGCCCATGAGCTTCATGACCATTTCTTGGTCATCCATGGATTCTCCAAAGCATCCATCCCAGTGCCCTGTGCAAGGGGGAGACGTTAGGGAACCCCTGAATGTTGTTTGTTAAATGACTCACTGATCGACTGAGAATAAGTACTTAAATGAGGAAACCCCAAGGGCCTGTCTTCCCTGCCTACCTGTCCAGGTAAGGACCAGGAGATGTGGACAGCATGTCTGTGTCTCTCCCTGCCGATCCACCCCTCCCCAGGCCCTGACCACCCTCCTTGTGTCCTAGGAGGAGGCACTCTGCGGACGTGTGTGCTCCGGCCCCCGGGGATCTATGGCCCTGAAGAGCAGAGGCACCTGCCCCGTGTGGCGGTATGTCAACCCAGGCCTGTGCCCAAGGCACAGGGGGACCCTGGCCGATGTGTGCATGGATGGGG
Organism: Crocuta crocuta; assembly: GCF_008692635.1. Taxonomy (NCBI): domain Eukaryota; kingdom Metazoa; phylum Chordata; class Mammalia; order Carnivora; family Hyaenidae; genus Crocuta; species Crocuta crocuta. The sequence goes on along the minus strand of NW_027529443.1, from coordinate 6,535,291 downwards.
CCCTTGCAGTTCACAGTCACTGTGTTGCTCTTGGGGCAATGTCCTGAATCTGGGACTCTTAGTTCTGGGAGATGTCCCCACCCCCATCAGACCCACCAGGAACAAAGGTCTCAGTGTGTGCCAGCCAGGGTTAGGCACAGGCCAGGGAGACACAGAGCTGTGACCCCAAAGGGGCAGAGGGAGCCTGTTGTCCCTACTCAGATGTGGGCTCAAAATGGCCAGATGGCTCATCTCATGCTGCCAGCACAAGGGTCTTCATATAGAAAGCCTCTCCAGAGAAAACGAGTGCCACCAAAATAGCTACGAGGGACTGGAGGCCCTGTCCTCACATTTCTCACAGCCACGTCAGGGAGGCCGAGGCCACAGTCACAGAGTCAGCGTGGTAAGGGCTACGTGGAGGGAAGAACGAGAATATGGGAGCACAACAGAGAGGGCCTGGCAGGGGCAGTCCAGGAGGACTTCCTAGAGATAGTGATACCTGAGCTGTTTGGAAAGAGAAGAAAGAATTAACCAAGGAAATGGGTGGTAGAGAGAAGGTGGTCCAAATAGAGCAGCCAGCTTGGGTACAAACCTGGAAATCAGATCACTATTCCAGGCTTTAGAATGGATCAGTGAACAAAACAGACAATGATTCCTGCCCTGTGGGGCTTATATTCTCACAGGAGGAGATGGATAATAAACATGATAAATGATAAAGAGGTTCGAAGGTACCAGGGATGATGGAAAAAAAGGACAGGGGGAGCAGGTGTGGGAAATGGGCACACGGGCAGCCAGGGAGTCTCATTGAGCAGGGGACAGGGGAACCCTGAGGCTCCTTCACCTTGAAGAAGCTGGCAGGGTGCACCACACCAGCATTTGGGGGACGAGCCTTCCAGGCCAGGACGGCCCTAGATGGGAGCCTGCTGCACATCCAGGGAGGGGCCATGTGGCGGGAGCTGGGTGAGTGAGGGAGTTAGTGGGAGACTAAGTCTGAGAGTAAGCGGGACCAAGTCAGAAGGGCCTCCTCGGCCAGCTGTTGTCAGGACTTTGGCCTTCAACTTGGCAGCGAGAGTCCAGAAGACTCTGAACCAGGAGACATAGGATCTGACTTAGAATTCAGAAGATCCCCCTGGCTGTGTGGAAAACAGCAGCGAGGCCCATGGGTGGAAGCCAGAAGCAGTTAGGAAGCTATTTCGGTGTCCAGGTAGAGAAGCCGGGCAGCAGTCACGGCCGTGAGAAGTGGTTGGATTCTGGACAGGTTGTACTGGTGAGCCCCCTGGGCTCAGAGGTGGCTTGGATGCGGACTGGAGAGAAGGCAAGGCCCACGGAGGCCCTGGGGTTTCAGCCTGAGTCACAGAGTGCTCTCTAGTAAGATGGGGGAGGGGATGAACAGGAGCTAGAAGGTCAGGTACATGCTCTAGGACATGGACAACCGACCACCACATGGAGGTGTTGGGACATGGGTCTGGCCTGGAGCTAGAAATTTGGGAGCCATCATCATATAAGTGGCATCCAAAGCCCCTCCAGGCTTGGGTTTGTGTTTATCACCTTCTCCAGGGCCACATCAAGAAGAGGCTATTCATGTTCCGGTTTGGGGACCACAGGACGCAGATGAACTGGGTCCACGTGCGCAATCTGGTGCAGGCACACGTGCTGGCGGCCGAGGCCCTCACCGCAGCCAAGGGCTACGTGGCTGTGAGTCTCCTGCCATGCTCTCCCAGCCTTCCCCCAGCAGGCTGCAGGTGGGGTGCCCCATCCCTGGGGATTCCTGGCTCACACACATCTCTCCCCGACTCAAGATGGCCGGTGGGACTGTGGGCCCAGGGAAGCCAGGGTTGGGGTGTCTTTATGGGGCATCACTAACTCCTTGCAGTGACCCTGTGATGTAGGTGCTGTTAATCCTGAAGTAATGGTCACCACATGCTGAGCATTTTACATATGCTGTCACATGTACTCTTTATGATCCTCCAAGAGGGAGATCCCATCATTTTTGTCCCATTTAGGTACAGAGAGGTTAAGTGACTCTGCTAAGGCCATACAGCTAGTCAATGTGGCAGTCCCAGAATTCAAAGGGAATTGCTGAGGTCTGTCCCCAGGGCTGGAGAATGGCTGTGACTCCTCAGTGGCTGATTGGGAGAACTGGGGGGTCAGGGCTGCTGCTAGCCATCTGAAAGGGTAGGGTCAGGCTGGTGGGCAGATGCCTGACTGTCCCCCTCCCTGTATGTCCCTCTCAGAGTGGCCAGGCATACTACATCAATGACGGGGAGAGTGTCAACCTCTTCGAGTGGATGGCTCCACTGGTAGGTGCCCAGATGTCCACCCCTCTCCGTCTTGAGTGAGAATTCAGGGTTCTGCACATCTTCTCTCCTTGTCATCCTTTCCTACTTCCAAAAATCCGAAGATTTCCCATTGAAAACCAGCTCCGGCAATAGTGTCCACTGGGCAACACTGCAGCTGGCTGGAGCCGGGTTGTGGCTGCCCCTTTTGGGGACCATGTACTCCCCTGGTTTGCCTTAGCCTCTCCTAGCCTGATTCCTGATTTTTTTGTTTAAAAATTTTTGAATTATTTTATGAGAGAGAGCAAGAGAGTGAGTGAGCAGAGTAGAGGGGCAGAGGGAGAGGGAGGGAGGGAGGGAGGGAGAGAGAGAGAGGGAGGGAGAGAGAGAGAGAGGGGGAGAGAGAGAGAGAGAGAGAGAGAGAGAGAGAGAGAGAGAATCCCAAGCAGTCTGCACACTCAGCATGGAGCCTGAGACAGAACTCAATCCCATGACCCTGGGATCATGACCTGAGCCAAAACCAATAGTTGGATGCTCAACCAACTGAGCCACCCAGGTACCCCCTGATTTTTTTTTAAGTTTATTTATTTATTTTGATTGAGAGAGAGAGGAGCAGAGAGGAGAAAATCCCAAACAGGCTTAGGAGCAGAGAGAAGGAGAGAGAGAGCCCCAAGCAGGTTCCGTGCTGTCAGTGTGGAGCCCAATGTGGGGCTCAATCTCATGAACTAAACCATAAGATCATGACCTGAGCCAAAATCAAGACTTGGACGCTCAGGCTGCTGAGCCACTCAGGTGCCCCTGGATTCCTGTTTATGTCAGCTTGCCCTGTGGAAGTTTGCCATGATGCCCCGGTACTATGTGAGGAAGCTGTGTAAGGGGTAAATGGAAGGTAACCTGAAGCACAAAGGGAGATGTTAGTGCTGGGGCTCCCTAAACTGCAGCCCCTCCAAGGACCCTGGCCTCCTCGCCCAGCACCCTGCAGACTCCTTTTTGGGGCCAGGCCTGCCTGGAAGAGATCAACCAGAACCCCTGTGCCAGAGGATCCGTCTGTGGGGCGTGCAGACATGCCAATGTCAACAGCTTTATATGCTTTTCATTTGCTGTTCGATTCACCTATTTAAAGCACATAATTCAATGGTTTTTAGTATATTCAGAGTTGTGCGACCATCACCCCAAGCCACCTCAGAGCCACAAATCTACTCTCTGTTTCTGTAGATTTGCCTATTCTGGACATTTAGAATAGATGGAATCGTACAGTGTGTGAACTTTGGTGTTAGGCTTCTTTCATTTAGCATCATGTTTTCAAAGTTCATGTGTAGCCTACATTGTATCAGTATCCATTCTTTTTTATTGCCAAAAAAAATATTCTATTCCAGGGATAGACCACATTTTGTTTATCCATCTATCAGTTGATAGAAATTGGGCTTTTTTTTTTTTTTTTACTTTGGGGCTATTAAGAATAATGCTGCTGTAAATAGTATTGTATACCTTTTTTGTGGACGTATGTTTTCATTTTCCTTGGGTGTTTTCCTAGAAGTGGAATTATTGGATCATATGGTATCTTTTTTTAACCTTTTTAAAAAAAATTTTTAATGTTTATTTTTATTTTTCAGAGAGAGAGAGAGATTGACAGAGTGAGAGCAGGGGTGGGGTGGGGGCAGAGAGAGGGGGAGACAGAATCCGAAGCATTCTCCAGGCTCTGAGCTGTCAGCACAGAGCCCAATGTGGGGGTCGAACCCACAAACCATGAGGTCATGACCTGAGCTGAAGTCAGATGCTTAACTGACTGAGCCACCCAGGTGCCCCTCTATTTAACCTTTTGAGAAACTGCCAGGCTGTTTTCCAAAGTGGCTGCACCATTTTACAATCTCAAAAACAGTGTAAGAGGGTCCCATTCTTCCATATCCTTGCCAACACTTGTTTTTGTGTTTTTTTTGACCCAGACAGTTTTTATACAAGTGAACTTCATTTCATCTTGTGCCAGCCCATCTCTTCATACATCTCCTACCACCCTCCACACATGTGCTGAGGGGTTTTTGTTGTTGTTGTTGTTGCTGCTGCTGCTGCTGTTATTCTTTAATAGCAGAAAAGTCAATTCTAGAAAAATTAGATTCTATGTTAAGTGCCTTGGAATGTCTTTGGGTGTGGGCAGATGGAAAAAATAACTAAACGATGTGAATGATCCCAGGCTAAAAACCTACCCATGCACTCAAGCCCTGCTTGACTTGATCAAAGTTTCCCATTTCAAGACTGGTGCAGGGTTGGGGCTGTCTGCTGGGTTTGCCCTCCTGTGTGGGCAGGCAGGGGGCCCGTGGTACCTCTGCTAGTCCCAGGGCAAAGGGAACATGTGGCCTTCGCACACAGCCCCTGAAAGACCACTTCTCATCTCAGGCCATGTTTCCTTGCAGTTTGAGAAGCTAGGGTACAGCCAGCCCTGGATCCGGGTGCCCACTTCCTGGGTTTACCTAACAGGTAAGGAAAGTGGTGTGTGTGTTACAAGCCCTCCATGTACCAGGCACACATGCATCACTTATTTCAAGCCCAGGGTCAGGATTAGGTAGAGGCGAGTGAGGCACTGAGGGCACAAATCTAAGGAGACCGTCACTTTCAGGGGTCAGGTGCTCCAAGTCCCATCTGCACTTGCCTGGCAACCTCCTTGCCATAGCGCTGGCCCTGTGTAAACCCTGTCGTACTTGCTAGGTGGGTGTGATTGGACCCATGTAAAGATGAGGCCCCTGAGGCCCTGAGAGGTTAGGGACCTACTCATGGAGCCACAGTGAGAAAGGCAGAATTCACACCTGGGCTTGGCTGACTCCAAAGCCCACACCCAGCCCTGTGGTTGGTCTTGGAAGGCATCATGCCAGTCAGAAGAAGGAGCCCCGGGGGTGCCTTGTCTCCCAAGGTCCTGCTGAAGTTAAGGTTGCTTTGGGGCATGTGGAGCTTTCTCCTCACCCTGAAGGTCAGCCTCTCCTCTCATCTGCACCCTCCATCATCACCTCTGCTGGCCTTCCAGCCAGAATGCAGATCTGGCCTCAGGCATGGAGTGATCAAGCCTGAAGGGAACAAGTGACCCTCAAGTCACAAACAGCTGCGTTTCTGGAAAACCTTAGCTAGATCTATTGTATTTTATTTTATTTTTTTTTTAATAGTTTATTTATTTTTGAGACAGAGAGAGACAGAGCATGAGCAGGGGGAGGGGCAGAGAGAGAGGGAAACACAGAATTGGAAGCAGGCTCCAGGCTCTGAGCTGTCAGCACAGAGCCCGATGCGGGGCTCGAACCCATGAACCATGAGATCTGACCTGCGCCGAAGTCGGACACTTAACCAACTGAGCCACCCAGGCGCCCCTTTAGCTAGATCTGTTGTATTTTAAATGCATTGGGATGCTTGCCATTTAAAGCAGGGATTTGCAGACTTTTGGCCACCAGGCCACATGCATGGGGTGACTTCTCGCGCACAGTGCTGCCACAATGATTGACACTCTTTGACCCTCAGCTGGGAAGAGATCAGCCACACATTCAGGCAGTTTTATAGGATTGTATGTTGTTCCCAGTGAGCTAACCACAACCCCTTAGTTCTTAATGCTGGCTGCACATTAGAATCACTTGGGAGCGTATAAAATAAAAATGCCTCAGCCTCACCCCAGACCAATTACATTAGGATCGACGAGAGCAAGGGGGCAGGGGAAGCATGAGCAATTTTAAAAGTGGTCCGATGTGCCACCCAGATTGAGAACCACCGCTCCAACTTCTTTCTTTCGACTCAGGAGACCATGTTGGAATAGAAGTGAGGGAGGGAAGGAGACATGATTTGAGATAACTCTGAATCTGCTCTGATTTGTTTTCAAATGTCAGCCTTTAATATTAATAACAATGTACTTGTGCCATATTTCACAGCCAACGAGCCCCCACCTCCACCTTCCCGACGTGCTGACAACTGCTGATTTAAAATTTTTTTAATGTTTTATTTATTTTTGAGAGACAGATAGAGACAGCATGAGCAGAGGAGAGGTCAGAGAGAGAGGGAGACACAGGATCTGAAGCAGGCTCCAGGCTCTGAGCTAGCTGTCAGCACAGAGCCCAACGTGGGCCTCGAACCCATGAACCATGAGATCATGACCTCAGCTGAAGTTGGACGCTTAATCGACTGAGCCACCCAGGTGCCCCTGACACCTGCTGATTTAAAGGAACCCAGGGACAGAAGAATTTTGCGAAATGAAGAGACTCCCCGCTAGCAAAGCAAATAATGCCCCCAACTGATTTGTCCCTGAGGGCCTCCCCAGAACTTGCAGAGTGAGGCACCCTGATCACTGGCCCTTCTCTCCCCCCACAGCTGCGGTGATGGAATATCTGCACCTGGCCTTGAGGCCCATCTGCAGCGTTCCGCCGCTGCTCACCCGAAGCGAGGTAGGTGGGCTGCTGCTGGGAGGGAGGGGTGCCCTGCACCACCCCCAGACCCCCACCACCCCTCACCCCTCTGACACCATAACTGGATGCTTGTCTGAGGTCTCAGAACCTTCCTTGTGGGCACAAATCTAGCGCTAGCTTCTTTATAATCATCCCAACCTCTGGGCTTTTGCTTAGGCTGTGCTCTCTTGGTCTGAAATGTGATTAGCTCCAAGCCTGACCCTCATCCCTGTCATTCATTCATAAGCAGCTTATCTTCGCTGCCAGACTGGAAGCTCCCGAAGGCAGGTTTTGTGACATTCATGTTTTTGAATATGCCAACACTCCCCACCAATGCCACCAACTCTCGAGACACATGCACACAGAACCTGGTGGTTCCGGGCTCACCGTTCATGCTTGCTGAATAATAAATATATAAGTGCCTAGTGGGTACCGAATACTATTCCCAAATGATCATGCAGATTTCTCTTTGCACACACAGTTTAAAAGAGAGGACATTTTAATGCAGGTTGTAAATAGTAGTGTTTGGTGTTAATGCAAAATACTTCCAGGTCACTTTGTATTTGATTCTCTCTGATGTCCTGCTAAGTTAGGAAGGGCAAGAGATTATATGGTGCTTTATGATACAAAACTGAGCACTAGAGAAGTGTAGTGACTTGTCCAAGATCACACGATTCTGGAATTGACTTCATACTCCAAGCTCAGTGCTGTTTAACTCAGAGGATAGGGAATGGGCCACAGCAAAAAGCACTTCCCTGTAGTTTCTCCTTCGAACTATGCAGACTAGCAGAGGAAAGAGAATAATGACAATATCGTCGTCTACTGAGTGGTGACGATATGCCAGGTGTTGTGCTTTATCTCATTTAGTTTTCCCTGCTACTCGAAATTGTAGACTGTTATGTCCATTTACAGAGGAAATGAGACACACAGGGGTGAAATAACCCACCCATAAGCATGCTCTTAAGTAGCAGAGCTGACATTTGAACCCAGACCAGACCTAAATGATTTCAAGCTTCAAGTTAGTCAGGAATCACATTAATGTAAATTAGCTGCCAAGGCCTGCTGAATTGTGGCAGGGAGCTAGCTCCCCTCCTGGTTTCACTTGTAGGTTTCCTTGTTCTCAGGGGCAAAGGATCCCTACTTAGCTAAGGAAGTTTCTGGGCACTGTGGCTCTCACGCCCTCTGCTGGTCAGTCTGTGACATAACCAGCCAGCCCTTTAGTTACAGTCGGATTCACTGAACATTTTTTGAACACCTAGTGTGTGCCAGGAACTGTGCTGAGTAACTAAGGCAAGACACAGCCCTTACCTCAAGGAGCTCACAGCCCAAAGGGGAAGACAGCTCAGCAACCGGGAAACCTAACACACAGTGATAAGGGCTCTACTGGAGGAAATTATGAGGAACTTCAGAGCACACAGAAGGGGCACCTGAGCTAGGTCTGAGGCAGTTAGGGAGACTTCCCAAAGTACGGTACCATCTAAGCCTGAGATCTGAGAGCACTGTGTCCAGGACCTTGCTGATCTAGTTCCCAGGTGTATCTCCCAAAGCCTTGAACTTACTACCTGGGGCAAAAGGGAACAAGACTGGCCTCTCCCCTCCCCCACAAACATCCAAGACCAGCGGCTTGGTGGAGGGGCTGTTTCAGTGTCGCGGGAGAATCAAGTGACTCTCTTGGACCCCCTCCCTGTGTCAGGCTGAGGAACAAGAGGAAGAAATGAGGTGGGAGGGCATCCTCTTTCCAGGCCCAGCGCAGCCGCAGCTGGGAAGTGCAGGGCCTGGAATGTGGCTCCCCTGTGAGTCTGGGCAAGTCATCTAACCCCTCTAATTGTAATTTTTTTTTTTTAATGTTTTATTTATTTCTCAGAGAGAGTGAGACAGCGTGAGCAGGGGACCAGAGACAGAGGGAGATACAGAATCTGAAACAGGCTCCAGGCTCTGAGCTAGCTGTCAGTACAGAGCCCGACATGGGGCTTGAACCCACGAGCCTGAGATCATGACCTGAGCAGAAGTCGGACGCCCAACCGACTGAGCCACCCAGGTGCCCCCTTGTAATTTTCAAATATGTAAAGAGGAGATAGTGTTAGTGCCACCTCAGGGAATTAAATAAGATAAGGCTTCGAAAGGGTTAAACCCAGGCCAGGCACAGTGCTTGTTCAGTTATTCATGGCTGTCAGTACTGCCCTTGAAGCCTATGGGGCCCCAGGCAGCCCAGAAGGTGGAGAGTAATCATTTCTTCATAATTGAATTCCTCTCTTAGGGAAGCCTAACCAGGGAGGGTGAGAAGGCTGCGTCCTGGTGCGGTGGCCAGAGAAGCCTAGAGCGTTTCCAGAGAGCAGCACCCAGGGCCCAGGCAGGGCGGTCAGCTTCTCCTAGAGCATAGCCAACAACCTGCTGAGTCCCGGCCCGTGCTAGGCCGGGAAGGGACGTGTCACTGTTGGGGGACTGAGAAGTTCAGGAGGGTTGGGGAGATGCAGGAAACACCTCCTGGAAGCGTCGCGCTCCAGGAGAATGGGAGACGTAAGGGAGAAAGGAAATCTTCCCTGAGGAAGGCATCGCAGGAGCGAAACGCAGCACATGGGTTCCGCTGTGCAAAGGCAGGAAAACCCCTGCCCTCTCTTCCCTGGGGGTAACACAAGTTGGACTGTGTTTCCCACCCTCATAGGCCCTTCCCTCCGCTGCCAACCCCCTCTCCCCGCAGGTGCGCAGCGTGGCCGTGACGCACACTTTCCAGATCGCCAAGGCCCGCGCCCAGCTTGGCTACACGCCAGACAAGTTCCACTTCGCCGACGTCGTGGAGCAATACGTGAGGTCTACGAGCCGGCGGTCCCGCAGCTCCACCGCGCGGACGCTCCTACGGCTGCTGCTCGGGCTGCTGCTGCTGCTCCTCGGGCTGCTCGCCCTGGCCCTGCACCTCCGAACCCTGCAGCCGTCCAGCGTCTGACCTGCGCCGCTGGTCACTGCCGGCTACTATCCCAGCTTCACCTTCCGGGCTTGGACCCGCCCCCGAGCCCTTGCCTCGCCCACAAGGGTCTCGATTCCGTCTCTGGCCTACCCCCTAGGCTTAGGCACGCCTCTGCTCCGCGTCTTGAGCCATGGCCCCGCCCCGCGCCCCAGCCGTCTGGGTCTTGCCCGGGCTTCTCCCTCTGGCCTGGCGGGGTTACCGAGGAGGTAGGCATACAGCCTCCTCCGCCTTCCAGGCCTTCTCCTCCTGCTCTGCCCAGACCTAACCCGACCCCGGATTCTCCTCTGCTCGCGTTCCGCCCTCTTTCTGGCCCTACCGGTAGGATTGAGCCTTCCCCTCGGTTTCTTCTTCCGGGACTGGCGTTGCTCCTCCTTCTGGATCCGGCCCCGCCCCTCTNTTAGGGGCTGCCTGGAGTCACCTCTGGCAGCCGGCTAAGTGCTGGGGGTGGTGGTTGCAGCTGCTGCCTTTCTAGAGACATTGTACCGTCCTCACTGCCCAAGCTCCTCTCTGTCCTGAGATCATCCTGGTATCTTGGAATAGACCCATTTTAGGAGAATTGCTTTTGATCTGCTGTTACATTGATGTTTTGGTTTCACTCAGTATTGCACATCTCCCTGTGTGATGATAGCCAGGGTTGAAGGGACACCTTGCCGGACCTGACCTTTTTGGGTGTCTGGTTTATGAGTCTGGGGCTGACCTAGCTTAGTAAGCACAGGCTTCTGTATCAGCAAAGATCTAAAACAAAACAAAACTTTTTAAGGTGATCAAAAGATATAAACTTCCAGTTATAAAATAAATAAGTTATGGTGATGTAATGGCTACTATGGTTAATAATACTATATTACGTATGTGAAGGTTGTTAAGAGAGTAGATCTTTTTTTTTTTTAAATATTTTTATTTATTTCTAGGAGAGAGAGAGAGAGAGAGACAGCGTGAGCAGGGGAGAGTCAGAGAGAGAAAGAGTCACAGACTGAAACAGGCTCCAGACTGGCAGTCAGCACAGAGCCCGACGCGGGGCTCGAACCCAAGAGAGTAGATCTTCAAAGTTTTCATCACAAGGGGCACCAAGGTGGCTCAGTTGATTGAGTGTCTGACTCTTGATTTCAGTTCAGGTCACGATTTCACAGTTTGTGAGTTTGAGCACCGTGTTGGGTTCTATGCTAACAACACGGAACCTGATTGGGACTCTCTCTCTCTCTCTCTCTCTCTCTCTCCCTCCCTCCCTCTCCCCCCACCCTGCTCACTTTCTCTCTTTCAAAAAAAAAAAACTTAAAAGTTTTTATCACAAGGAAAAATTGTAAGTATATGTGGTGATGGATGTTAAACTGGATGTTGTGATCAATTCACACTATTTGTATTTGATATATACATATATCAAATCATTATGTTGTACACCTGAAGCTAATATTCTCTGTAAATTATATCCCCAAAAATAAGTTTTTAAAGAATTGGGCCTTTTGAAAAAGTACCAATATAATTGTAATGGGAAGAATTAGAACTTATTTTGGTCATACTTTATAATTTGGTATTTCTTCTATATAGTAATATATATAGATCACTAGAACCTTTAATGTTTAAGCTCACAAAATTTCTTAATCCAGCCTTGCTCTGTGCAGAAACAGGGTCCCCTTCCACATTGTCTTGGTATTGACTGTATCAAGAAATCAGTGTTTAAATATATGCATGTTTATATCATAATGTGTACACGTGAAACTGGCCAATCAAACAATGGATTCTGGCAGAAAAGAAACCATGACAAGCCAAACAAAACTTGTGGAGGGGAATGAATGTGTTAGTTAGAGCAAACATGGCCATACCCAGTGTATCCCTCTCTGCTGAACTGTTAAGAAAGTTTGTGAAGAGGGGCGCCCGGGTGGCTTAGTCGGTTAAGCGTCCGACTTTCGCTCAGGTCATGATCTCGCGGTTCGTGGGTTCGAGCCCCGCGTCGGGCTCTGTGCTGACTGCCAGCTCAGAGCCTGGAGCCTGTTTCAGAGTCTGTGACTCCCTCTCTCTCTGACCCTCCGCTGTTCATGCTGTCTCTCTCTCTCCTAGAAATGAATAAAACATTAAAAAAGAAAAACGTTTAAAAAGAAAGTTTGTGAAGAAGCTAAAAATCATAATTGTATGCTCCCCTTTGATAGGTTGAACTGCTTGTGTGCATGTAATTTTTTAAAGCTCAGTAATAATCCTTTATGTCTGTTTTGATGCTTAACAGTTTGAAAGGCCTTTCATCTGTATGCTCTTATTTCATTCTTAGGGCTCTGCTTACAGTAGGGTTTATCACTCCCATTTTACAGATGAGGAATCTGGGTGTGTGTCTAACTGCAAAGGGTGGGGCTTACTCCTCTGCAGCTGAAGTAATTTGATGGCGCTGTCCAAGGCTCACTGGCCTAAGGCTACACATGGTTATTTCTGCTCTTCTGCATCTCAGCCATGCCAGGACTTAGTTTGAGCTCTGGCATCTACCTCAGGCCATTTGGGGCTGGCAGCCCTTGGGCTCCCTTTCTTCTCAGTAACACATTTGCATCTAAACTCACCTCCTAAAAAAAAAAAAAAACCCAAAAAACTCACCTCCTTCTTCTCTGACTTTCCTCTATCAATCCTGAGAAATCTGTTCTCAGGGCAGGGAAAACAGACTTTCACTGTTCACATAATCTTCTACATCTCTTTTCTACTGCCAAAACTCAGCTTTCAGAAAACAAAAGGAAAATCAATTCCTTTGTTTTCTCCATTTCACTAAGTCATCTCTTTCCTGAGGCTCTGAATATCTACACCCTGGGCCTGGGGGCAGTGTGGGTCACTATGCCAAGAAAGCGTCCCTCCTTTCCTGTGATTTTACCCAAAAGAAAAGGAGGTAGCACCTCCACCTAACTGACAGAGCTCCCAAGAGGATTTCAGAGGCTGCCCAGATAACCAGCCCTCATGCATGAGGTTCTGAGAGAGGTAGGAGGTCCTAGCTTACTTGGAAACACTGAGCAAAAGCAACACGAATGCAGAAAACAGAGCTAGCAATGTGGGCAGCCAATCAGAATGGATCATCAAGGGTATATTCATAATCTTTCCTCTGTCGGTGCTGAAACTATAGCCTGAAGAGGCGCCTGGGTGGCTCAGTCAGTTAAACAGCTGACTCTTGATTTGGGCTCAGGTCATGATCTCATGATTTGTGAGTTCGAGCCCCACATCGGGCTCTGCAAAGAGAGTGCAGAGCCTACTTGGGATTCTCCCTCAATCCTCTCTCTCTACCCCTCCCATGCACTCTCTCTCTCTCTCCCTCAAAATAAATAAACTTTAAAAAAAATCATTGATGAAACTATTCCCTTTTGTAGATGCAAGGCCAGTTGTCTAAAATATCCCCCAGTCTCAGGGTGCCTGGCTGACTCAGTGGAAAGAGCATGTGACTCTTGATCTCAGGGACATGGGTTCAAGCCCCATGTTGGCTGTAGAGTTTACTAAAAAACAAATTAAAAAATATCCTCCAGTCTCTGTCATCTTAAAAATATCTTCCCTTAACTCCCCATTTCCTCTCTCACTAGTGCTCCTGTGGCTTTCCTCCTCAAAATCAGATTTTGTTTTGAGGTGTCCAGATATATGTTTCTGTTTCTTCTCTTCATTCAAAATGGCTTTAGTCAAGGCCATCAATGACCTTGTCCATAAGTCATAAGTCCAATGGATAGTTTTCAGGTTTTATCTTGCCAAGCCTCTTAGCAGTGTTCAACATAGTTGGCTACTCCCTTTTTGTAATACTCTTCTTGGCTTATATGACACCACACATGTTTTCCACCAATGTCGCTCACCAGTCCTTCTCTGCCTCCTCTCTCCTACTGCCTTCCATTAAAAAAATTTTTTTTTATTATTTATTTTTGAAAGAGAGAGAGAGAGAGAGACAGAGTATGATAGGGAGAGGGGCAGAGAGAGAGAGGGAGACACAGAATCCGAAGCAGGCTCTGGGCTCTGAGCTGTCAGCACAGAGCGTGACACGGGGCTCAAACCCACAGACTCACGGATCATGACCTGAGCCAAACTCAGTGCTTAACCAGCTGAACCACCCAGCCTCCCCTTCTACTGCCCTCTATTTAAGATAATGTTCCTCAGGACTCTGTCTTGGCCCCTCTACTGCCCCGTGCACTCTTCCTGAGCAAGTACGTCCACTCCACTGCCTCCCTAGTCTGTATCATTTGTTTAGAGTGTTCTCTTGACCTTGGACTTCCATGTCCAACCTCCTACTCAAGCCCACATCTCACACTCATTGTGAATCAAGCTGAAATCATCTTTTCCACAAATTCCTCTTCATCCTATATCCCCTCCTAGGGAAAGTAGAGGCACCACCAGTGCCACCATCCAGTGGCCCAAGTCCAAAACCTGGTCATGACTTTGACATGTCCTTCTTCTTCTTACCCTCTTCAGTGAGTTTTGTCAGGTTCACTTCCAAAACGTCGGGCTGACCCACCCCTCCTGTCCTACACACTGTCGCAACCATGGTACAAGCCACTCTTCTTTCTCCTAGACAAGTGAAGTTGGCTTTGAATGGAACCGCCTGTTCCTGCTGCTAGAAGGAACTTTCTAAACCCAAAATTGGAACATGCCACCCTCCAGCTTAAAACCTTTTGATGGTTTCCCATTGCCCTCAGGATCAAGTTCAAAGCCTTACCTTAGCATTCATGGTCCTCCTTGCCTAACACTCAGCCTCATCTCTTGCCATTAGTCCATGCTGCTCTCTACTCAACTGCCCTGAATTGCCTTCAAAACATCTCAAACTCACCACAGGCTCTCATTTGCCACTAGGATTTTCCACATGCTGTTTCCTCTTCCTGAAACAGCCCTCTCCCACCTTCACATACCTAATCTCTCAATTTCAAGTCCCAGTTAAATGTCACCTCCTCGTTGACCCTGGGCCAGGTGAGCATGTTGCACTGCAGGACACTCCTCACAGGTGTAATTAATGAAATTACCGCAGCTGTAAAACTGATGAGAAGGCTTGTCTTCCTGTGTGCTCTGTAGTCTCAAGGCGAGGTTGGTTTCTTGCACATAGTAGGCCCTTCATAATTATTGAATAAATAAAAGAGAGGCTCCTGAACCAAGCCTGAAGGCCAAATAGGGGGTGGATCATTGAAGCTGGAACTTCAAGGTTGATAGCCCCACGTTGGGCAGGCCCCGGGATATCCCAGCCTTTCCACAGGGTCACCTGACACCTTTTCTACCGACAGAGGTTTGTGGAGTCCGCTGGAGCTTTCCACAGAGCCCACGGGAAAGGAACTCTCCCTAACTCAGGTCATAATTAAAATCACCCCCACCTAACCTTTGTCCTTAAGGGGTAAGGTAGCGCCCCCCCTCTGGCCGCCAGCCTTGAAGCATTAGAGATAAAACAGTCTGTTGGGAACTATTAAAGTTATCTCAGATGCTTTCCCTTTGGAAATAAGGAGACGCTTCTGGTTTTGTTTTTAAGATAGCGGGAATGGTGGATTTGTGTACTGGGATACGGAGTGACAGGGCCTGGGCTGCAGTTTCATGCTTTTCCCGTTTGCTCTACATTCCATTTTTAAAATACAGAGTCATAAAGGAGAAAAGGAGTAGGGTGAATGGGAGATGATAAACAAATTGGAGCGTCCAGGAAAAGGGAGACCAGGAGGGTGTGGCAGCGGTGGGATTCGAACCCACGCCATCGAAATGACTGGAGCCTAAATCCAGCGCCTTAGACCACTCGGCCACGCTACCGCCCGTCGCATGCTCTTTCGCTGAGACTATATTAGTCTAATGACGTAGCGTTTCACGCTTCGTAGCCCCACCCTCTTGGATTTACGCATGCCCAATAGCAACCTAGCGTCTCCTGCGCCTGTTAAGGCATCTTGGTCTGTGGTTCTTTCTGGGCCTCGGAATCACAGTATCTATATGATCGACAGCAGTAACTACGGTCGGAATGAATGCAGCATTAAAAGGGAAAGAAGAGTTCCTGAATGTTAAAAGTGAATCCCCACGTGTGTGCAGTCGCTTTGCTGTGTGCGTCGTGTACTGTCTATGACCACCAGGGGGCGGTGTCGCGCTGCCGCTGCCTCCATTGCCGGGCTAGGGGGTCCCGCGCGGAACCCTGCTCAGCACAGAACCCTGTAGGGTCCCCATCCTGCGGACTTCCCAGCCTTATTCCACGTCATCTCTGCAAGCCCTGGGTGGCCCCATGGTCTGGTCCCTGCCACCGCGAGGTAAGGATCACGGGTCCAGGTGAATGTCGTTATAATGTTAATGGATGTTGTTACAGATTATTTGTACGTTGGTCTCCCGATTATCACTCTAATCCACATCTTAGAGAGACGAAGTAACTTGTCTCTGGTGCCCCAAGCAGAGCCAGTATTCTCCAGCCTCCTAAGACCCCAGTGTTCTTCTATGAAGGCTATTTCGGTGGGTTTTTTTTTTTTAAATGCAATACGTACAGATCAAATACATAAGTACATAACAAACTTCTATTTCCTGTCATCCATAATTAGTGTTAACGTCTTGTATGTTTGTTTGTTTCAAATATTCTTTAATAAAAAATCAACTAAGCTGTAGGTAAGATTCAAGTCTCCTTTGATATCTGTAAGTTCGGTCCTCCTTTCTCCTTGGTCAGGAGTCTCAGATGCTTTTAGTCCACTTTTTCGAATTTTACCTACACATAGGCTTATCCATTTCCTTGCATATTTAAGGAAAACAACAAAAATACAGTAAAGATAAGCAGGTGGGTGTAGTAAGCTGAATAACGCCTCCACCCACCAAACATATCCACATCCAAATCCCCAGAACCTGTGAGTATGTTACTTTATGGGACAAAAGGGACTTGGTTGGTGTGATTAAATTCAATATCTTCAGATAGGGAGACTATTCTGGATTGTCCACGTGGGCCCAAGGTAATCACAAGGTCCTTAGAAGAGAGATGCAGGAATTAGATCAGGAAACATGAAGACAGAAACAGAGGCCCCAGTGATACAGCCACAAGCCAAGGAATGCACTAGATGCTGTAAAAAGTAAGGACACAGACTCTCTCCTACAGCTTATGAAAAGGAACAAGTGCCTGACATCTTGATGTTCAGAGTTCTGAATTCTGGAACCCTACAGCCGTTGTGTTCTTTCAATCCACTAAATTTGTGGTAATTTGGTACAGCAGTAATAGGAAGCCAAAAACAGTGGGTAAACTGGCACGTGGGCTTGGGAACACAGCCTGAGCCTTGACCTTAGGAAAACTGCTTCTCTCTGGACCTCAGTTATTCATCTGTAATGATAATGGGGTGATAATAATACCCAGCTCACAGGATTGCTATGAGAATCAAATTCATTCATTCTGCAGATATTCCTTGAGCTCCTTCGACATGTCAGGCACTGTTCCGTGTACTTGGCTACACCGGAGTGAAGCAGAGGAAGATTAAATGTGTGTCATGCACTCAAACATGCCTGGAGCATAGTGTGGGTGTGGTGGTGGTGACTCCAGGGACCTGAGCTCTGCACCCCTTCCCGGTACCTCAGTGTGCTCACCACCAGAGTCCTTAGGTGGGCGCTGACCCCTTGGAGGTATTATTCCATGTACATCCCCCCCCCCGCCTCAAGCAGGTATTTGACTTTCTCCGAGGACTATAATGAGCCTGGCTAGAGTGTCGACTCCGGGAGAGCAGGTAGTCATGTCTTGTTCACCCAAAGCTATGTCCCCAGGACGTAGAACAGTATTGGCAGCAAGATCATTCCTTATACTAGTGGTTTTGCATCTTTGGTTAAGGCCACTCCATCTTACCATGTGGGCTTAGACAACGTCAGAGGCAAATGCTTCTAGGCTAGAACTGCCCAGCTTGAGAGCTCATAGATCTTTTGTCTGGATATAGTGGTCTGTTCTTCTGGAAGAACACCTGTGTCCACAAGTAGGAAACAGAGACTTCTTTAGGTAATCCACCACCCCCACCCTCCTGCCCCAAAACACACACCCATTTGCTGGGAGCAGCCTTCTTCCACCCCTGCTCTTTCTCTGATACTTTAACTTAAGTGAATATTAATCTTGCACCTATTAGGCCTGACCAGGCAAAGAGCAGGTCTTCTGGGTGAAGGAGAGCTTCCAGATACCCCTGGCCAGAGGTGCTTTTTCAAAAGCACAAAAGTCCAGGGGAAGCAAGGCCATGAGCAAATCTGAGCATTTCCACCCGTTCCCCCCCCCCGTATGGCCTCCCACAGACTTGCTGACCTGGCTTCTCTGGTGATTTATGTCTTCAAGGGTGCCGCCTGAGAGAGGGCAAAGCCAGCCCCCCCTCCCCCGCACAGTGATGGGGAGGGGCAGGCCACAGAAACCAAAGCAGCTAGACTGCTTCATTTTGAGGTTTTGTTTCATTTTGGTTTTTGTTTTGGTCTGGAAGTGACACTTCAAAATAACTTTTGTAAAAGTAGTATGTTTCCTTGTTGAGACTCAAAGAAAGATAATCATAAATAAGAAAATAAAATCACCTTGAATTTGTCCACCCAGTTAAACTCTGTCATGGTTCAGTAAAGGAAGGTATGGAGTCTTGATCTCAGGATTGTGAGTTTGAGCCCCAGCCCCACCTAGGGTATAGAGATTATTTTAAAAGTCTTGAAAAAAAAAATAGGGGGTATCTGGGTGGCTCAGTCAGTTAAGCGTCCAACTTTGGCTCAGGTCATGATCTCATATCTCCTTGGTTTGAGCCCCACATCCGGCTCTGTGCTGACAGCTCAGAGCCTGGAGCCTGCTTCAGATTTTGTCTCCCTCTCTCTCTGCCCCTTCCCCACTTGCACTCTGTCTCTCCCTCTCTCAGAAATAAACATTAAAAAATTTTTAATAAAAATCTTTAAAGATTTTTGTAATGTAATGCATGCTTGTTGTAAGGTTTTTCCCAAATGTTTTATCATTTGTATAAAGTTGGAGGGAAGTTCTCTTCCTCATCACCAGTGTCCTTTGCAACTGAATCCCACAGCTTAGGAACTCTTTACCCTGTGAAGAGTAACCTTCCAGATCTTTTCCTATGCAGATGTGTGTAAATGCCCCACTCTGTTCCTGGGGTTTGCTTTGCACAAGGCAAAGGGAGAAATGTACCACCCCAAAGACCCAAGTGTGGTCATTTCTTGTGACTCTTTCTAGAGCTACACGTGGGCCATGGGATGGTTCTGTGATGCGCTTCATTTTTTATGCTCAGGGGGGCCGGGGACCGTCTGAGCCATGGAAGTAAGCTAAGGAGGACTTTCAAGCTACTGCTTTAAAGCATCTCACTGTGGTTCCCAAGAGTTGGGAGACAGGATTTTTAGGCAGAGAAACTACTGTATATGATACTACAGTGGTGGCTACATGGCGTTATACATTTGTCCAGACTCATGGAATGTACAACACCCAGAGTGAACCCTAGTGTTGACAATGGACTTGGGTCATAATGATGTGTCAGTGTAGGTTCACCACGTAACAAATGTACCACTCTGGTGAGGGACAGTGATGATGGCGAGGCTGTGCCTGTGTGGGGACAAGAGAGATATGGGAAATCTCAGTACCTTCTGCTCAGTTCTGCTGTGAACCTAAAATTGCTCTGTAACCCTTGTGGACACAGGCTTCTATGGACAGTGGATCTGAGCCATTAGCACTTGGGAACCATTTCCCTTCTGTGGCAGATGGGGCTAGTATGGGTCTCCATCCCTCTCTGAGCCTATGGGAGGATTATACCCATGTCCTGGAAGGTGAGAATAGCCACGTATCTGTGACAGCCCTAGAGCATGTAAGAGCTGGACTTGCTGCTCCTGCTGACCTTTCTTCTGCTGCNAGCTGCCCGCACAGAACCCGATGTGGGGCTCGAACCCGTGAACTGTGAGATCATGACCTGAGCCAAAGTCAGACGCTCAACCGACTGAGCCACCCAGGTGCCCTTATACCCATTTATTTTTTATTTTTATTTTTTTTAAAGAGAGAGAGAAAACAGCTGAGTCGAGGGAGGGAGGGAGGAACAGGGGCGGGGGGGGGAGAGAGAGAGAGAGAGAGAGAGAGAGAGAATCTTAAGCAGGCTCCATGCTCAGTGCAGAGCCCAATGCGAGGCTTGATTCCACGACCCTGGGATCATGACCTGAGCTGAAATCAGGAGTCAGATGTTCAACCCGGTGAGCCACCCGGACACCTCTATACCCATTTAAAGTATATAATTCAGGTTTTGTTTTTGTTTTTTATATTCAAAGTCTGCAACCATCACCATGATTAATTTTAGAATATTTTCATTGCCCCAAAAAAGAAACCCCTCACCTTTCTCTGCATTCTCCGCAAACTCCCTTCCCAGCCCCAGGCAACCACTAATCCACCTGTGTCGCTATGAATTTCCCCAATCTGGACATTTTATATCAATGAATTTATATAATAAGTTGCCTTTTGTGACTAGTTCCTTTCACTTAGCATAATTTTTTTTTCTTAAAGATTTTATTTTTTTTTAAGTAATCTCTACACCTGATGTCGGGCTCTAACCCAGAATCCTAAGAAGAAGGGTCATGTGCTCCACCAAGTGAGCCAGCTAGGCACCCCTTAGCACAATATTTTTAAGGTTCATCCATGTTGTAGCATGTATCGGTGCTTCGTATTTTTTTTGCCAAATAACATTCCATTGTATGGATAGACCACATTTTAGTTACCTGTTCCTCAGCTGATGGACGGATGGGTTTTTACCTTTTGGCTCTTATGACTAATACTGCTCTGAACATTCCTGTATGAGTTTTTGTGTAGGCATATGTTTTTATTTCTCTTGGGAATGGAATTGCTGGGTTGTATGATAACCCAATGTTTAATTTTTTGAAGAGAATGTTTTCCATTTTCTATCCCTGCAGCTACCTGGGTTTGAGGATTCTGATTTCTCCACATCCTTGCCAACACTTGTTATCTGACTTTGTTATTATAGCCATCCTAGTAGATGTGGTTTTGATTTGCATTCTTCTAATGGCTAATGATGTTAAGTATTTTTTAAAATATTTTATTTTACTTTTTTAAAAAATTTTTTAAATGTTTTATTTNAGAGAGAGAGAGAGAGAGAATCTTAAGCAGGCTCCATGCTCAGTGCAGAGCCCAATGCGAGGCTTGATTCCACGACCCTGGGATCATGACCTGAGCTGAAATCAGGAGTCAGATGTTCAACCCGGTGAGCCACCCGGACACCTCTATACCCATTTAAAGTATATAATTCAGGTTTTGTTTTTGTTTTTTATATTCAAAGTCTGCAACCATCACCATGATTAATTTTAGAATATTTTCATTGCCCCAAAAAAGAAACCCCTCACCTTTCTCTGCATTCTCCGCAAACTCCCTTCCCAGCCCCAGGCAACCACTAATCCACCTGTGTCGCTATGAATTTCCCCAATCTGGACATTTTATATCAATGAATTTATATAATAAGTTGCCTTTTGTGACTAGTTCCTTTCACTTAGCATAATTTTTTTTTCTTAAAGATTTTATTTTTTTTTAAGTAATCTCTACACCTGATGTCGGGCTCTAACCCAGAATCCTAAGAAGAAGGGTCATGTGCTCCACCAAGTGAGCCAGCTAGGCACCCCTTAGCACAATATTTTTAAGGTTCATCCATGTTGTAGCATGTATCGGTGCTTCGTATTTTTTTTGCCAAATAACATTCCATTGTATGGATAGACCACATTTTAGTTACCTGTTCCTCAGCTGATGGACGGATGGGTTTTTACCTTTTGGCTCTTATGACTAATACTGCTCTGAACATTCCTGTATGAGTTTTTGTGTAGGCATATGTTTTTATTTCTCTTGGGAATGGAATTGCTGGGTTGTATGATAACCCAATGTTTAATTTTTTGAAGAGAATGTTTTCCATTTTCTATCCCTGCAGCTACCTGGGTTTGAGGATTCTGATTTCTCCACATCCTTGCCAACACTTGTTATCTGACTTTGTTATTATAGCCATCCTAGTAGATGTGGTTTTGATTTGCATTCTTCTAATGGCTAATGATGTTAAGTATTTTTTAAAATATTTTATTTTACTTTTTTAAAAAATTTTTTAAATGTTTTATTTATTTCTGAGAGAGAGAGAGAAACAGCGTGAACAGGGGAGGGTCAGAGAGAGAGGGAGACACAGAATCTGAAACAAGCTCCAGGCTACGAGCTGGCTGTCAGCACAGAGCCCGACGTGGGGCTCGAACCCACGAACCGTGAGATCATGACCTGAGCCGAAGTCAGACGCTTAACCGACTGAACCACCCAGGTGCCCCTAAAATATTTTATTTTTAAGTAATCTCTACACCCAAGGTGGGGCTCAAACTCACAACCCCAGATCAAGAGTCACATATTCCACTAACTGAGCCGGCTAGGTGCCCCTGATTTTGGCTATCTTTCCGTGTGTTTATGGGTCAGTGATACTTCTCTTTTGGAGAACTGTCTGTTTAAATCTTTTGCCCATTTTTGTATCTGGGTGACGCAGTCAGTTAAGTGTCTGACTCTTGGTTTCGGCTCAGGTCATGATCTCATGGCTTCGTGGGTTCAAGCCCTGCTGGCAGTGCAGAGCCTGCTTGGAATTCTCTCTCTCTCCTGTCTCTCTCTCTCCCCCTCCCCCACTCACACTGTCTTACTCTCTCTCAAAATAAACAGTCTTTTGCCTATTCTTAAAATGGGTTATCTTTTTATGATTGAGTGGTAAGAGCTCTCTATATATTCTAGCTACAAATCCCTTGGATTTGTCAGTATTGTCAGGACTTGTCAGTATTTTCTCCCACTCTCTAAAATGTCTTTTCACTGTCTTTTTTTTTTTTTTTAGTATACTTGACTCACAATCACACAGTATTACATTAGTTCCAAGTGTGTCTTTACTTTCTTGATGATATTTTTTTGCATCTTGTGGGTTATTGAGTCCTTTATTCTGGGCTACTCTGGTGGGAAAGCGGGGGAAACCCAACTCCCTGTCGGTGAGAAGAGGGATTTTTCTAATAGAGGCGGGGATTTTGTCCCTCAGAGCTTGAAGAAGAGATGGTTGTCCATGTGACAGAAGGAGGGACAGGCTTTAGGACAGGGGAGCAAGGCTTGGAACTGGAGTGTGCCAACGAAGGGCACCCTGGGAAGGGCATATTTTCCTCTTGGATTGCTAGTGTGGTTTAATGTTTTCCCTCCTATATGTAATTCTTGTTACCTCAAACTTTTCAGTAAAGTCTGAACAACTTTGTGTCATGGTTATAGGAGGTGATCAAAGACCAAGCAAAAACCAAGAATGGTTCTGATCCACATCTCCTTGCTGAGGAGGGCACCTGTCTTCCTAAAGCTACTGGAAGTGATGCCTACTTTTCCTTCGGAGCCACGCTCAAACGTCATTTCTTCAAAGAAGCTTTTTTGAGCAGGTTTCCTTATAATCTCTCATTGTTGCTTATACGTCTCACTCCTGGCACACCTGGCAGTTGATAATGGTATGGACTAGGATTAATGACTACATGAAAAATTTCTGTTCTCCCATCTCTTACCCCATTAACTCTCTGAAGGCAGGCCTTTCCCCCAACTCCTAGCACAATACTTAGCACATAATAGGAGCTTAATAAATATTTGCCATGAGAACGAATGTCCAGAAACCCGAGGCTTAAATCTTATCAGCTTAGCAACTCTCTGGAAAGAGAGATTCTCGTTTTCATGCTTGCTAGAAAAGATGCAGGTAAGTATTTCATTGGCTTGGCTTGGGTCACATGCTCATCCCAGAACCAATCAGTGTGGCTAAAGGGATGGAATGTGCTGATTGGCCAGGTCTTGTCATGTGTCCAGCTTACCTCCAGGTCAGTGGGAAGGGCCATTCTCAAAAACTGAGAATAGGGTGGGCTGGTTTCCTGAAGGCAAATCAAGATCCTCCTGCAAAGAAGGGGGACTTGTGCTGGGCAGATGAAACTTACAGAGGCTCAGAGGAGGTAAAAAACTTGCCCAAGGCCACTCAGAGCTATAAGTAGTTAAGTAATACAGTTTTGTTTTGTTTTTGTTTTCTGTCTGTTTTTTTTTTGGGGGGGGGTGGGGGAGGGCGTTGGTCTGGCTTTGGATTTGGACAGAGTAGCTCAGACTCTGTTCCTGGCCAGCTTTCCCACAGTCACAATTTCAGGTGCAATTTTGTGTTGCCAGAAGCCAGAGTTTTCCCAAAACTTCAAACCAAAATATCTACTGGCTCATGTATTTTCCAAAACTTGTAGCACAGAGGCCAAAGGCTACAATACTCAGTGATAGGTTTCAAGACCATTGCATTTTATTCATTTCCCTCCACTACCTTATGAGATGCTGTCTGTACACCATCCCCTTTCCTCAAGCCACATAAACTTGAACCTGCTCCCTACAGAGGCCATAGCACCTAGTAAACAGAAGGCCTTTGATCTCCCAGGGAAATGTGAATTTTCAGGGACCTCATAAACTGAAGAATCAAGGCTTAGGGACAGGACATTTGAGGGGCCAGTATATACTCAGGCCTGGGTCAAATCCTGGGTCTGCCATTGACTGTGTAACCTTGGAAAGTTCTTTAGCCTGTCTCAGTCTCTCTGTGTATGATGTGGGGACAATAAGAGCATTCGGGGTGGTAATCAAAAGAGCTAATCCTGTAAAGCAGTTACCACAGTCCCTTGCACAAAGTGAGTGTCCTGTAAAAATCAGCGCCTATTGCATCCCCTCATGTATCAAAGCAAGCATTACAGATGACAGGTGGCTCTTGACCACAGAAATATGTTCACAAGCTAGTGCCACCCATGGAAAGGAGCAAGAGATAGGAATCCACTCTTTCTTAGAAAAATGTAAAATATACCTACAAGCATACCCAGATATCATTGTCTGTCGCTGGTCTGCCTGCACCTGTGGTCTCTGTGTTTGCTGGACCTCACCTGACAAAGACTGAGCATGCCCTCCAGCTCCTGAAATATAGCTGCCCTTTGCTAAGAGAAGCCACCTTAGAAATCTCTTGGGTAGGGGTGCCTGGTTGGCTCAGCTGGAGGAGTATGCAACTCTTGACCTTGGGGTGGTGAGTTTGAGCCCCCTGTTGGGTGTTAGAGATTACTTAAATAAATAAAACAAACAAAAAAAAAGGAAACCTTTTGGGCAAATCTATCTCTATAAGCCTCAGTTTTATGACCTGTGAAATAGAGCTAATGCATCCTACCTCACAGGGTTGGTGTGAAACTAAAATGAGATAAATCACTCAATAAATATCACTTATTTTTATATCTGAAATAAGAGCTGTGAAATTTCTAAAAGTTTATTAGAAAAGTATCTGGAAGGATATAATATGAACATGTTCACAGGAGTTATCACCAGTTTTATATCCTTTTTTCTTTATACTTTTCCATATTTATCCATTCATTCCACAGGTGTGTCTTAAGCATTTACTATCTGCCAAGCCCTAAGAGTTAAGAATATGGCAATTTACTAGAATGGTAAGGAACATCTACAGAGGATACTAATCGAATAATCACGCAAATGGTTGCAACTGTCATAATTACCTACGTTTTAATAAAAAGAAATCGGGGAAAAAAGCAATTTCAGATAAAAATACTTCAAAGTTGCCCATGGAGACTTAACGAGATGGATTTCTAGTGATTTTGGAAAGGACTTCTCGAATTACCCACCGGGAGGGCGCCCCTTTCGCGGGTGGGTGCTATGTCCTCCCCCCACGTTAGGTCCGGACGCCGTGTAGTCAGCAGGCGGGGAGGCTGGGATTCAGAGTGGGTTGTGCTCTGGAGCCTGGAGACCTGCGTGGCGGCTGCAGGAGCAGTGACGGCCACCGGGGGGCGGCCACGTGAGTGCTGCGCCGTGCGCCCTCCGGGCCAGAGCCCCGCCCCTGCGCGCCCGCTGGTGCCCCAGCCCCGCTCCTGCCTGGATCCGAGGTCCGATCCCCTGCGCTGCAGCTGCCTCAGCTCCGCTGACTGTGTCCTGCGCTCCCGCCCCTGGCACGCGTCCTCAGCGCCCCGGGATCCTTCCAGCGGCCCATCGTGCCGGCGGCCCCCGCGCCCGGAGATCGCTCCAACCGCCCTGCGCCGTCCTCGCTGCCTCCCCGGAGCGCCGGCCGGTGCGCCCCGCTCGCCGCTCCCCGGCACTTTCGGGGGGCCCGCCCGCCCTGCACCCTGGAGCACCGGGCCGCGAGCCTCTGCCAGCTCCTCTGGATCTTCGCGGCCGTGGGCAGCGGCTGCGGTGCCTGTCCGCCCGAAGGAGGTAAGTGCGGGCCGCGTGTAGCCAGGCGGGTGGGGGCCGGGATCCGGCGCTGCAGGCCTTGGGCTACCCGGTGCACCGGCTTCCGCAGCGCTCTGGGTCCGAGCCTGCAAGTGGGGGCGGAGGCGGCGCAGAAAGTGTGTGGAGCGCTTCTGTGATTTCAACTCTCCGGGGCTCGGTGTTTGCTTCTGTAAAAGCGGGGAGTCACGCAGATTAACGGCAGTGTCTGTTGGGAAAACACTTGGCACGCCGTCGGCTGGGAGAGGCAGTTTGGGGGCCTCCGCCCCGGGCTCCTCAGAGCCCGCAGAGGGTGGGGACAGTGCTGCCTTCCTGTCTCCTGCGGGGGCCCAGAGCCGCAAGCCCTACCCTGGCCCCTGAACAAGAGGCTTGAATTCCTGGAACCCCCAGGACAGCGTAGACGCGCCCTTGCTGTATTGTTGACTGAGGGAGGGAGTTTGGGTGTTGGTTGGCAGGCTCCACCGACATGTGCGCCAAGGGCCGGGCATTGATAGGCGAGTGGCGGCGCGGGGGTGGAGGCCTCCTGGGTAAGTCTTGGCCTAGATCTGCTCGCACCCGGACGGAGGATTGCGGGGCGCCAGCCCAGCTGCGCCTCTAGTGTGACAGATGGGCCGCATGGGAGGGGACCGCAACATCTGTGGGGACACTCTGGGAGCCTGACTTCTGGGTCCTTAACCCGGGACGCTGTCTGCCTGGGGCCACAGTTTCAGCCAGGAAGTGGAGTGACATAGCCCAGCCCTATGATTTTATAGAGGAGGAAACCGAGGCTCGGGCTTGTCTAACAGCCAACTAATACGCAGAAGGGACTAAGGGCGGACCCTTAGAGCAAGTAGGTGGGAGCCAGTTATGCCCGCTGTGTGAAGGTGGAGGGGGAGGTTACTGGGGAGGCTTCCTGGAGGAGGTGATGTTTGTGCTGATCTGGAAAGGATGCCAATGGAAGGAGGTAGGGTTTAGAGATAGCGTATGCACACATTCATTCCTTTGTTCATGTATTAACTCAACAAATACAATCAAGCTAGATGATGTGAATTCAGGTGTAACATATTTGGGATGGCCAACCCCCCTCCTTTGAGTTCCCTTCTCTAAGAGGGGTTTGCAGAGGTCAGGGGAGGCAGAAAGTCAGGGCCTGATGATCCCTTAAAATGGTCTCAGATTACATAGGATTAGTTGTGTACGTTCTGTGATTTACAGTTTCTTTTGTGCTTTTGGTTACAGAGCATTGTGTTTTGGCTGATTGAGGATATAGCCGTGATTTTATTTTAAACCGTTTTTAATGTATTCTATGGCAGAGATGGAGATTAGTCAACTCTTCCTGGGGTATCACCTGGCTGAACTTCCCAGGCTCCCTTAGAGTTTGGTGGGCTGCGTGACTGCATTTTGGCTGATGGAATGAAAGCAGAAGTAGCGAGCACCCCTCTCAAGCTTGAACCCTAAAAACCTCCCTCCTCCTCTTTCCGCATTTACCAGTGGAGTTGGAGGGCTCTGAGGGCCTAGAAGAGGGCCGAGCTACCAGACCGAAGGAGTCTGGGCACCTGAGTGACTGTGGAGCAGAGCCCCCCCCCCCACCTTTCTGCCTCCCCTGGGGTCCATGTCTGCTGAAGGGAATGGGGCTCCAGTAAGCTCTTCGGAAGGTCTGGGGCTGTGCGTGAGGCTAGTTGGCGGTGGCCTTTGCATCAGGGCAATCTGTCTGGACTGTTCCCTGGAGAAGGGTGTCTTTAAGGCCTTTTTTCTCACACTGGTCAGATTCCCCCAAAGAAGTCTTGTCCAGTCTTTGGCAGGATTGGCAGCCAGTTGCTGGGAGACAGAGAACAGTGTGGGAGAAAGCGGAAGGTCAACAGCAGAAACTTGGAATTGTTCAAGCTCTTTCTCTAGAAATCACTCTTTCTGACCCAGTTCTTAAAGCTGAAGCAGAAAAAACATTGATGGTTGGAACTATATCCAAAGTAATGGTGGCTGGCTGGAGTAATAAAAAATAAAAGTTTTTGTGTTGGAGAGATCAGTTTTGCTGACCAAGAAGCTGCAGACTGTTGCCTTAGTAAACTGAGAATATTCTAGAAGAAGGTGATTGTGGTGACCACTATGGAATGAAAGCGTTTTGTTTTTGTTTTGTTTTTGAGAGAGAGACTGTTAGT
>NW_027529443.1:6477654-6507320 GCF_008692635.1 Crocuta crocuta | reverse complement strand
GTGGGGGGAAGGGGAAGGAGAGGCGGGGGCGGGGGAACAGAGAGAAAGAGAGAGAGGGAATCTTAAGCAGGTTCCACACTCAGCATGGAGTCCGAAGTGGGCTGGGATCATGACCTGAGCCAGAATCAAGAGTTGGAAACTCAACCGACTGAGCCACCCGGGTGGATTAAACCCTTGTAGACAAGACTGATGGGCACAAGCAGAAGGCTCTGAACAGAGGAAGCAGCGAGTCACTAACATGCTGATAATAAAGTAGGAGATGACGGTCTCTGGGTCCCCAAAACCCCAGGGCTGGGAAAACCCAGAGAATCATTTCAAGTGACTAGAAAGTCAGAGGGTGGATAGTATTCAGTTTTTCAGCCGTGATGCTTTCTTGACCTAGCAAGGACGCCACAGGTGGAGTCAGCTGCAGAGAATTTTTCCAGGCCATTGGTTCTCGAACCAACTGCACATTATCAGAACCAACTCAACTGGTGAGCTTGTTTAAACACAGATTGCTGGGCCCACCTCCAGAGTTTACTTCAGTGGGACCAGAGTGAGGCCTGAGAATTTGAACATCTACCACGTTCCCAGGAGAGGCTGCTGCTGCTTAGTGGTCCCATGAGCCCACATTTAGAAGTAGCAAGTGATGGCAAGAGAAAGGCCTGGATTCAGCCTACACTGTCTTTACACCCAACTCCCCCACTTTCTAGCCATGTGATTTTGGGAAGTTACTTAACCTCTCTGTTCTTTAGTTTCCTTGTCTGTAGGATGAAGCTAATAGTGCCTACCTCCTGGGCTTCAGGAGAGGCTTCCTGGAGGAAGTGGCATCTAAACTATGACCTGAAGGACGAGCAGAAGAGTTGGCCAGGGGATGGGTAGGGAGGGCAGGCCTGGGTGTGTGCCAGGCAGAGGGCAGAGCAAGTGCAAAGTCCAGGGAATGGGGAACCTGTGTCCTCCAGGGAGCTGAGACGAGCTATGGCACAAGTGCTTTGTAAGTGGTACTGAGATGCTGCAAATCTATTCTGTGGTATGTGTCTCAGGGCAGGACTGCAGTTGAGGAAGAGTTGACCAGGCTGTGGAAAATGGGCTGCCTGGAAGCAGCACCAGTTACTCCTGCTCACACTCCATTGGCCTGAATGCAGTCACGTGGCCTCACCTAGATGCACAGGATGCTGGGAAATGTAGTCCGTGGTAGGGCAGGGGGAGTACAAATCTGTGGTGGAGAGCTAGCTGTCTATGCCACATTAGCTTTTTAGGGCCCTTGGCCACCTCTCTTACCTCTTCTCTGCTCACTCTGCTCCGCTTTGTTGGATGAGTGAATTTTACAGATGAGGAAGCTGAGGTTCAGAGAGGTTAAGTAATTTGCCTAATGTCACTCAGCTAGTAGTGGTAGAGACAGGACTTGAACCCAGATCTAGCCTCTTGGGCCAGATCATAGTTGTGGGTGCTTCTTAAGGGCTTCCCTATGATCCAGATTTTCCTAATCAGGATCTCTGCCATGTCTCAGGCTAACTAAGCCCAGAAGCCTTGTAATTTTAATGGGATAGTCCTTCCACTCCACGCCTGCACTGCCCATGATGTTCATAGAAACTGCCATCTTTTCTCTCGTTACTCATTCATGCCACACGCATTCACACAGAGCCTGCTGTGTGCCAGGCATTGTGCTCTCGGCTCGGAGCTGGTGGGGAGTAAGACACGGTCCCTTTTGTTCCAGACACTCACATGGTTTGGACACCGAGAGGCTATGTAAACACAGATTTCCCCTGAGAAGTGAGACGCGCTGGATCCCTGGTCTGACCCGCCAGGAGTACAGAATGTCCCGGGTACATGAGAAGGGTGCCCAGCAAATGATTAAAAATTAAATTCAGGCTCCCTTGTGCATTTTGTAAATCGAAGCTATCATGACACTTATTTTGTGCTTTGTGTTCTAAAATGTGTTTTTCTGATTTTTAAAACAAGAAAACTGCCTTTGCTCTGTGACAGTTTTATATGCACGAAGCACAGTGTATGTACTGCATTGATCTTTTTATGAGCCTCAGTGAAGCAACTGTTGACTTACCTTCTTGGGTTCAGCCGCGGGTTGCTATTCTCATCAGTGAGTAAGCTGATTTCTTCAGTTCAAAAGAAATACCAGGAATGGTATGCATGGAAATCTGCTTTTATTTTACTATTATTTTTTTAATGTTTTTATTTCTTGAGAGAGAGAGACAGCGTGAGCAGGGGAGGGTCAGAGAGAGAGGGAGACACAGAATCCAAAACAGGCTCCAGGCTCTGAGCTGGCTGTCAACACAGAGCCCAACGCGGGGCTCGAACCCACAAACTGCAAGATTATGACCTGAGCCAAAGTCAGACGCTTAACCAACTGAGCCACCCAGGCGCCCCGAGATCTGCTTTTAAAGAGGAGAGGAGGGAGAGTGGGTCAGGGGAGGCTCCTTGCACTTGCCCCAGAATCTTTCTAAAGTGGGGATTCTCAGCACTATTAACATTCTGTTTTTTTTATTTTTTGTGTGTTTTATTAATTTTTTTGAGAGACAGAGTGCAAGCGGGGTAGGGTTGGCATTGTTAACATTCTGAGCTGAACAACTAATTCTGTGTGGTGGGGCCTGTGCTGTGCACTATAGGGTGTTTAGCAGCATCCCTGGTGTCTACTCACTAGATACCAGGTGTACTCAGAGAGTTGTGACAACCAAAAATGTCTCCAGACATCACCAAGTGTCTCCTGAAGGCGCAAAAGTGCCCCAGTGTTAGAGCCACTGTTCTAGACTACATTTGTTTTTTGTTTTTTTTTTTAATTTTTAATGTTTATTTATCCTTGAGAAAGTGAGAGAGACAGAGAATGAGCAGGGAAGGAGCAGAGCGAGAGAGGGACACAGAATCTGAAACAGGCTCCAGGCTCTAAGCTGTCAGCACAGAGCCCGACACGGGGCTCAAACCCACGAACCGTGAGATCATGACCTGAGCCGAAGTCGGACATTCAGCCGACTGAGCCACCCAGGTGCCCCAACTACATTTGTTTTCTATTGCTACTATAGCAAATCACCACGTGCTTAAAACAACACAAATTTCTTATGGTTCTGGAGATAGAAGTTCAAAAGCCAAGGGGCACCTGGGTGGCTCAGTCGGTTGAGTGTCTGACTTTGGTTCAGGTCGTGATCTCACAGTGAGTTTGAGCCCCACATTGGGCTCACTGCTGTCAGCACAGAGCCTCCTTCAAATCCTCTGCTTCACCTGTGCCCCTTCCATACTCACATTGTCTCTCTCTCAAAAATAAAAATAAAACATAAAAAAAAAAAGAAGTTCAAGCAGCACCTGGGTGGCTCAGTCAGTTAAGTGGCCGACTTCAGCTCAGGTCATGATCTCACCGTCTGTGAGTATGAGCCCCATGTCGGGCTCTGTGCTGACAGCTCAGAGCCTGGAAGCTGCTTCAGATTCTGTGTCTGCCTCTCTCTCTGCCCCTCCCCTGCTTGTACTCTGTGTGTCTCTGTCTCTCTCAAAAATAATAAACATTTAAAAAAAACTAAAAAAAAAGTTCAAAAGTCAAGGTACAGCAGTTCCTTCTGGAGACTCTAGGAGAAATCTGTTTCCCTGACTTTTCCAGCTTCTAGGGACCGACTGTACTTCTTGGTTTCTGGCTCTATTCTCCATCTTCAAAGCCAGCTGCATGGCATCTTCAGATCTTTCCCGAGGACCCCTGCGTCCATTTTCACATCTCTTTAGCTCTGACCCTCCTGCCACTTTCTTATAAAGACCCTTGTGATTATATACAGTTCACCGGATTTCCCAGGAGAATCTCCCCATCTCAGGATCTGTCACCACATCCACAGAGTCACGTTTGCCATGTAAGGGAACATATTCACAGATTCTGGGGATGAGGGTGTGGACATCTTTTGGAGGGCCAGTGTTCTACCCGCCACACAGAATGTTCGGCCTCTAGGTTAATGGAAATGCTTCTGGGAAGCCTGGCAGGAGGAACGTGACTTAGGGAGTGGGGCCTGGGGGGTGGTCAGGGCACAATAACAGCCGGTACTTTTGAGCTCCAGTTCTCTGTCGAGCGCCACACGCCTGATCTCCCTGACTCCTCAGACATCTCCGCGGGTGGGTACTGTTTATCCTCCGTTTCACAGATGAGGACACCACCTAGGGGAGGCTTTCTGGAAGGAGTAAAAATTTGAGCTGGATTTTGAAGGGAATCAAGGGGTTCGGCAGCAGGTAGGAGAGGTGTTTCAGAAAGAGGGCCCGTGGGGTGCCAGGGGCGGGGAGGTGAGAGCTTGGTGTGAATGGTGCCTGGTTCTTGGGGGAGGGGCAGGTGGGCGTGGAGCTTTGCAAATCAGACCTTTTATCCTGACATTCTCATATAAACTCTATTATTTTTCTACAGTAGTTTAAATAAATATTTTTTCTTTCTTTCTTTTTTTTTTTAAATGTTTTTTATTTATTTCTAGGAGAGAGAGAGAGACAGCGTGAGCAGGGGAGGGTCAGAGAGAGAGGGAGTAAATAAATATTTTTTCAATAGCACCTACCACATGCCAGGGAGATAGACATTAAGAAGACACTGACATGAGCTTGGCACATCTGTTACTATCCCCACCCTCAGTAAATAAATAAAAGCCACCCTGGAAAGGTATTTGATGAGCACTTTGAGCCCTGTTCAGGGACAGGTGCTGTGGGGGACGCAGACTCCAGGAAGGCACAGCTTACCCTTAAGATAGCACTTTGGCTCCTAATGGGGAGATTCAAACCAGGCCCTGTGGCTGCAGAGCACAAGTTCTTAGCCTGATTTTTATTTTTTTCCACCAGATTTATTGAAGTATAATTGACAAATAAAAGTTATATGTATTTAACATGTCCAGTGTGATGGTTTGGTATACATATGCGTTGTGAAATGATTACCACAATGAACCTAATTAACATATCAACTCACATGGTTACCTACCATGTGTGTGAATAATTAAGATCTATTCTTGGGTCACCTGGCTGGCTCAGTCTGAAGAGTGTGGGACTCTTGATCTTGGGGTCTTGAGTTCAAGTCCCACATTGGGTGTAGATACTTAAATAAACTTAAAAAAAATCTATTCTCTTAGTGAATTTCCAGTATGCAATAGAGTATTACTAACTATAGTCACTGGTATACCTTATGTCCCCAGGATTTACTCATCTTGTACAACTGAAACTTTGTACCCTTTGACCAACATCTTCCTGTTTCCTCCCTCCAGCCCTGGACAACCACCATTCCACTCTGTTTTTATGACCTTTGTTTTTTTTTGTGAGATCACAAAATGTTTGTCTTTCTATGACTGGCATGTTTCACTGAACGTAATGCCCTCCAGGTTCATTCATGCTTTTGCAAATGACAGGGTTGCCTTTTTTTTTTTTTTAAGACTGCATAACATTCCAGTGTGTGTGTGTGTGTGTGTGTGTGTGTGTGTGTGTGTGTGTGTGTGTGTATGTGTGTATGCAGGCCAGATTTTCTTTATCCATTCACCCGTCTCTTCAGTGGTTTCCATACGTTGACTATTGTAAATAATGCTGCAGTGAACATGAGAGCGCAGATGTGTTTTCAAGATAGATTTTTCTTTCTGGTTTGAAGGAAACTGAGGACTCCTGCTACAGCCCAAGATACCATTGGAACAAGCCAGGTGCAGCCCAGGGCAGCCTGCCCCTGCTCACCCCTCCTCCCCAAGTTACCCCATCACAAGCTGGCTGCCACTTCTCTGCCCAACAGTTGCTGTCATTGTCAGATGAGAGTCCGTGTCAAGTACATAGCACGGTAGCTGGGATACCGGAAGCTGTCCACATGTGTTACTTATCTGTCTTATTTCAGTAAAACTTACGCATCTTTGCGGTCGATAGGAATGAAAGCATCATCCTCTTTCTTATCACTTATTTGCAGCATAAAAGCCACATCTTTCCTTATCTCCCATGGTGAAATGAACTCATGCTAAACTGAGAAACCCATAGCTCCTTCTGCTTGGTGGAATAAGACCACATTCTTGGCATGGGATCTAAAAGAACCAGGAGAGGACCTGTCCGTCTGGGGGTAGTGGAGTGCAGAAGGGAAGTGGAAAGTTCAAGGGAAGCTCGAGTCTCATTTGTCACATCAGGAAATCAATAGGTAAGGACCCAAATAGGTAAATTAAGAAATANCCTGCTCACGCTGTGTGTGTGTCTCTCTCTCTCCTAGAAATAAAAAAAAATTTAAAAAAAAAGAAATAGCAAAGAAACTATATTATTTAGGGATGTGGCAATTTCCACCTGAAGTAACATCGAGAATAATTGGAAGCGATTGCCTCTGGAGGTTGGAAGCAGGGCTGCCCATGTCCTCTTGCAAAGGTTGTAAACTAAAGTTGAGCAGTACCCAACCTGTACGGTCGTACACCATGGTCTTACTAGGAAAACTGTGTTATTTTTATTTTTTTTTAAGTTTATTTTTGAGAGAGAGAGACAGAGCGAATGCGGGAGGGGTGGGGGTGGGGGTGGGGACGCAGAATCTGAAACAGAGCCTGTGAGCACAGAGCCTGATGTAGGGCTCCAACTCTGATGGGGGAGATCATGGCCTGAGCCGAAGTCTGATGCTTAACCGATTGAGCCACTCAGGCGCCCCACGTGTTATTTTTAACCATGTGCTTTACTAAGACTTTTTTAATTATAAGAACTAATACACAGTGGCTCTAAGTCCTGGCTGGGTTTTGGACTCTTCATAATGCAGGTGAGAAAAGCCTATCTTCGGCCTCCCTAGAATGGGGCGGTATCAGGCATGTTTGGATTCATGGTCTCAAATGGTGTCGTCACTGTTCATTTTGCTCTTCATCTCTTGCTCTGCTCACCACCAAACATCAGCTTTGTTCTCTGGTGGCCTTAGCCCCTGCCCCCGAATCACATCCTACACGAAAGGATGATACTGTCTTCCAGCCTCTCAGGCTAAAACCCAATCTGGGATTGGGCCAGATTGGTTAGCTTGAGTCACATGCTCACCTTTGAGCCAATCAATATGGCCAGGTGCATGAATGGTGTGACTGGTTCAGACCTGGGTCATGTGACACACCCTGTTGCCTGATGGTGGATATCCAATCCCAGAACACGGGGGGGGGGCGGGGGGGCAGGCAGATTCTGGAACAGAAGCAGGTGTGTGACCCAAGGTGGCCCTGAAGTCACCCTGTTTTCCGTGGTGCAGTTGACGACCCGGCGGGTTCTGCCGTGCTGGGCATACCTTGGTGTGTATGCACTGGCCACAACACGTGGACCATACTGGCTCTGGGGTGCTGGCGCCTGGAAGTGGCAGGCAGTTCATTTCTACAGCTAGCAAGGCAGCTCTTGGGGGTGAAGAGAGCCCCAAGGAAGACCAGTGGTCACCGTGGCTTGGCCCACAGTCTTGACCTGGACATTGCAAACATTGTGTTCTGTCCCAGCCACTGCCAGAGGAACCCAGTGGCCAAAGTCTAAAATAACCTGTTCCCCGAAGACCCCTGAAGACGCTTGGCTTGGCTACTAACCAGCTATCCAGGTTACCAGCGTGGCTGGGACCCACGGCTCAGCCCCTTTTCTTTAGGATAATAAAAATGATGATGATAATAATTCTGTGTCTTAGTGCTTGCTCTGTGTGAGCGCTGTCAGGTTAACCGGGTGAGTAGAACTCTGCCTCCCAGATTATCGCAAGGAAGCTGAGGCTTGAAAGGTAATGTCACACAGCTAGTAAGTGGCAGAGCTGGGGCTTGAGGTTGGGTCTGACTCAGAATTCCACTCAACCACCTCTCTATACAAATATTTTCCCAGAGTGTGTCAGAGATGGGGCGGGGGGAAGGGGCGTGGTATGTGGGTTCCTGAGCAAGGGGAAACGAAACCTTCCAGAGAATCCTGATGTCTTAGCTGGGGTCCTGCCCCTGGTCTCAGCCTCTTTGCCAACGAGAGCAGGCCCCTGTGGGCCGAGGAAGCCCAGGTCAGATGGAGATTCCTGGGAGGTCAGAGCTTTGGCTGGTGTTGGAACAGATATCTTGGGGCTGAGTTATGGAACATTGAGGGCTCCTTGCCTGCTTGGGGAATCCACCGTCCTGCAGGGCGCAGTCTTCCTGGGTGAATGTGGGAGTAGCTGCCAAGTTTGGACTCTGGATTAAGGCCACAGTTTTCCCAGGTTGAACCTACCCAGGCATTGACTTCTCATAAGAGATGTGATGTGACTTTTTGTGGGAAGGATGGGGATACTGGGCTGGATAGAATTATAAGTAGTATGGGGGGAAATTATAGTAGATATTATAAGTTTAGATAGTCAAGTCTGAAGATTGTGAGTCTGGGACTGTTATACTGCCCCATGATGGAAGATAATGCTGCCCCAGGCTCCCTCTGTCTCATGACTCTGCCATCCACAGCATATGCTTTTCTCTTCTTGGTTAAATATAGCTGTTTGAGTTCCGGCCATCACACCTCCATTCCAGCCAGCAGGAAGGAGGAAGATTCCAGATGGGCACACTCCCTCCCTTTAAAAACTCTTCCCTAAAGTTGAAAACAGCCCTTCTGTTTATGTACCCTTGGCCAGAACTTGGACACATGGTCACACCTAACTGCAAAGGAATCTGGGAAATTTAGACCTTCTTTTGAGTGGCCATGTGCTTAGCCAAAAAATCAGCGGTTGTTAAGGAGAGAACAGCTGTTGGGGGACAGTTCACAGGCACTGTCACAGCTGCCTTAAGAGCAAATTTATGACAACGGAAAAACCATAAAACATCCCCACTCAGTTCTGGAATATGCATCATGTGCCTGCTGAGTGCAAGGCACTGTGCCAGGCAGGGTCGCAGCTGCTTGTCTGCAGCTCCTTTTGTTTCCCAGGGTCAAGGAGAATGTCGGGTCTGGGCTCTGCTCATAGTTACTCTGTGAATCTAGGCCACTTCCCCTCCCTCAGCTCCCCTCACAAATGGGGGAGTCAGTGAGATGAATTAGTGTAGTCCAGGTCAGCAGCAGCACAGCTGGGGTTTGTACCTGAGTGCAGGCTCTTAGCCCCTGGGTAACACTGCCTGGAAGTCTGTGGGTTGATGCTGAGGTTCTGGCCCCTCCCCAGCCCCGTCCCAGCCCCTAGAGGCCAGTGACCCGGCTGGGTCCACACTGCCTTGGTCAGCAAAGGTTCTGGCCAAGGGCTGATGGGGGCAGAGCAGGCACTGGGGCTGGGAGCCGCGGAGGGGGAGGGGTGGGCCCAGGGCCCAGGGAAGGTTTTGGTAACAAGCAGGGTCAGATGGCTCAGGCATTGGCTCCAGCCTGTGAGAGTGTCCTGCCCACGGGGTAAGAAACAACTCTGCAGTTGACACCTGGGGCAGCGATTTTCAAGAAACCACTGTGGGTGGTGCATTAAGGGGAAAAAATGAAAAAGAAGTAAAGCAAAACAAAAATAAGTCGACTAGAAAATAGCAGAACACATTGTACAAAGTGAGTCTAAGTATGGTTTCCTGAAATTTTAATTTACACTTTGTGTGTACTGAGTTAGGATAGAAATATATCCGCTGCTATGGTAGCTGTTAAGAAAGTGCCAGAGCCTAAGATCTAGGAGGCTGCCTGCCGATAGAGAGAGCCATTAAGAATAATCGGGATTATTGCCTCGACCTAAAAATGTTTTAAAATTGTTTTCATTTGGGGCGCCTGGGTGGCTTAGTCGGTTAAGCGTCCAACTTTCGCCTAGGTCATGATCTCACGGGTCGTGGGTTCGAGCCCCGCGTCGGGCTCTGTGCTGACTGCCAGCTCAGAGCCTGGAGCCTGTTTCAGTCTGTGACTCCCTCTCTCTCTGACCCTCCTCTGCTCACGCTGTCTCTCTCTCTCTCTCCTAGAATAAAATAAAACATTAAAAAAATAATAAAAATAAAATTGTTTTCATTTATTTATTATTTTATATTGAAAGCAATGCAGCTTGTGAAAAGTTAAAACAGTGTACAAAGTTCTTTTTTTTTTTTTTTTTTAAGATTTACTTTATTTTGAGAGAGTTTGTGTGTGCACACAGTGGGGGAGGGACCAAGAGGGAGAGAGAGAGAGGTTGAAGGAGAATCCCAAGCAGGCTCCACACTCAGTGCAGAGTCCAATGCAGGGCTCGATCCTATGACTCTGGGATCATGACCTGAGCCAAAATCAAGAGTCAGCCACTTGGGGCACCTGGGTGGCTCAGTCGGTTAAGTGTCCGACTTCAGCTCAGGTCATGATCCCAGAGTCATAGGATCGAGCCCTGCATTGGACTCTGCACTGAGTGTGGAGCCTGCTTGGGATTCTCCTTCAACCTCTCTCTCTCTCCCTCTTGGTCCCTCCCCCACTGTGTGCACACACAAACTCTCTCAAAATAAAGTAAATCTTAAAAAAAAAAAAAAAAAGAGTCAGCCGCTCAACTGACTGAACCATCCAGGTGCCCCTGTAGCAAGTTCTTAAATGTTCTCCCCACCCCCACCTGCCAGCTTCCATTACTACTGCCCATCCCAGTGTTGGTAGAGTTCCTGGGAGTCCTTGAGGGAAGTTTTAACACATCTACTAATGTCCTTTTCCTTTTAACTTGAGTAGGATCACCATAATAGACCTGCTGTTCTTCAACTTGCTTTTTTTTTATTTAATGTTTTTTGGTTTTGTTTTATTTCTGAGAGAGAGAGAGACAGCGTGAGCAGGCGAGGGTCAGAGAGAGAGGGAGACACAGAATCTGAAACAGGCTCCAGGCTCTGAGCTAGCTGTCAGCACAGAGCCCGACGTTGGGCTCGAACCCACGAATCGTGAGATCACTACCTGAGCTGAAGTCGGACGCTTAACCGATTGAGCCCCTTCAACTTGCTTTTTAAATGTAACAGTTTTGTGGGGTGCCTGGCTGGCTCAGTCAGTAGAGCATGTGACTCTTGATCTCGGGTTTATGAGTTGGAATCCCACATTGAGTTGTAGAGATTACTTGAAAGTAAAATCTTAAACATAAATTTAACAGTTTTTCTTGACTTTTTAAAAAATTCCGCTTTATTAAAATATTCACAAACCTGCCAATCTATCCATGTAAAGTGTACAGTTCAGCTGTTTTTAGTATATTGGCAGTCATGCAACCAAGACTAAAACCAACAGTTTTAGAACATTTTCATCGACTCCAAAGAAACACATTAGCAACTGTTCCCCTCCCCCCCCATTCTCTCCTCCCCCATCCGTAGACATTCACTCATGTACTTTCTGTCTGTATAGATTTGCCTTTTCTGGACATTTCATACAAATGGATTCATTCAATATGTGGTGTTTTGTGGTCAGATTCTTTCACTTAGCATAATGCTTTTAAGGTTCACCCATGTGTCGGTAAGTCCTTCCTTTTGGTGGGTGTATAGTATTCCATTGTGTGGATAGGCCACATTTTGTTTATCCATTCATTAGCTGATGGACATTTGGGTTGTTTCCCCATTTGGCAATTACAGATAATACTTCTATGAACATATGTGTACACGTTTTTATGTAGATGTTTTCATTTCTCTTGGACATATACCCAGGAGTGGAATTGCTGGATTGTATGGTGATTCTGTGGTTAACTTTTTGAGGAACTGCCAGACTATTTTCTAAAAGTTGTTGCACCATTTTACATTCCTACCAATGGTGTATGAGTGTTTTAATTTCTCCGTACCTTTGCCAATATTTGTTATTTATTGGGTTTTGCTAAAATTATTCTATCCCTTCTAGTGGGTATGACTTTGACTTGCATTTCCCTAATGGCTAATGATGTTGAGCATCTTTTCACATGCTTCTTGGTCATGGGTATGTCTTCTTTAGAGAAATGTCTATTCAAATTCATTCAAGCCCTTTGCCCATTTATTATTTGGGTTGTTATTTTATTGTTCAATTGTATAATATTTATTTTGAGAGAAAGAGCATGTGGGAGAAGAGCAGAGAGAGATGGAGAGAGAGAATCCCAGGCAGGCTCCAAAGTGTCTCAAGGTAGAGCCCATTGTGGGGCTCAATCTCACGAACTGTGAGATCATGACCTGAGCCAAAATCAAGAGTTGGACGCTGAGTGAGCCACCCAGGCACCCCACAAGTGGTGCCTAATTTATCTGTTCTTTTGTTGCTTATGCTGTTTGTGTCCTATCTAAGAAGGCTTTCCTAACCCACATCACAAGATTTTCTCCCATATTAGACAATCTCTTAGCTTTTATATTTAAGTCTCTGATCCATTTTTAGTTATTTCCCATGATGAGTATAAGGAAGGGGTTCAATTTCATTCTTTAGCCATGTATATTTACTTGTCTCAGTACCGTTTGTTGAAAAGATTATTCTTTCTGCAGTGAATATGGTCTTGGCTCCCTTGTCAAAATCAACGGTTATAAATGTGAGGGTTCATTTCCGGACTCTCAAATCTCTTCCATCAATCTATGTCTATCCTCACGCCGATACCAACTGTCTTGATTACTGTAGCTACATAGCAAGTTTTGAATTAAGGAAGTGTGACTCCTTCAACTTTGTTCCTGTTTTTTTTCAAGACTGTTTTGGCTATTTTGGGACCCTTGAATTTTCATATGAACTTTAGTACCCATTTGTTAATTTCTTCAAAAAACCACTCGGATTTTGATAGTGGTTGGTTTGAGTCTGTAGATCAATTTGGGGAGTATTGCCATCTTAGCCATATTAAATCCTCTGATCTGTGAACACAGAATATCTTCCCACTTTTTTAGGTCTTTAAGTTTTTTCAACATGTTGTGTTTCTCAGTATACAAGTCATGTACTTCTTTTATTAAATTTATTCCCAAGTATTCTTTTTGAAGTTCTTTATAGATGAACTTGTTTTCTTAATTTTGTTTTTGGATTTTTCATTCCTAGTGTGTAGAAATACTATTGATTTTTCTATCCTACAACCTTGCTGAACTTTTTCTTGATTGTTTTGCATGTCTGTGTGTATCTCGAGCTTCCCCTTTCTTATAACAGTCACACAGCCGTTCATGGTATAGAAAGCTCTAATTAATTGACAAGACTCCACTGATGGACATTGTGGATGTTACCATTCTTTTGCTGTGACTGATTATGCTAAAGAGAACATTCTTTGGGTCACACAACCATTCTGTGGGCAAGTATTGAGTGCCCAGTTTATGCCAGGTACTCTTTGAGGCACTGGGGATACAGACAGTAAAAAGGTAAAGGAGGTTTCAGCTTGGGAAAATCTCTGATGAGAATAAAGCAGAGAGATGTGCTAAGGGGTGACTGGATATGTGTATGAGAAGAGTTCTTTGAATTGAGGGACTGGAGAATATTTCTCTAGAGAGGTGACTTTTGAGCTAGGATCCAACTGATGAGAAAGAACCTACTGTTGGAA
The DNA here is from genome assembly GCF_008692635.1 of Crocuta crocuta. Classification (NCBI taxonomy): domain Eukaryota; kingdom Metazoa; phylum Chordata; class Mammalia; order Carnivora; family Hyaenidae; genus Crocuta; species Crocuta crocuta. The sequence continues at coordinate 6,494,062 of NW_027529443.1, read as the reverse complement.
GGTTGGGGAGATTGTTCTAGGCACAGGGAATAGCGAGCACAAAGACCCTGGGGTAGAAATAGGCTTCCCATGCTCACAAATGGAAAGCAAACCAGTGGGCCTTGGAGACCGGCCAAGGCCAGAGGATAAGTGGGCAGGGGCCAGACTAAGGCCGGCCTTGTAGCCTTAAAGGCCATTTACATTTTATTAATAATGTGGAGAGAAGCTGCCGGAGGGTGTTAAGCAGGGGAATGATTTAATCTACTTTATGTTCTAAAACGATCACTCGAGTTGCTTAAGAAGCATTTATTTTCCCTGCCTTATTTCAAACACAGAGTTCTTCGAAGTGGAATTACTGGGTTGACAGGTTTGTACATTAAAAATGTTCTTAAATGCTGCCTGCCTAGTGCCTCCCCAAAAGATAGCTGTAGTTTTCACTCTGAGGGTGCCAGCTCTTTGTCACCAGGGGCGCTCGTGGTTAGGTGCACAGCGAGCTCTGACTCCCAGGACCCCGTCACCCATTGTCTTGCTTCCCTTGCAGGACCCACACTGCTGCATTTGCCCTGTAACTCTGGCTGTACCGCCTGCCCCTTGGGTAACACGGGCATCCCAGGAAGATGGCAGACGAAGACCTCATTTTCCGCCTGGAAGGTGTTGATGGCAGCCAGACCCCCCGGACTGGTCATGACGGTGATTCCGAGGCAGACAGCGATGATGAGGAAGGTTACTTCATCTGCCCCATCACCGATGACCCCCGGTCACACCAGAATGTCAATTCCAAAGTTCATAACTACTATAGCAACCTAACGAAGAGCGAGCACTATGGCTCTAGCGGGTCTCCTGCAAGCTCCTTCCACTTTAAGGTGAGTGGACCACCTGTTCCATCCTGGCCCACCTGCCGCAGGGGTGGGGAAGTGGGCTCACTGATTGGGCAGCACTCTGAGCTCTGGACATTGGCCGATATGCCTGTTAAGCTGGGAGGGTTTTGTTGGCTTAAAACAAGTCTCATTACTTTAGAATGGTGTTATTCAAAGAGCTGCTCAGGACCCACTCCTGGGCCATGGAAACCTTGACCAACTTTTAAAATATTGCAACAGAACAGAATACATGAGGGCATACCGGAGAACACTGCAGACTATAAAGCTCTTACTTTCTGGGACCGACGCTCAGACACGTTCACATGTGTGGTGACCCACTTGGTTGTTGTTGGCCAGGCTCTAATCATGTGAATATTTGCATTTCATCCCCGACACGTGTGTATGTGGGTGCAGGGACGTGACGTCAAATGTAGTTCTTCGTGTTGGTTGTGGTCAAAAAGGCCACTGCCTTCATATAACACTGTATGTTAACTATACTGGAATTAAAATAAAAATCTTAATAAAAAAATTAAAATGAAAACAGACTTGGGGTTGGGCAACCTTCTTCTGGATTGAGGAAAAGTGTACTTATTTGGGATGTGTGCTCATGCCAGAGCAAAGCTCATATAAAGGGTTGGGGGAAAGATAAACATTGGGCTTTTGTATAATAACTGGTGATGAAAAAAATTCATTTTATTTATTTAGTTAGTAATCTCTACGCCCAATGTGGGGCTCAAACTCATGACCCGGAGGGGTGCCTGGGTGGCTCAGTTGGTTGGGGGTCCAACTTTAGCTCAGGTCGTGATCTCGCGGTCAGCTCGATCATCTCAGGTTGTGATCAGCACATCGGGCCCTGTGCTGACAGCTCAGGGCCTGGAGCCTGCTTCGAATTCTGTGTCCCCCTCTCTCTCTGCCCCTCCCCTGCTCGCACTCTCTCAGAAATGAATAAACGTTAAAAAATTCAAACTCATGACCCTGCAATCGAGTTGCATGCTCTTCCAACTGAGCCAGCCAGGCGCCCTGAAAAAAAATTTTAAATGCAATAATGTTATCCTGATTTAATTTAATGCTTGCCAATAGAAGGTTAGTACTGTAAGCAAAATGTGAATTGCCACTTTGGGATTTAGAATTGGAGCCATTCTTCTCTAACTTCAAAATTAATCTGTTTTTATAAAATTAATAATTCTAGGGATGCCTGGGCGGCTCAGTCGGTTGAGCATCTGCCTCTGATTTTGGTTCAGGTCATGATCCTAGCGTCGTGGGATTGAGCCCCGCATCAGGCTCTGTACTGAGCGTGGAGGCTGCTTAAGATTCTCTCTCTCCCTCTGCCCCTCTTCCCTGCTCATGCTCTCTTAAAAAAAAATTAATAACTCTAGTTCTTGGACAGTTGGATTTTTTTTCCTATCAGGGCCAGAGTTCTAGCTGAAGTCTCTGTGGGGCAGGCAGCTCCAGAAATAGTCCTGTGGGTCCCCTCTGAGGTTGGAGGCCCCTCAGGGGTCAGACTGAGGCTTGCCCTGCTTTCCCATCCTGAGCCAGCCTCTGAAACTCACAGCCAGCCCCATGGAGGGCAGCACGGGAAGGGGAGCAGAGCAGCCTGGCACCCCGGTCTCTTCACTGGGAGCTGGGGAGGCCGGAGGAAATGCGGATCCCTGAGGCATCCATGTGTGAGGAAATCTGGGCACCAGCGGGGTCTGGAGGGCTAAGGGCTCGTGACTCAGAAACCAGCTCATGCTGGCTGAAGGGAAGAAGGGTATCCGTTATAATAGTCCAGGAGTATTTCTGGGGACCCAGGGGAAGAAACAACGTCTAGTCTCTCAGGGCACAAGTCTAGGAACCAGAAGACAGCAGGCTGTACTGTCTCTCCCTGTCTCTCCCTCTCCTTTATTCTTCTCTGCTTCCAGTCTGGACAGTGGGAAAATGGACCCCTATGGCCCCAGTGTCCCCTCATTACAGATGGAGCCATGTGCAAAGACGGCCTTCTCCCTCTCCATGCCGTTTGCAGGGGGCAAATATCTGCTTGGCCCAGCCGGAGTCAGGCATTCGCTCTCTCTGACTCAGTAGTTTCTGTCCAGGGCATGGGATTGAGGGGCAGGGGAGTGGCCCACAAGAGGGGACTGCTTCAGGAAAGGGGGATCCTGGTGGCTTCCTTGGGGAGCAGACCGCTCAGCTGACCCCTTGAACCCAGTTGAGGCTTTTTGGAAGACACTGAGAGGGCCCAGGAGCTGAAGGGTCTCAGACACAGCCAGCCAGTCCCTGACCACAAAATATAGTTTGGTGAAGCCTTTAAAGGAAACGCAGACGGAGTGACCCAGTGACACGAGGTTTATGTGCAGGTCTGTGGCTTTAGGAGGTGAGCCTCATGAGCGTAGGGCACTGTAGCATTTATCACTCATCTCCAGTGCCTGGGGCCATGCTCTGCACACAGTAGGTGCTTATTTCAGAATCAGGGACGGGATGGAAGAATACTCAACTGACTTCACTGTGGGTGCTCTCTTGATGAAGGACAGTATTTACCTAAAACGTAAACCCATGTGGGCCATTTGACAATAGTTCTTAAAATAAAAAATATACCTCAGACGGCAAATTGATCTCTGAGAATCATCCTCAGCCCAAGTGCTCCCACTGTGTGTACTGTTGTCTTCGCCCTGTTCCTTATGGCAACCCCACGTGTTCCCCACAAAGCCCATATGGGAGGGTACCCACCTCAGTCTAGAACCAGTACAGAAGAAGGACGCCTGGGCGGCTCAGTCAGTGAAGCGTCTGACTCTTGGTTTTGGCTCAGGTCATGATTTCACTGTTTCGTGAGTTTGAGCCCCGTTTCAGGCTCTGTGCTGACAGTTTGGAGCTGGCTTGGGATTCTCTCTCTGCCCCTCCCCCACTCACACTATCTCTGTCTCTCTCAAAACTGATAAAAAAAAAAATTTAAAAATTTTAAAAAAGAACCAGTACAGAAGTATTTGTACAAATACTCAAGTTTTAGATATTCTAAGATGTTGCAGTATTGTTGTAATAAAGAAAAAATAGACATAGCTCAAAGGTCCATCAAGAGGGGCTTATTTAAATGATAAACTATGGTCCTAAGAGAATAGTGTATTTACATTAAAACAAAAATGATGTTTCTATGTGATTTGACTTGAAAACTGTGCCAAGATGTATATATATATTTGGAGGGAAAATCCATGAAAAGCAGAGGGATAGTGTGGGTCCATAATTAGGACATAAAATGTTAGCTGTTTTTATTTTTATATGCCATTAAGTAAAATAGCAAGCTAAAATATAATACAGTCTCACATTTATCAAAAAATATATAAACACATCTTAGTATTTGCATTGCAAAAACTGACAGAGGAATTTATACCCAACAGTTAATGGTGATTCTCTCTGGGGAAAAGGGTGCCACTATGGGAGACTTTATGTTATATATTTTTTTAAACATTTGGAACTTTTTTTAATGTTTATTTTTGAGAGAGAGAGAGAGAGAATGCAGGGGAGAAGCAGAGAGAGAGGGAGAGAGAAAGAATCCCAAGCAGGTTCTGCACTGTCAGCACAGAGCCTGACGCAGGCCTTGAACCCACCAACTGTAAGATCATGACCTGAGCCAAAATCTAGAGTCAGAAGCTTAACTGATGGAGCCACTGAGGTGCCCAAACATTTGGGACTTTTAAGCCACACATATGCATTACTTGTGTGCAGAAGAAGGCATTTTTAGAAGAAGAAAAATAAAGCAAAACATCCAGGTCATCTCCCTTCCCTCAAACAAACAAAGCAAAAAATAGCCCCTCTTTCTACAAGGCATAGTTCAAAATCCTCAGCAAGGATGAGAGCGCTCATGGTCCCCAGGGACCGTTCTGGGCTCTGTTCATCCCCCACCTCTCCCTGCTCCTGGGATAGGCTTCCCTTTTAATGCCTCTACCTGAAACCTCTTTAAACTGATGCTTGATCTGGTCTGTTAAGATGGTTGTCGTGGCTCCCTCAGGATGTGGTTTTAAGACACCTTGCCCTGGCTATCTCTTGTGCATTCCCTGGGTTAGGAGACCTCTTTGTGCATCTGTTATCCTGAGTCAGCGGCTGCCTGCAGGGCTAGGGACTGTGTCTGATTGCACTTCCCATTCCCTGTACTTGCTAGAATGACCATTTATGGACAAGACTGTGCCTCTTCATTGCCCACCATCCTAGGTAACTGAAAGCAGGCTCTGTGGCGTTCCTGTGGCCTGTGGCAGCTTCAGAGGGGGACAGCAGCTCAGTTTTCCAAACCTCACTTGTCCTGGCGCTCCACAAAGCTAATGTGTTTTTTGTTTACTGTTGACATGGCAACCTGGGCTGTTCAACCAAAATGGCCACCTGGAGTTCCTCCAGAGAGGCACCACCCTGGCAGGTACTGGGCGTGTGTTGTGAACAGTCCAGTTCTGTCACTGTCAAAGTCAGGGCCTTCCGCCTAGTTCCTGGGGGCGGGGGGTGGGGTGGGGGATGATGGCGGCGGAGTCATTCAGGGGGCTGCCCTCTTGATAGAATATCAGGCAGCCAAGGAAGGATATTTATAGAGTTTACCATAACGTGGGAAAGTGCTTCTGCTCTGGAGTTAAACTTAAATAGCAGAATATAGAGTACAGTTATAGCTTTGTTAAAACACACTCGCACGTGCACGCACACACATACATATACACACACAAGCCGGGTTTGTGGGATTGTATGAGGAGTGATTGTATTTCCTTTCTACTGCTCTGTCATTTCTCCATTTTCTAGAATAAGCATGTATGTTTTTAATTTTTTAGTAAAGTGGGAAATTTGATTTTAAGAACTTGTTCTCCTGGTGTGGGAGTGTCTCGGGGATCACTCCATATCAGCACATAGAGATCATCTCTTTTATTTTTAAAGTAAATTATGTTATATCACATGATGTTCATGGATTTATGTAGCCAGTCCTCATCTTGGGGGACACTTTCATTGTTTCCCCCCTCTTTCCCCCCCTTACAAACAGTGCTGTAATAAATCTCTTATATGTATAGCTAAGCAAACTTGAAAATGCATATATTTCAGGGGTGCCTGGATGGCTCAGCAGCTCGGGTCATGATCTCGCGGCTCATGGGTTTGAGCCCCGCATCAGGCTCAGTGCTGACAGCTCAAAGACTGGAGCCTGCTTCGGATTCTGTGTCCCCCCCCACCATTCCTCTCCTGTTCACACTGTCTCTTTCTCTCTCTCTCTCTCAAAAAAAAAAGTAAAAATAAATAAACATTAAAAAAATTTTAATGCATTTATTTCAGGTGCGCCTGGGTGGTTTAGTAGGTTGAGCATCAGACTTCGGCTCAGGTCATGATCTCATAGTTTATGAGTTTGACCTGCACATTGGGCTCTGCGCTGACAGTGCAGAGCCTGCCTGGGATTCTGTCTCTCTCTCCGTCTCTTTCAGCCCCTTCCCCACTCGTGCTCTCTGTCTCAGAATAAATAAGTAAACAACAAAAAAAATAATTACTATAAAATGCATGGATTTTTATAATATATAAATAATATGTATACAAGGTAAAAAGAATTCACACTGTATCAGTGGTATAGTGAAAAGTAAGCCTCCCACCTCAGATCCCTGCTTCCCTGGGGGATGTCCTTCCAGAAACATCCCCTGCATATGTAAGCATCTATATGTGTATGACCCTCCCCTCTTGTTTTTATGGGATCGTTAGGCACCTGCAGACCCATCTTGCACTCTTGTGGCCGTCTTCCCACATCGGCATGTATGAGCTGGCATCAGCTAGCTCCTGTGTAACAGCCACTGTGGGCTGGGCAGGCACTGCCCTGCACACTTTATTCATTTACTCTACATGGCAGTCCTGTGAGGATGGGCGTTTTGCAGACAGTATACCTGAGGCTCTGAGATCTTAATCACTTGATGCTCCTCGTGACGGTAGCATGTTGCAGCTTATTTTGTAGTTTTGTGATGGCTGAATATCACATCTGGAAGCCCCGTACTATATTGAGCCAGTCCCTCATGCATGCTCAGGAAGGTCGTTTCCAGTCTTCTGCTGCTATCGGCAGCTCTTCCTTAACCATCTCTGTGCGTATGTCCTTGTGTCCAAGCAGGTACATCCCCAAAGGGGGAATGGCTGGAGTGAGATGTTTGAGAGCTCGCTGGGCATTGGCAGCTGTCCTTCAAAGAGGCTGCACCACTATCTGCCCCCACGCTGTCTGGGCATGTCTGCTTCCCACGCCCTTGTTTGGCGGGCTTTGGTGATTACACATCTTTTCAGCCCACCAAGGGTGGCTCTAACAGCTTGGTCAGAGGACAGTGATTACCCCAGAATGAGATGGACATGCCAGCCTTTGATGACTCACCGGGAAGAGAGGCATCCCTGCCCATCTGAGCCCCAGGAGGCCCCACTCTGGCAGCAGTGGGCTTCTGTCCCTGCCTAGTGACCACAGGAAGCTCTGTGCACACCCAGAGGTGAGGAACATTTTGGGGCTCTGCCCGCTACTTCGGGAATGCAGAATCAGACCAGGAAGCTTAGGCATTCAGTGCCCAAAAAGCTCTGCACTTCCAATAAGACGAGGGCCTGCTGGGCAGATGAAGGAAAAAGAGGGTGACGCTGGCAGTGGGCAGGAGGCCACCCGCTGACCTGGTGTCTGAAAAACAGGACAAGGCTGAGGGGATTCAAACCCAGCTGCAGGGACTCCTCTTTCTGAAGTCTGTGCATGTACTAAAATGCTAATGCTCAAATCCAGGGCGCCTGGGTGGCTCAGTCGGCTAAGTGTCTGTGTCTGACTCTTGGTTTCAGCTCAGGTCATGAGCTCACGGTTCATGGGTTCGAGCCCCACATGGGACTCTGCGCTGGCAGTGCAGAGCCTGATTGGGATTCTGTCTCCCTCTCGCTCTGCCCCTTCCCTGCTTGTGCGCTCGCTCGCTCTCTCAAAATGAAATAAACATTGAAAAAATATATACATATATTTCCCACACATCCTTTGTGGAAATGTGCTGGGGTACAGGGGCTCCCGTCTTCAGTTTTACTTTGTGTATGTTTTTAGCAGCTTCACTGAAATATAGCTCATATCACATACAATTTAGCCATCGAAAATGTCCAAGTTGGGGCGCCTGGGTGGCTTAGTCGGTTAAGCGTCCGACTTTCGCTTAGGTCATGATCTCGCGGTTCGTGGGTTTGAGCCCCGCGTCAGGCTCTGTGCTGACTGCCAGCTCAGAGCCTGGAGCCTATTTCAGAGTCTGTGTCTCCCTCTCTCTCTGACCCTCCCCTGCTCACGCTGTCTCTCTCTCTCTCTCCTAGAAATAAATAAAAATATTAAAAAAAAAAAAATGTCCAAGTCAGCAGCTTGAAGTATATTTATTCAGTTTTGCATCCACATAGCCACAATCTGTTTTAGCCCATTGTCATTAGCCCTGAAAAGAAACCCCACTTGTATCTCTCAGCCATAACTCCCCAGTATCCCCAACCCACCCAGCCCCTGGCAGCCACTAATCTACTTTCAATCTCTGTGGATTTGCCTTTTCTGGACATTTCATATAAGTAGGATTCTATAACATGGGATCTCTTGTATCTTGCTTCTTTTACTTAGTGCAGCGTTTTCAAGATTCATCCATGTAGAAGCATGTGTCAGTGCTCATTTTATTGCTTAATACTACCCACTGCATGGATGTCCCGCATTTTATTTGTTCATCTGTTGATGCGCATTTGAGTGGTTTCTCCCTTTTGGCTTTTGCAAATAATGCTACACGAATCGCCGTGTGGACGTGTGTTCATTTCTCCTGGGTAGATACTTGGGAGTGCATTGCTGGGTCACATGGTCATACCCTGTTTGGCTCTCCTTTTTGCAAAACAGCAGGGAACTTGGGGCTTGACAGGCTTGGTCTGCCCTTCACAAGGCTGCCATGAGGTGCAGGCTGGGATTCTGTCTGGGAAGGGGCTTCCAGGAGGCAAGGGTGTTATGCCAATCTCAGGAATGTTACTGCATTGCTGGTTATTATTGCCATCCTTCCCACCCTTTCTTCTCTAGCCCTGGCTCCAAATCCAGCTGGCTGAGGGAGACCAGCTGCAACTATTCCCTTTTGACAGAGAGATTTTTTAGGACTTTTAGCTATGTTTCTTTGGCACTTATTTGTATGATTGCTTATGGAAGTAATCGTGTTCCTTGTAGAAAACAGTGAAAGTGTATATATAATTGCTGTTAAGGTCTTAGTGTGTATTTTAGTCTTTTCTGTATTTCACTACAAATATAGACTTGACTAAATAAATAGGGACTTTTATTGCATTAATAAGATCATCTATCTGTGTCTTCAGAAACCAGTTTTTCTTGGCAAACAAGAGATGGTGCATATCATTCCATATTAGTAAATGTGGATCCAATTCATCTTTTTTCTTAATGGCTCCCTGGCAGCCTGGATGTACCCTCGTTGCTGTAAGCATTTCCTCCTTGTGGGATACTTAGACGGTCTCCAGTTTTCTGCTGTCATAGCCGGTGCTGAGTCCCATGGAAATTGCATGAAACCTCCAAATGCATGTGGTCCGGAGTGGGGCAGGCACACAGCACTTTCCTAGCAAAGCGGCCTCTTCCCTAGCAAGCAAGCTTCCCCAATTCTTCCTGCTGCTTTTATGTGTCCTTGGGTGTAACCCTTTACTATCAGCCAGGAGGGGCGAGTCAGGCTGACACGGAGCTACAGTTCTTAGAGTCTACAGAAAGGGAGATGGGAAAGGACATTTTATAACATCCACTTGGGGGAAAACAGTTGATGTTTCAGGGAGGATTTAGTCAGCTTCCAGATGCTTCCTCGTGTAAGATCCGGAGGAATCTCTTGATTGCTGTGTTGGTGGTATTAAGAATAGCAATATATAAAGAGGACCAACAGCAATAACATCCTATGTGCCAAAGAAATTACAAACACATACCCCAGCTTTCGGCCTTACTCCTGGCATATTGCAGGAAATTTGTTGTTGTTGTTACTTTTATTTTTATTATATTTATTTTTATTTTGTGCTCTCAGGCTTTGAGGAACCAAAGATTTTTCTGCTCCCTAGGCAGGGTTATATTTTCCTTTTTAGGAACCCCCTTGGCACTCCCATTCTGTGTAAGATTGCCCACCAACAACTGAGTTCGAGTCTTTATTTTATTTTGGGGGGATCTTTTTTTAATGTTTTTTAATTTATTTCTGAGAGAGAGAGACAGCGTGAACAGGGGAGGGCCAGAGAGAGAGGGAGACATAGAATCTGAAGCAGGCTCTGGGCTCGGAGCTAGCCATCAGCACAGAGCCCGACGCAGGGCTCGAACCCACAAACCATGTGATCATGACCTGAGCAGAAGTCAGACACTTAACCAGCTGAGCCACCCAGGCGCCCCGGGGATCTTTAAAACTAGATAACAGTAGAGCTGGCAGAGCCTTAAGAATCCCCTAAACCGGTGATCTTTGTTAACTTTGACTTATAAGTGCAATACCTGAAGGGTATTCAGTATGTTAATATTCTCGTAGTAAAAAAAATGCAAACAACATAGGTAAACCTATCTCCCAGAGATAACCATTTTATATCAAGTTGGGAGAAAGGACCTTTCAGACCTCTTTTATGTACTTACATATAAAGATACTCTCACGTGTATATATACACACAGGCATCCTTGGAAATCCATAATGCTGGGGTGCCTGGGGGGCTCAGTTGGTTAAGTATCTGACTCCTGATTTTGGCTCAGGTAATGATCTCACAGTTCATGGGATGGAGCCCTGTGCTGACAGTGCCAAGCCTGCTTGACATTCTCTCTCTCCCCTACTCTCTGCCCCTCTGTACGCTCTCTCTCAATCTCTCTCTGTCTCTCAAAATTAAAAAAAAAAAAAAAAAATGAAATCCATAGTGCTGATTTGTGGGTTTCCTCTACCAGTAAATGGTGTCATACTGCTTGCATTATTCAGCAACTTGCTTTTTACCCCCAAACAATAAGTTTTAGACTTTGTCCATTCACTGTCTTGATCTTTTTTTTAAAAAAATTATTTATTTTTTTTAGTAATCCCTATACCCAACATGGGGTTTGAACTCACAACTCCTAGAAATTGAGAGTTGCATGCTTTCCCGACTGAGCCAGCCAGTCCCAATACCTTGATCATCATAATGGCTGCATACTAATATGCCAGGTGTGGGGAATCATGCCCCTGTGGATAGGCAGGCTTTCGGCAATGCCTGAGTGTTATATGGCGTTGTAAGCAGGGACCCATCTTTAGGGTGCTCACCTGTGCACACCTGAGTAGGTGATCGGCATGGCTGGGTCACAAGTCAGTGAAGAGACTGCCAGATGCCTCTCAAAGGTGGCAGTACCTGCTTCTACTCCCCTCAGTGCCTGAGAGTACCGACTTCCCATAAACACCTGATGGGTAAAATAGTGGACCAGTGATTTGCAGCTTGTTATAGGCCTGTTGAGCTGTAATGAGCACTACAACCTCAGTGAGCCACTATTCCTTTTTTAATATTTATTTTTGAGAGAAAAAGTGTGTGTGGTTGAGCATGAGCAGGGAGGGGCAGCGAGAGAGAAGTGGGCTCTGTGCTGACAGAAGAGAGCCTGATGTGGGGCTTGAACTCATGAACCATGAAATCATGACCTGAGCTGAAACCAAGAGTTGGAGGCTTAACTGACTGAGCCACCCAGGTGCCCCAGTGAGCCACAAGCTATTTCTGACAGGAATGTGTCTACCTCAGGAAAAAAGTTGGCCACTAGGAGTTGAAACATTCTTCATTGACTTTCGTAAACGAGGAAATGGAGGTTCCCCAGTTAGTCAGCCATGGGTAGGAACCAGAGTCTAGGGAAGAAATCTTAGTGTAGGACCTTTCATACTGCGCTTTAAAAAAAAGTTAGTTGCGCTAAATCCATCTGTTGCCAATAAGGAGTGGTGTGATTCTTTTCTGGGTTTGGGAAAAAAGGTCATTTTGATCCTGTGAAATAACATGCCCTCAAATTCTGAAATACTTTTTTCCTAGACTATTTTTTCAGTTGGAGTCATAGCCTCTAACCAGGAGGTAATTTTTTAATGTTTGTTTATTTTTGGGGGGGAGGAGCAGAGAGAGAGGGAGACAGAGGCTCCAAAGGAGGCTCTGAGTCATCAGCGCAGAGCCCAACGTGGGGCTCAATCACAAACCACAAGATCATTGACCTGAGCCGAAGTGCCAAAGTCAGATGCTTAAACTGACTGAGCCACCAAGGGGCCCCCAGGAGGTAGTTTCTGTTGATAATCCTCATTGAATGGGGAACTTGGGGAGCATTTGAGTCACCAGTTAATAGAGGTGCAGAGAGGCATGTGTCATAGGCAGGGAATAGGGCACCTGTCCAGACAGGCTCATAACACTACACGTTCCTTAACAGGCAGGGGTCAGGGTCTGTCTCTGCAGTTCACAGCAGCTGGAATGTGAGAGGAGACAGCGGCACTTTTTCGTTAAGTACAGAGATTCAGGAACTGTTTTAGTTACAAACATGCCTGCTGCTGGGTTATTTGTAACAGGGAAGAATCAGTGACAAGCTCAAAGTCTGACAGCGGAGATCCACAGGTGAACGGTTAAGTCAATAATGATAAACCACCTGTACAATAGATTACTTAGCTGTTACAGCTAACTTGCAAATTCATGGTGTCATGTTTGTGTTTAAAAATAGAAGTGATGTGCAGGGCTCCTCGGTGGCTCAGTCGGTTGGGCATTCCATTTCGGCTCAGGTCATGATCTTGCAACTCATGAGTTCCAGCCCTGCGTTGGGCCCTGTGCTGACAGCCTGGAGCCTGCTTCAGATTCTGTCTCTTTCTCTCTGCCCCTCCCCTGCTCACACTCCATCTCTCATTCTCTCAGAAATAAATAAACATGAAAAAAATTTTTTTTTAATGTAAATGATGTGTCCTCTGCCTCTTGGAATATAATTTTGGAGAAACTTTCTGGAGGAGAACTCCAAACTTGTACATTTTTTAAATTTTCTTTTCTTTTTCTCAAACTTGTACATTTTAAATGTGATCCAGCAATGACACTTCCAAGAACTATGTACTACTGAGGTCTTACACAATTGCATAAAGATTTATATGCGAGGGTGTTCACTTCAGGACTGTCTGTACTAGGAATTATTGGAGAGAATACAAATATCCATCCACTGAGGTTCAAGAAATCTCTTAAGGTACATTGGTACAATTATATATCTTAGAACTACAGAAGGGAAATGGGGTCAACCCAGCCTGCCTGTACACGTGGTGTGGAAAGATGTCCAAGGCCCTGTGGTAAGTGGAGAAGAGTAAAGTGCAGAAGGGGGCAGGAGGCCCTGGCCCGATGATAAATTCGCGTGTTAACAACTGCATCAGAACAGACTTGCAGACTATCTACATCAGCCGTGGACTGTGGTTTTCAGAGCAACCAGTCAGAAAGTACTTCCACTTTCCACTTCACATTCTGTAGCGCCTGCGGTTTTTTACAGTAAGCAGATCAGATATTTGGAATCAGGAAGATAATCTAGATCACTGAGTAAAGTACCAAGTCCCATTGGCCCACTCTCCTGAAAGTCTGTAAATTATATTTACAGTGTGATTCCAGCCTTACGAAACACACATGGGAAGGATCTGGAAAAGAACATATCCAAAGCATTGAGGGTCGTTGCTCTGGGTGGGCGGCATGTGGCGAATTTGAATTTTGTCTTCTGTTTTCTAAGCGTGAATTAGCTTCCAAATTGGAAGAAAGAAATTCTGGGCTTGGTTTTTGGACTTTGGAGAGATTGGAAACTGCCAACGAGGGAGCCCTGTCCTGTGCAGCCCATGTGTGTGCCTGTGTTTAGAGGTGTGTGCGTGCGTGCGCTCTCTCCCTTTTCTCCGTGCAGCAGGAGCCCTGCTGTGAGGCTCAGGCCGGGGCCATGCTTGGGGTGCCGTTCTCTTTGGGTTGAGCTCATGGGAAGCTGAGCTGGCCCCAGAGGCTGAGAGATACTGACGGCAGATGAGGAAATCTAGAATTGCTCTGCCACCCCCAGTGTTCAGCTCACCATCCAACCCCCTCCCGGTGGCTCAGGCCTCTGCCCTGGAAAGGAGTTTTGGCCTCCCCAGTGCCACATGACGTTACAGGGCCGAGGTTCAGGCTCTTCAGGGAAAGAGGGAAAGCATCCTACTTCAGCCCAGGTCGTGATCACACAGTTTGTGGTTTTAAGCCCCACATCAAGCTCCGTGCTGACAGCTCAGAGCCTGGAGCATACTTTGGATTCTGTGTCTCCCTCTCTCTCTGCCCCTCCCCTGCTTGCTCTCTCTCTCTCTCTCTCTCTCTCAAAAATAAATATTTTTTTTTAAATTAAGAAAAATAAAAAATGGGGTTGTGTCGTGATACTGTTGAGAATCAGCCTTATCTCCATAATATCATCTTTCCCAGTCAGTACCCAGAAGCCCTGTTTCTCAACAGGTTTTGAAAGTTTGGGGGGATGTTTTTGGGCCCCACAAGGATGAAGGGGCACTAAGGCATTGAGTAGGTGGAGGGCATAGGTGCTAAAAGTTTGAAATGGGCAGAACAGTTCTGTGCAATGAATTTTCCTACATCCCAGGACCTTGGAATGTCTCGTGGGAATCTGTTCCTAATCATCCGAGCCCAGAACTTAGCACTAAGTTATTGCAAAGGCAACATATCTTTGGCATAGTTGGAGATATTCTGAATTTAGGAAAGTTATGTTGTCTGTGATTTTCATTTAGGATGGTAAAAGGGGGCATACTTGTGATTCATACAATATTTATAAAAAGGTGACCTTGACTCTGGTAGGGCCCACAATTCCCACTAGTAGGTAATGCGGTCACTTGGGAGGAAGGGCTGTTTAGCATTTTAAGTGGATGAAACCAAAATATATTTAACCAGTCGCCACAGATGGACATTTGGGTTGAATTCCATTTTTCACACAGCAATGCTTTGTATATATATGTTTGCAGATTTGTGTTTGTAGGACACACTTCTCAATGTAAAATTTCTGGGTCAGAATAAAGGAATTCGTATTTTTTCATCTCAGTACACTGCCTGGTTGCCTTAAGAGGAGGTTTAGACCCATTAACCATGTGTGAGGGAACCTGTTTTCCCCACATCCTGGCCCACACTAATTATTAGCAGTCATTAAAATGCTTACCAGTCCGAACAAGGGGGGGATAAGGAGATTGATGTCTTATTTTTATTTTCAACTTTTTGGTTATAAGTGAAGTGGTGTGCTTTCCTATGTGTATTGTGATTCTTCCTTGGTTTCATGGTTAAGATATGTCACTTCTGGGGTGCCTGGGTGGCTCAGTTGGTTAAGTCTCCAACTCGGTTTCCTCTCAGGTCATGATCTCATGGTTAATGAGATTGAACCCTGCATTGGGCTCTGTACCTGCTTGGGATATTCATTCTTCCTCTCCCTCCCTCCTCCTCCCTCTCTCCTTCTCCCTCCCTCCTTCCCCTCTCCAAATAAATAAATAAACTTAAAAAAGAAAAAGAAGAAGAATGTCACTTCTGCCTATGGGAAGGCCCTGCCCACAGGAAAACAAATAGGGTCTTTTGGGAACTTTGTTCCCACAAGATGACAGCTGGGAATATTTCTCTCTCACTGATGCTGTCTGCCTCCCCAGAGGTGGGAGACACCTGGGAAATCACAGGGTAGGAGGTGGCTGGACGGCCCTGCCCCAGAAGCCCCTGGTCTAACACCTCTCTTTGCCTTTTGCAGGAGGCTTGGAAGCATGCAATTGAGAAGGCCAAGCACATGCCTGACCCCTGGGCTGAGTTCCACCTGGAGGATATTGCCACGGAATGTGCCACGCGTCACAGGTTGGCAGCTCGTCTGGGTGTGCTGTATGGCCCCAGGCTTCAAGGATTCCTTGGGGGTATGGGTCCCGCTTCTGCTTATAATCAGCGAGGCCTATGTAGCCTTGGAGGTCAAGGAGAAGGGCAAAACAATAGTATCTGCCAATATTTGAGCATTCATGCATGCTTGCGGCACTGCTCATTACCTCATTTCCTCCTCAGCGTGGTCCTGTAACATGTATTTGTCAGCAAGGCTGAGCCGTGCTGCGGTAACAAATACATCAGAGGCTCAATGCAGCAAAGGTGTACTTCCCACTTGAGTGAAGTTAGGGGAGAGCCCCAGGACCCCTTGGGGCTGCTCAGGGATCCAAGCCACTCCATCTTGTGGTTCCACTGTCCCACCACGTGGCCTCTACAGTTACCACCAAAGGGAAGAAGAATGCATGTAGATAGCATGCCAGCTTTTTGATGCCTTGGCCCCAGGAAGATTCATAAAATGGAGCTATGCGCATCTAGGTTTCCTATTTGAAAAGGCACAGGGAAAGAAGAGTTATGTCAGGGGGTTTCAAGAAAGAAAAACAATAGCAAAAACCGCAGACCACCACCGCTAAGGATAACTATGATGACAGTAGCCCTTATGTGTGGAATCCACGTGACAGGCACTGGCTCAAGCCCTCTATGTGTGTTTACTCATAAAAAAGCCTGAAGTACAAATCATGTCAAGCATTTAGGACCCCACTCTGAGAATCTGATGAGCGCCATCTCAGAAAGTTGCACACATATGTCTAATTTTGTGCATAATATTAGAGAGCTCCAGGGCAGGTCCAGGTGTAGCAGGTCCA